>NW_027507758.1:169791004-169928504 GCF_037356315.1 Lithobates pipiens
TCTCATGCAATGGTCCTTGGATTTTTTTTTTTTTCTGCTGTTTTTGATTCCTGTGATCGACAATCAATAGCCGGGGCTGGGTGACAGGCTGGATAATATAGATCCTGGTAGTCTTCCCCCAGCCTGGCCATCAAGCGTGTGCCAGACCTTAGGTACGCGCTGGGTCAGCTGCAACAGGCCCCATTCTGGTCCAGGGGCGGCCGGTGAGCTATATGCTCCGGGGCACACATATGACCGGTCTACTGCTGTCCAAGTCATTGTGCTGTGCCGACAGCCACCCCTTACTGCTCGGTTGATGAGTATGTCTGTGGAGTGCATCCAGCAGTCCCTGCAGGAGGAGCAAGTAGGGTTTCACCTGTTTAAGGAGGATGAGCAGCTTGGCATTCCCTGGGAGGTTGATTAGGGGGTCTCTTTCCTCTGTCCCTGTGTAGGCTTTGCAGTGCACGTACCTGGCCGGGGGTCCTCTAGGTGGTCTCTGGGTCTTGGCAGGGGGCTGCGCTGGGCGGTTGGTGGTCTGCTCGTTTTAGCCCTTCGCTTGTTGCTTTTTTGGGTGTTTGTGCGGCCATGTGGGGGGAATGGTCACAGCGGGAATCGCAGCCATTTTCCTGTAGCCGTGGCCATTTTCCTGGCGTTTTTTGGCGCTTTTGCTGAGGCAGCCATTTTCTGGTAGCCATGGGTCTGTTATACCCTAGCGCTGGGCGGCTGGTTAAACCTGGAACGCCTTGTGGCGGGGAGAGCGGACAGCGGCAGCACAGCGCATCACCTGGGCCATGATGGTGAGTCCTGTGGGGGGGGGCCCTTAGTCTGTGGCCACTAGGAGGGTGGGCATTTTGTTGCTTGCCTTGGGTCCCTAAGGGTGACAGGCAAGAGTAGGTCAGCATGGCGCCAGAGGCTGGCACTTCTTCTCCAGACACCCCTTTTATAGCAACGGTTCCCCCTGCACCTACGGTGCCTATGGACGCTCTGTCGGTGGTCCTGGAATCATTTGTTGCCAGGGTAGAAGCGGTGCACGGGCGGTGTGTGGGTGCAAGGGGGTAAAGAAATGCCCCCCCTCCCGTCTTCTGGGAAAGCTCTGATTCAGACTAGTAGGAGCAATTATCACAGCAGTGCAGGATACCTTAAAGATCGAGGATATGGCAAGGGCATCTACAGAGGCGTCGGTCCCTTTTGGGTCCCACAAGCTGGCCCGCACTGCTAAGGTGTTTCCTTATTTAACTTATTTTTATAAGTTTATTTACAAGGAGTGGGAAAGCCCGCAGCTGGCCTATTCAGTCCCGAGACGAATGGCGATGCGTTAGCCCTTTGAGGAGAGTTTCCTGAAAAATTGACATCTCCTCTGGTTGTTGACCCCGCTATCTAGGTTAAATAAAGTGACCACGATTCCGGTGAAAGGGTCCCCCTCTTTCAAGGACCCTGCTGATGGAAGAGCCGAGGCAGTTGCCCGGTCTATGTTTACGGTGGTGGGGTCAGCATTGCGGACGGTGTTGGCCATGGCTCTGGTGTCACAAACGCTTACTGAATGGACTAAGTTGTTGCACTGCGAGTTGGGGAACAGGTTTCCCCAGTCTGTGTGGAACTGGCAGACCAGTTGGTGCACAGCCTTAGTATGTCTGTCTGTGATGTGGCCCTGGATACGGTCCCTTTGCTTTCTTGAGCCTCGGTATCAGCAGTGGTGCTGCGTTCGCTTGATTTGGCTTAAATGCTGGTCTGTGGACCAGGCATCTAAGAAAGGGCTGGCGGATTTGCCCTTTCAAGATGAGAGGCTATTTGGAGCCTCAGATGACCTTATTAAGAATGTTACTGGGGGGGAGGGGGGAGAGAGTACTTTGCTCCCACAGTCCAGAAAGAGTAAGGAGCCACGCCGTAGGTAAGGGCCCTCTTTTTCTGCTCAGAAGCAGATTTTTTCGTCCGCCCGAGTCGGCAGGCTCCCAGCCCGATAAGGTGCCCGCCGAGGGACAAAAGTGTCCCTGTTTTCGCAAGCCGAACAGACCTGCGAGAAAATCAGCTGCCACATGAAGGTTCACCCCCACCCGATTAGGGGTCGCCTTCGGGAGTTTGCAGTCCGGTGGACCTCTGTCCTTTCTGACCAGTGGGTCTGCGAACTGGTTTTGTCAGGCTACAAGATAGTTAGTTTGTTTCTTGTCCGCCAGACAGATTTTTTATTTTTTTTCCCTCCAACCTTCATCATCTTCCGGCTCGTGGGGAGGCCCTGTTTGGGGCAGTACAGGACTTACTACTGCGTGGGGTTATAGTGTCTGTCAGGTTTCAGGGATTCTACTCCAATCTATTTGTAGTCCCGAAGAAGGTAAGGTCCGTCCGGTCCTGGATCTCGAGGCCCTCAATTGCTTTGTGAAGGTGCGGAGGTTCAGGATGAAATCTGTTCGTTCCATGGTCGCTGCATGTCATGGGGATTTCTTGGCGTCTTTGGACATCAAGGATGCATACTTGCATGTCCCCATATGCGTCAGACACCAGAAGCTTCTGCGTTTTGTGGTCGGGGACGAGCACTACCAATTTGTAGCTCTCCCCTTTGGCCTAACAACGGCGCCAAGGGTTTTTACCAAGGTGCTGGCTCCAATTCTGGTGTTGCTGAGACAACGAGGGATTGCGGGTTACCTGGACGACCTCCTCCTGAGAGCAGCTTCTGCCTCAGAAATAAGAGGATGTGGCTATCACCATACACTCTCTCTGGGAGTTTGGTTGGGTGTTGAACCTCCAGAAGTCAGTGTTGGTGCCAATTCAGCGCCTGAAGTACTTGGGGTTGATTCTTGACTCCTCAGAGGCAAGAGTCTTTCTCCCTTCAAACAAGCTGTAGATTCTTCAATCCACAGTGCAGTTATTGATGTCCCGCAGGTGGTCGTCACTGCGTTTTTGCATGCGAGTTCTGGGTCTCATAGTAGCCACTTTTGAGGCGGTACCGTATGCTCAATTACCCACACGAGTCTTGTAGAAAGAGATCCTGTCCAAATGGGACAAATCTCCGACATCCCTGAATTGTCAAATTTGGGTGAGTCAGCTAGTCAGGGCTTCGCTTCTCTGGTGGCTGAGGTCTCCGGCCCTTCGGTCCGGGATGTCGTTCCTTCCTCTTTATTGGATAGTGATCACAAGGGACACCAGCCTGTCTGGCTGGGGAGGAGTTTGGGACATCCAGCTGGCCCAGGGTCACTGGACGCAGGAAGAATCCTGCCTGCCGATCTATGTGCTGGAGCTTCGTGCGCTCAGGCGGTGCCTCTCCACATGGTCACAGAGGCTGACGGGGCGTCCGGTCAAGATCCAGTTGGACAACGCCATGGTGGTGGTGTATGTCAATCAAGGAGGGACAAGGAGCTCCGCTGCAGCGATGGAGGTCTCTCACATCCTACAGTGGGCAGAGTGGCGTGTGCCGGCTCTGTCAGCCGTATACATTCTGGGCATAGAAAACTGGCAGGCGGACTACCTCAGTCATCAGCTGTTGGACCAGGGAGAATGGTCACTGCATCCGGATGTGTTTCAGCTCCTTTGCCTAAGGTGGGGCATGCCGGATATGGATCTCCTAGCCTCTCGGTTCAATCAGAAGATGCAGAGTTTTGTGGCCAGGTCAAAAGACCCCTGGGCGGACGCGTCGGTTGCTTTGGTGGCCCCATGGGGGCATTATCGGCTGATTTATGCCTTTCCCCCTCTCGGACTTCTCCCTCGTCTGGCACACAGAGTGGAGGCTGAGGGGATTCCGGTGATTCTGATTGCCCCAGATTGGCCTAGACTCCATTGGTATGCCGAAATAGTACGAATGGTGGAGGATGTTCCTTGGTGGCTGCCGATGTGGGAGGGCCTGCTGTCGCAGGGTCCGATACTTCATCTTGCTTTACCATTGCTGGTTTTAACAGCATCGCTGTTGAAAGCCAGGTGCTGAGGAACCGAGGACTGTCAGCTTTGGTAATTACCACTATGCTGAAGGCGTGGGAAGTCTTCTTCCCAGAGGATTTAAAATCGCACCTGGAAGGCCTACATCTCCATGTGTGAGGAGTTGGGGTGGCGTTTGCGTACATATTCAGTTTCCAGGATTTTGCTGATCCTGGCGTTTCTGATCCACTCCTCCTGCAGCGAGGAGTGGATCAGAAACTTGCATAAACCACTTCAGACCCGGACCAATTGTCAGCCTAAGGACCAGAGGTCTTTTTACAATTTCGCACTGCACTGCTTTAACTGGTAATTGCGCGGTCATGCAATGTTGTACCCAAACAAAATTTGCATCCTTTTCTTCCCACAAATAGAGCTTTCTTTTGATGGTATTTGATTGCCTCTGCGATATTTATTTTTTTACGATATAAAAGGAAAGACTGAAAATTAAAAAAAAAAAAAATATATATATATATATATATATATATATATATATATATATATATATATATATATATATATATATATATATATATATATATATATATATATATATATATATATATATATATATATATATATATATATATATATATATATATATATATATATATATATATATATTTTCTACTTTTTGTTATAAGAAAAATCGAATGAACTAAATTTTAGTCATACATTTAGGCCAAAATGTATTCAGCCACATGTCTTTAGTAAAAAAAAATGTTAATAAGCGTATATTTATTGGTTTGTGCAGTGATTGAATGCGGGGATACCACATGTGGGGAACTTTTTGGGAGCCTAGCCTCGTACGGGACCCCGAAAACAAAGCACTGCCTTCAGGATTTAAATATAAAACACTACCAAAAAAAATTGTTAGCGATCGCAGGGATCAGGCCTGACTCCGCGAACGCTGCAGTTATGTGTTTAGTGTTTTGTAAGTGACAGTGATCGATCGATACTGCACTTGGGTGGGCTGGGCGGAGGGGCAAAACACAGGTGCTAGCATGTATCTGGACTGATCCCGCTAACAATGTGTTTTTTTTGGAACCCTAAACTGCTGGGGACGCTAGTATAGATCTGATCAGATCAGATATTGATCTGTTCAGATTCTATACCACTACGGGAGGTTTATGCTTTGCGCGTGGGTGTTAGCAGTACTGGCACTAACCTAGTGCTGCCTGGGGCGACGCAGACCCTGACCCTAAAACTTAATTGATCTCACCCGCCGGGTGATCAGGGGGTTAAACCTTTATTGGGTAATAAATGGTGAGTTGCTATAAAAAGCAAACTAACCAGAGTCACCCGTAACACTTATACGGTGATCACTGGTGAAAGGGTTAACTAGGGGAAATCGGAGGGTTAAAATCTTTATTAGGTAGTATATGGGGGTCCCTGACGCTATATAAAAACCTGACGAGGAACCTAAATAACTAACTGGCTAACCAGCGTCACCAGTGACACTAATGCAGCGATCAGAAAAACGATCGCTTAGTGACACTGGCAAAAGGGGGTGAAAGGGTTAACTCTAGGGGCAATCAAGGGGTTAAACCTTTATGGGGGGGGTAGGGGTCTACCCTGGACCTAACACTAACTGCCCTGACAGTTTTTACTGTCACAACTGACACTAAATGCAGTGATCAGTAAATAAATGATCACTGCAATCAGTGACACTGTGACTGGGGGGGGGGGGGTATTTGTGTGCCTATGTGTACCTACATGTCAGTGTAGTGTTGGTGCACACTTACTATGTCCTCTCCTCGCAGGAGAATGACATCACTTCCTCCCTGCCTGTGTTTACACTACACAGGCGGGGGAAGCTTCTCATTCGCCAGGAGCGATCGAGAGGGGATGGCCAGAAACCAACGGGCATCCCCTCATCCCGGATCGCGCCTGAAGCAAAACGGACCTCCGCATCCAGCGGGAGGGGGTCCAATCTGACCCCCCACCCGCTGGAAGGCAAGCACGTACATGTACGTGCTTGTGCCTGTCGGTGCCATTTTGCCGACGTACATTGCCATGCGGCGGTCCTTAAGTGGTTAAGCACCATTAAGGGGCAGATGTCAGCTTTGGCTGTCTTTTTTTTTTTCTAGCGACCTTTGACTCGCTCATCGGTGCATACGTTTGTTCAGGGGATTTGGCATGTGGCTCCTCTGGTACGACCGCCGCTGCCCCCGTGGGATTTGAATCTGGAGCTCTCGGTGCTTCAGAAACTGCCATTTGAAAACATTAGGGAGATCCCCTTATTGACACTCTCTCAGAAAGTAGTCTTTCTAGTGGCTATTACATCTGCAAGGCGGGTTTCTGAGTTGGCGGCCTTGTCATGCAAGTCTCCCTGATCCTCCACAATAAGGCGTTGCCGCGTCAGCAGCCTTCTTTTCTTCCGAAGGTTGTTTCGGCCTTTCATCTAAATGAGGACATTGTGCTCCCATCCTCAGCTGTTGCATCCCAAGGAAGTCGCTTTCACATTCTTTGGATGTGGTCCAGGCTCTGCTGGTGTATCTGTCTGTTACGGCTCCGTTCTGGAGGTCGGACTCTCTGTATCTGTGGGTGGTCCGAAGAAGGGCCTGGCGGTCTCGTCGGCCACCATTTCTTGGTGGATCAGACAGATTGGGGTTCAGGCTTATGCCATAAGAGGACGAGCGCCTCCCTTTCCTGTCACCGCACATTCTACCAGGGCAGTTGGTGCCTCCTGGGCATTCCGACATCAAGCGTCCATTTCCCAGGTGTTTAAGGCGGCGACTTGGTCATCCGTCCACTCACGAAATTTTACAAGGTCGATGTAGGGCGCATCTTCGGATGCGTGCTTCGGCCGCAAGGTTTTGCAGATGGCCGTTTGAAGTTGCGTCTCCTCTGAGTAGTTTTGTTATGGGTGGAGATTATTTTCTTTCTGTTCCCACCCCTCATTTTTGACACTGCTTGGGGATGTCCCTAAGGTCAAGATTAAGGTGCTGTGTCCGTCAATAAACGAAAGAGAAAATGGGATTTTTGTACTCACTGTAAAATCCTTTTCTCTGATGTTCATTGACGGACACAGCGCCCACCCCTCCTATTTGTACTGCTTTTTGACAAACTGTGCTGCTGGAAGCAGGGTGCGTGGGTTATAGCCAGTAGGACTGCCCCCTCTGTGGTACTGTGCTGTTTTTTGTGTTCTGCCTAGTCCTCTCCTAAAGGTGGCGATATAACCATAAGGTCAAGATTAAGGTGCTATGTCCATCAATGAACATCAGAGAGAAGGATTTAACGGTGAGTACAAAAATCCTTTTTTTTTTGTCTCTTCTGACCAGAGCACCTTCTTCCACATGTTTGCCATGTCCTCCACATTGCTTCTAGCACACTACAAATGGGACATCTTATGACTTTCTTTCAGCAATGGCTTTCTTTTTGCCACTCTTCCATAAAGGCCAGATTTGTGGAGTGCACAACTAATGGTTGTCCTGTGGACAGATTCTCCCACCTGAGCTGTGGATCTCTGCAGATCCTCCAGAGTTACCATGGATCTCTTGGCTGCTTCTCTGATTAATGCTTTCCTTGCCTGGCCTGTCAGTTTAGGTGGATGGCCATGTTTTGGTAGGTTTGCAGTTGTGCCATACTCCATTTTTCAGATGATAAATTGAGCAGTGCTCCATGATGTTCAAAGCTTAGGATATTTTTTTGTAACCTAACCCTGCTTTAAATTTCTCCAGAATGTTATCCTGGACCTACCTGGTGTGCTCCTTGGCCTTCATGATGCTCTAAAAAATCAACAACCTGTGAGGGTTTCACAGAACAGCTGTATTTGAGCTAAGGTTAAATTACACATAGGTGGACTCTATAGGACTATTTAGGTGACTTCTGAAGGCAATTGATTTCAGTATATTTTAGTTAGGGTTATCAAAGTAAAGGGTGTTGAATATAAATGCACGACACACTTTTCAGATATTTGTAAAAAAAATATATTGAAAACCATTTATCATTTTCCTTCCACTTAATAATTATGTGCTACTTTGTGTTGGTCTATCACATAAAATCCCAATAAAATACATTTGCGTTTTTGGGTGCAACATGGCAAAAATTTGGAAAATTCCAAGGGGTATGAATACTTTTTTCAAGGCACTGTAGATGGGGTGGCATATTTCTATTCCTTGAACTTCTTGGTTCCATTTACCCCCAAAGAAGGATCTTCAGTCTGTCTTTCACTTTACCCAAACGTTTTCTAAAACTTAGGGCCCTGTAGCCACTAGGAATTAACATTTATTTTCTTTATTTCTCAAAAAAAAAAACCTCTACCGTACTTTTCGGCTAGTTGGATATAACTTAGACTAGACTATAATGAAGGCAAATTTATCTTTGAGATTAAAATACTGTACTGTTAAAACAAAAATAGATTGAGGGGCAGGGCTTTATTCCCCCTTCTTAAAATATTTATGGAACATTTTACATTTTACATTTTTGTATCAAGTATATCTTTAGAAACTATTTACTACCATTTGGTGGCATGACAAATTGCTGGAGATTTACTGTGGATTGAAAAACAAAGGTTATGCTGGAATGCTGCATACTGCCTTTTGAAGAGTTATGGATTAAGCCAACACTGTATTCAGGCCGAGGAATGGTATAATACTTTTTCCATAGACTCATACAGCATAGATGAGAAAAAATTATTAGGAGTCATGCTGTAACAACTGTAAAGGCTTTAAGAGCATCTTGGGGCTGTACCTTTTGCAGAGTAAGTCAAGAGTGCAAAAGATTTTTAATGGTAATGTGGCGCATCAGTTTGCATAAAATTTGGGTTTTAAGGAGGCTAATATAAATTAAATTTAAGGGGTGAGCACTCCAAAACCTCTTTTGAGAAAGAAAATAATCAAAATTCCATAAAAGTTCATGTCTTTTTTATCTCGTTTATAGTGCTTTTCCCCTAAATGTCAGAATTTCTGGTTGATTATTGCTTGGAATACTGTATTGGCGTACAACTCACTTTCACCATGAGAATCGGGTGCAAATAGCGTGTGCATGTTACACGCCAATACTTAAATTTTAGCTGCCGTGGAGGGGACAGGGAAGGGGGGGCGGGACAAGCGCCGTCAGATTACATACAGTGAGGATCTTCTGTTTACTTGGCGGCCTCTGTAATAGGAAGTCCTGGGCCGCCATTGGACCACTGTTCTGTCTATCATAGGAGATTCTCACTCTAATCTGTTGGCACTTGTTCCGCCCCTCCCTATCCTCTCTAGGCTGCAGATGGGCAATGGCCAGGCTGCACTGAAGGCAGTGGTGAGGCTGCTGCCCTGGCCCTTATTTTGCTTCAAAGTTCCTTATTTAAAATTTACGTTTTTTCCTGAAACGTCCCTCTTAAAATGAATGTGCGTGTTATATGCCAACAAATACGGTAATTTAGAAAAAAATTCTCGTCTGTCTTGTCCATTGAGGGGCACAGTTGGGTTATACTTGCTGCCTATAGGAGGATTGGACAGTGGAAAATAGAAAAAAAAACACCTATAAGTCTGCCTCCATTAAAACTCCACTTCTACCCATCATGCCTCAGTTTTTTGAGGGTGTCCAATGGGATGGACATATTTTCTCCAACTATTCTAGGGAACATGTTTTTTATTTTTTTATTTTTATTTTTTTATTTTGTGGATTCCTATTTTATTGACTTTTGTTACATCACTGCCTGGGACCAACCCCACATAGCAGCTGTACAGATCAGTATCTCCTCAGCCTAGGCTTGGAAACTATACCACGTACCCATTGGACTGGACATGCGAGGCTGGCCTGGAATGTGACCTTCCAACCCTGGGCTCAACATTGTACTGTACAGGACTTTGCAACTTCCCCAGTTTTTCTTGGTCCTTACCACCTAGGGATCCATTGATTCAACCCTTTTGGCAACTCTGGCTCTGTACCTGTGCCTCATCTGGGTACCAACTCTTGCTCAGGAAGGCCTTCTGCCTTAGAGACACAAACATCTCCTCATGGTAAATGGTGCCCCTCAGGGACTCCCTGACCTTCATGGTTGACTAGAGCCAGCTCTAACTGCTTCCTATTTTGACAAGGATTTGGATGGTCAGGGTAACTTGGGCATACCTACTTCCAGGAGCAATGGCTCCGGTCTTCAGGCTAGTGATCTTTCCTGGCATGCTTAAGGAGCCTCCTGTAAAGTTAGATTTATGAATCCCTGTAGTCGGCACCCTTTTCAGGGATCTAATATCTGGCTAGGTTGGTCCTCAATGGTTTCCTTTGTTGGTTATCTCCTGTTAGCGGTCGATTAAGGTGGTCAAGCTTAAAGCGGAGGGCCACCCTTAAAAAAAAAAAAAAAAAAAAAATAATTGCATTAAAATGCTCCTAAAAATGTGAAAACAAAATAGAATTTTTTTTTTTTTACTTGCCAGAAATGGCTATTGTTAGATCGTCCTGATATGCCACTTCCTACACTGCGGTGATCTTCAGTCTTCTCCTCCTCATGTTGTCTTCTGGGGAAGGTGGCGTGGTGTTTTCTGGGAACTGTGTGTGTCCCAGAACACAGCGGCCGTTCACAAAGAACAGCGCAACTTAAGCATGCGCAATAGGAAACGGGCAGTGAAGTTGCAAGGCTCCACTGCCTGTTTCCTTACTTCGAATGGCAGCTCCGGGACCCGATACGATGGACAAATTGGCCTCGGGCGGCCGACATTGTGGGCACCCTGGACAGGTAAGTGTGCTTATTAAGTCAGCAGCTACAGTGTTTGTAGCTGCTGACTTTTACATTTTTTTATTTATTTATAGAAGTCATCCCTAAAAAGGCCCACACCTGGTGTACTGCTCCGTTTTTTTGTCTTAGCAGGGAATTCACGGGTTATTGGCCTCTTGGCAATTCTATAATTCTATGCTGGTACGCTTTGGTCTCTTTCCCTACAGTTGAGGGTTTGGGGGTCTAAACATGACTGCGGTCAGTCCTGTCTCTATAGATCAGGTAGTTCCTTCAGTAATCCTTCAGCCTCATCAGAAAACTAGGGTAGTCTCTTAACCACTACAGATCCGCGCTATTGCCAAATGACGGCATTAGCGCGGACCTACATTTCCGGGACTACGTCTATTGACGTCGTCCCGGTTACGAGCGGCCTGCGCGCCCCCTGAGGGGCGCGCGCGGCGCGCTCTGTGATCGGCGAGTCCGTGAGACTCGCCTGATCACCGATCCGTGTAAGGGGTCGATCCCGACCCCTTATCACGTGATCAGCTGTCAGCCAATGACAGCTGATCATGTGATAGAACGGAGCCGGTAATCGGCTATTATTCCTCCTCGCGCTGACAGCGCGAGGAGAGAAAAAAAAGCCGATCACCGGCGCCCGTGATCGGGACATCAGTCCCGATCACGGCCATCAATACAAGGGACCACCTGCCACCTGCCTGTGCCCACCTGCCTCCCGCAGTGCCATCCTGAAGTAAAATAAAAGCAAAAGTGCCCCCCGTCAGTGCCCATAGTGCCCACAGTGCCACCCACAGTGCCACCCACAGTGCCACCCAATCTGCCTCAAAGGTGCTGCACCCCAGTGCCGCCCATCTGTGCCCAGCAGTGCCGCCCATCTGTGCCCAGCAGTGCCGCCCATCTGTGCCCAGCAGTGCCGCCCATCTGTGCCCAGCAGTGCCGCCCATCTGTGCCCAGCAGTGCCGCCCATCAGAGCCACCTATCAGTGCCACCTATCAGTGCCCATCAGTCCCATCTATCTGTGGTACCTATCAGTGCCCATCTGTGCCCATCGGTGCCGCCTTATCTGTGCCTATCAGTGCCCACCGGTGCAGCCCATCAGTGCCCACCGGTGCAGCCCATCAGTGCCCACCAATGCAGCCCATCAGTGCCGCCTAATCAGCGCACTTCAATGAAGGAGAAAAATGACCCGTTTGCAAAATTTTATAACAAACTATTAAAACATGATTTTTTTTTTTTTTTTGCATCTTTTTTTGTTTGTTTAGCAAAAAATAAAACTCCGAGCTGTAACTAAATACCACCAAAAGAAAGCTCTATTTGTGGGAAAAAAATGATAAAAATTTCATTTGGGTACAGTGTTGTATGACCGCGTAATTGTCACTCAAAGTGCATCAGCGCTGAAAGCTGAAAATTGGTCTGGGACTGAGGGGGGTTTAAGTGCCCAGTAAGCAAGTGGTTAACCAATGAAAATGCATATTAGTGACATAAAAATATTACATTTCCTGAAATGTTTGGTCCAAGCTGGCTCATTTACACAAGCAGCCAGGGGATGGTAAAAATGTCTGTTTTTTTTTTTCCCTCCCCAGCAACTTGTCAACACCTGAGCCACCTACCACCCTTCCCAACCACCCAGTAGCCACATTGGTACACAAAGCTGTGGTCGCAGTGATGTGGGCAAATATTCAGGTTGCATTCAGCAGTCAGTACTGCCACCAAATGTGACCCCATTCAAGCTTAAAAAAAGTGCATTCAGGGGAGGTGCCAGTATTGCCTCCTAAATGGTTGGCAGCCTCTGCTCTTTTGAAAAACGTTCCACGATGCATTTTTCAGAGTGCTGCTCGTCTAAGAGAGCTCTAAACCTGTAAAAGTACGCTTGTCAGGAAAACAAGTGTTACCATTTATTTTCTATTTTTCAGACCACATATGGCAGCTGCATTTCTGAAGTACTTAATAAATGTATATCCAGTTTTGATCAGGGTACTCCTCAGGAAATAAAACTGTGAAACTTAAGTTTGATTGGTATACTCCATAGGAAAAGTTGTAACTACATATCATGCAAAATGTTAACACATGTACATCTTGTCAGGAGTTGGAAGTTTCTGAACTCACAATTAAACTGTGAAGTAATTCAGAAAGGTGGACTTTAGTAACACGGCTAACAAAGTTTTTAAGATGTAGCTTCTTTTTTTTTTTTTTTTTTTTTTTTTTTTTTTTTTACATAAGCTAGTACTATACTGCCAGTAGTGTTTGAATATACCGTATATACTCGAGTATAAGCCGAGATTTTCAGCCTCTTTTTTGAGGCTGAAAGTGCCCCCCTCGGCTTATACTCGAGTCATCGCCGTCTGCCTGCCTGATCAGCGTGTCGAGCAGACAGACGGTGGCCATTCTACTATTCAAAAGCCGCGCCTCCCTGTCTGTGATAGGCGGAACACTCAATTTCCCAGCAGTCAGTGGTCCGCCTATCACGGACATCCGCTCATCCTCATACTACGGACGAGGATGAGAGGATGTCCGTGATAGGCGGAACACAGACTGCTGGGAAATTGAGTGTTCCGCCTATCACAGACGGAGGCGCGGCTTTTGAACAGTGGAATGGCCGCCGAGGCGCCGACGCCGTCTGTCAGACGAGAAGAGCGGCGATCCTGGCATGGCAGAAGCACACAGGCTCGGGACGCAGGCTCAGGACGCAGGCTCGGGACACAGGTAGGCTGGACACACAAGGCTGCACACACAGGGATGGACGGACACACAGGGATGGACGGACACACAGGGATGGACGGACACACAGGGATGGACGGACACACAGGGATGGACGGACACACAGGGATGGACGGACACACAGGGATGGACACACAGGGATGAACGGACACACAGGGATGGACAGGCATGTCTCACCCTCGGCTTATACACGAGTCAATAAGTTTCCCAGTTTTTTTGTGGTAAATTGGGGGCCTCGGCTTATATTCGGGTCGGCCTATACTCGAGTATATACGGTAGTTATTCTGGGCTTATACATGAAAACTTGAAGAGGCAAAAAGATGTTGCCACCATTGGCAATCAGCCAAGTGTTTAAGTAGTATTTAATGAGAGCAAACCACATCATTCAGTGTGGATATCTCCACAAACTTTTAGATATAATCTATGAGCAAATACACTTAAAATGTTACTAAACCCAGGACCCTGTATTCACTATATCTGGTCTCACACAGAACATGGAAATGCAATAGTTTTAGACTCCCCCCCCCCCCCCCCCCCCCATATAACCCCTCTTCCTTCCAGGAGTACCTCAGTTTTTTCGCCAGTGCCTAAAGGTGTTGGCACAAGTGAAGATGTGCTCTGCGGAGCTCCAGGAGGGATCCATGCTGGATTTAAAAACCCTTGCATACAAGAACAAGGTTTTGCCTTTAATGCTCCTATTTGAGGGCTGGACCCTAGGAACCAGGACTCTTTGTGGTCTTGCTACATAACCTAAAGATGTCCTGAGGGGTGCTATACATGGTCCAAAGGAGTGGTACCCCTATTAATAGGGCCCCAGTCTTTGAAGGTTTAACCACACTGCCCGCCGTGATGGGTGAAGTTTGGATCTGTCTGTTTACAGCAGTATCCTGCAGCGAGGAAAAAGTAAGAGGAAAGCATAGGAACTGCAAAGTCCACCTATGACTTTTCTTTCAGTTATACTGTAATGCCTTAAAACTCCTCTAGAGGGAGTAAAAATGTATATACCCTATTTAAAGTGCTAACAGCGTGTGTCTCAGCAGCTGGAGTGCATTCGCCTCTCCCCCCAAAGGGGAAACTGAGAGGCTGGGGGTTACATGTAATGTTAGGGGGTATGGGGTGACTATGGGGCTAAAACGGCATAGAAATACTTGCCATTGCTGCAAAAGTGAAGGAGACACACCGCAGCGCAGCTGCAGTCACCTCTCAGCTTGTGTGTTTTTTAGACTGAAGACGCCGCACACGAGGCTGACAGAGGAAGGAGGGTGGGAAAGGGGCGTGGCTTAAGCAGTCAGCACCGTGGGCGGACTCGGCGTCCTTGCAAACACACGGCGCACAAACAATCAGGCTTACACCTGAAAAAAGTTTAAAAGCTGATGCTCTAGAAACAGTGTATAAGAGCAGCTGAAGCAAGGCTGCCACAGTACACAGGAGTGCTGGTGCACGTGAGGGGTTTACACAGGCATTGCAGTACAGGAAGAGACTTATTTGGCATTTAGATTTTTCTATGCTGCTACTGTTTTTCCTACTATTCAAGTAAATACAACAATTCTTGAAGTGCCTCTGTTTGTTGTGGGTTTTTTTTTTTGTGCTTTGCGTTATGCCTTCAAAGCTTACTACTAAGGCACCAAAACTACCCCCAGGAGCTGGGAACCCCAGTCGTGCCTCCACATTGTTATCCTCTCCGGAGATGCCTGTCATTGGAAGCAATTGGTGGTGCAACTGCTTCTCACACTTCAGCCCCTGACTGAAGATGCATTTTCCTCTGCCCTGCAGGGCTTAGAAGGAAGATTAGCGGCTTTAATCGCATCCTCCATTAAAGGGGATAAGAAGCTCTCCCACTCCAAACCCTTTAGCAGAGGAACAGTGGGGACATGAGGTATTGCCCTCAAACGATCGGGAAAAACAAACCGATTACGAGGAGGAAACAGTTGCAGTTTCAGCTTCACAATCTGAAGTACAAATCCTTACGGACATGGAACACCTTGCATAAACCTACTGTCTTGTTTCCCATTTCATGGGGAGCGACTATTTGGTGATGATTTGGATAAATACATCAAAACAATTTCCAGTGGAAAGAGTACTTTTGCCAGTCTAAAAGAAAGTATAAACGTCCTTCATTTAAACTGACTTTCTGTGCTGCGCCAAGTGCATCCGCCTCTAGGCAGTGGCGACTGATTCCACCACCAGACTCCAGAGGAAAATCGCAGGGTCAGGCCCAGGCTCAAAGGAAGACCTGGAGCTGCAAGACTACAAAGCAGAATACTAAGACCTCTTCATGAAGAGGCGTCTCCCCTCACCAAAGTAGGAGGAAGACTTCTGCATTTCGCAGAAGTCTGGCAAAGGGAAACTCGGTACAGATGGGCTCTCTCCACAGTAACTCTAGGATGCAAACTAGAGTTTCAGGAGTTTCCACCATCTCATTTTCTGAGATCAAACATTCCCAAGGATCCAGGGAAAAGACAATCCCTGTTTCAAGCATTAGACCGATTGACTCAAGGGGTAATCGCACAGATCCCCACAGAAGAACAAGGTTTAGGTTTCTATTCAAACCTGTTTACGGTACCAAAACCGAATGGAGATGTCGGGCCCATTCTGGATCTAAAAAATATAAATCGGTTCCTGAAAATCCGCTCATTTCATATGGAGTCGATCAGGTCAGTGGTCTCCATCCTACAAGGCGGAGAACTTCTGGCACCCATCGACATAAGGGGAGCATATCTGCATAGCCCTTTTCTTCCCAGTCACCAAAGGTTTCTGTGATTTGAAGTGAAACAACGGCACTTTCAGATTGCGGCCTTTACTCTTTGGGCTAGCCACAGCACCATGGGTATTCACAAAAATACTGGCCCCACCTCTAGCCAGGTTGAGGGCACAGGGCATAACCGTGTTGGCGTACCTAGACTATCTATTTTTATTAGACCAGTCGCTGACTCGATTAAAGCAAAGCGTACACATTACAACCAGTTACCTGGAAAGTCTTGGTTGGATCCTCAACCTAGAGAAGTCTTCCTTAAAACCTGTAAGAAGGCTGGATTACTTGGGCCGGATCATAGATACAGCTCAGAAAAGGGCGTTTTTGCCGTCAGCAAAGATCAGCTCCATACGAGAGCTGGTATGGATGGTCAGGTCAAAAACAAATCCTTCAATTCACCTTTGCATGGGGTTGTTAGGAAAGATGGTAGTTTCATTTGAAGCAGTCCCCTATGCCCAGTTCCATTCAAGAATGTTACAAAACGTAATCCTCTCTGCTTGAAACAAGACGATCCAAGCTTTGGACCTGCCAATGCAGCTGTCCCCAAGAGTGTCCCAAAGCCTCAGTTGGTGGTTACGAAGCCAGAATTTGCTAAAAGGGAAATCCTTCAGACCAATAATCTGGAAAGTAGTAACGACCGATGCCAGCCTCAGGCTGGGGAGCGGTACTAGAGAAGGCGACTGTCCAGGGACAGTGGTAAAAACTCGAAAGAGCCCTTCCCATCAACATCCTAGAGGTTCGGGCAGTGTATCTGGCTCTGAAAACGTGGACCTCCAGGTTAAAGAATTATCCAGTCTGGATTCAATCTGACAGTGCCACGGCTGTGGCCTATATCAATCACCAAGGGGGCACCAAGAGTCTCTCAGCTCAGAGGTGTGAACCATATCCTAACTTGGGCAGAAAGGAATGTCTCATCCCTATTGGCAGTTTTCATTCCGGGAGTAGAAAATTGGCAGGCGGACTATCTAAGTCGCCAGCAGTTATTCCCAGAGGAATGGTATCTTCACCCCAAAGTGTTTCGGGCTGTTTGCCAAAGATGGGGGACTCTGGACATAGATATTCTAGCGTCGAGTTTCAACATGAAGTTGGTTAACTTTGTGTCCAGAACAAGGGATCCACTCGCATACGGAACAGATGCACTGGTAACCCCGCGGGATCAGTTTTCACTGATCTATGCTTTTCCCCTGATTCAGTTGTTGCCTCGACTTCTTTGCAGGATCAAGCTGGAAAGAGAGCCGGTAATTCTAGTAGCACCAATATGGCCCCGAAGGTCATGGTACGCAGAGATCGTAAAGATGGCAGTGGAGGGTCCTTGGCCTCTACCACTAAGGCCAGTCCTGCTCTCGCAGGGGCCAATATTCCATCCTACTTTACAAACCCTAAAATACCCTACATTCTGAAGAAGCGAGCGCTTTCCTGGTCCGTTATTTCAACTTTAATCAATGCAAGGAAACCAGTTTCCAGAGCTATATATTATTTTGGAAAACCTAAGTTTTTTTTCTGGTGTGAATCCAAGGGTTGGCACCCTTGGAGATGTATTATAGGCAGAATTCTTGCCTTTCTACAATTGGGCGTAGAGATGACGATAGCCCCAAGTACTAGTAAGGGCCAAGTCTCAGCCTTATCGGTTTTATTTCAAAGACCGCTTGCTACGCATTCTTTGATCCCCCAGTTAAATCGCCTTTAAACCCTTGGGACTTGAATTTCTTTTTGTCAGTGTTACAAAAACAGCCATATGAACCATTACAGCGTATTCCCTTAGTCCTTCTGACTAGGAAGCTAATATTTTTGGTTGCTATATCCTCAGCAAGGAGGGTTTCAGAATTGGCTGCTCTTTCTTGTAAAGAGCCATATTTGATTATTCACGAGGACCGAATGGTGTTTCGCCCTCGTCAAGGCTTTTTGCCAAAAGTGGTTTCAGGCTTTCATCTGAATGAAGATATTGTCCTACCATCGTTTTTCCCAAAACCATGTTCCAGGGAAGATTTAAAGTGACCTGTTGTGGGTGTAGTAACATTTTAAATCTTTAAAGTTTCATCCCTTGCAGCTGTCTCAGTTCTCATATTTGTTAGTAGTACATCTCGTTAGGACTACTAACATGGGGACAAGTACATTTTTCTATCACTCTAAAATGGAAGAAGATCTAAAGCTAGTTTTCTTTGCTGCCTGTGTTCCACCAGTGAGATTCGCCACCACTTTTTGTTCTGGTAACCACTAGGATAGGAAGCAAAATTTTACTGCTGCCACTTCAGCAGCAGTTAAGGTGTAAATCATCCATTGAGGGTACTCATTCCAGTGACAACTTGCTAAGTAGACTTCTCACCTCCTATCACTAACTATCACTATCACAGTAAGTGAAGGGAAATGGAATACAAAAAAAAAAAACTGACACGGGTTTGAACAATCCCCTTCCGTTTCCAAAACTAAAAACAAAGTTCTGGCTTTAGATATACTTTTAACAACTTTTTATTAATTTAGTTCTAAAAGCAAAAATATTCCACCAAAAAAATAATTATTTGCAGCCTCCTGATGCTCTTTCTGTTTTAAACATAGTTAATCAATTCATTGCAATAACATATAGGGGGGAATTTACTAAAACTGGTGTAGCTGTGCATAGTAACCAATCGGCTCCGAACTTCATAGTGTGATACTTGCTGCGTAGATATAGATTTTTTTTTTCTCTCTACTATAAAATGCATATCCAATAAAAAGAAATTATAGATAAAGAGATGGAGAGATATTATTCATTGACTCTAGATAATTAGATCATCGTGAGCAAGTGCCTAACTTGGGATTTAAGCAGGCATCCTTAGAGTGTAGTTATGGGCAACAATAAAAATGAAATGCATGTATTCAGATTTTTTTTATAACTTGATCCTGCCAGTAGGCTTGTTTTTCCACTTCCTGTAAGGAGTCAAGCTGTCCAGCAAAATGGCCATTGGAGATGTATGGAGAAACCATATTACACTGGTGGGGTGCTTTCAACAGTCTGTATGGCTTTAAACAATTTTATGAAAGAAAAAAAAGTTGCTTTTATTGCTTAAAAAGTTAACTGAGGTGGTCTTTGACCACCTCAGCTATGCATGCAAAATATGCAACAAAAGTAGCATTTAAATTGAACTATGAAATTGCGTTGCATGAGGAAATGCACATTTCAAGTCTGAAAATGTACATAATACATCAATACATCATTTTCTGAAAGCAGAATTAAATGCAATTTCTTTTGTCATATTAACACAATGGTTTATCAAGCCTATATTATCAGTAAAAAATACACTAAGGATTTGATTTACTAAAGGCAAATATACTGTGCACTGCTAGTGCACTTGCTCCAGAGCTTAGTAAATTGTTTGTCATATCGAACCTGACCATCCCACCGAGTCCTTTATGCAGGGGAATCAGACCTGGAAGGTATTGAAGGATGATATGGGGAAATCAGGATAATAAGTAAAGAAAGGGGGGAATAATACAGCAGGATTAGTACGAGATGGAAAGCAATGATGCGGGGGATCAGGATGACATGGAAGGTATTGGAGGATCATATAGACCTGGAAGGTTATGGGGGAGGGATTAGGATGACATGAAAGAGAATGGGGATTGAGATCGCAGCATTCCCTGTTACTATCCTCCTACTGTAAATGAATCTGAGATCTCAGCATTTTGTGATCAGCCCCCCTCAGAGATCTATGGCTGGAACCGTTTCTTGTAGCTCAGAGCCATCCTGTGGTTAGTTAGATCAAGTCTCCTGGTCACTTGGCCCCGTCCAACACTCACCAGTCACTCAGACTGTGCTGCAGTTCCCTGATCCTCTCAAGCCCGCCATCCTCCCGGAGCTGTCCCACAGAGCCCATCATCTGAAGCCTCTCTACTGCATTCACTGGACTCGAGCTGACGGATTTACCAACCATAGTAAAGTGTCATGGCTGCTGGTATGTAGTTGAAGGTAGTCATAGAAACCAGATAAGTGAGGGCTGGTCACCTGATGAACACAGTTGCTTACATGACCTGTGGCTGCATGAGATTAGTGCAAAATACTGAAGCAGAACCTGGGGGTTGGAGGTGGACTACAGGGGCCCTTCATGCACCTGGAGCCCGTAGACATTACCCAGGTTGTCCCATGTGTTAAGATGGACCTGGGCTAGGGCCCAGGCTCCCTCCATGTGTATGGACTTCCCCCCTCCCCCATGGCAGACCTGCATGTGACTATAGTCACACATGTGGGCCTATACACGGTGGTAAATGACAGCCTGCTCCCTCCCTCCTCCAAGACCACTAACCAGCTAAACACAATAGGGGTGTGATATTACATGCAGATTGATGGAGGCTTCACCTCCTTGTTCTAGTATGCAGGCTTGGTGGGGAGTGACAGCCTGTCACTGGCAGAAATCCGCCCACATCATGGTATTGCCACAAATATAAATTTGTATAATAGAATATCATTTCAATCAGTTGTGCGCTCATAAGTTTACTTACCCTGATTTCTTGCCCATTTTTCAGAGAATATGAATGACACTTTTTTCACTCATGGTTAGTGTTTAGCTGAAGCCGTTTATTATCAATCAACTGTGTTTACCCTTTTTAAATCATAATCCCTACAGAAACTACCCAAATGACCCCGATCAAAAAGGTTACATACCCCAATGCTTAACGTGTATTGCACCCTTTCACATCAATGACAGCTTGAAGTCTTTTGTGGTATTTGTGGATGAGGCTCTTTATTTTCTCAGATGGTAAAGCTGGCCATTCCTCTTGGCAAAAAGCCTCCAGTTCCTGTAAATTCTTGGTCTGTCTTGCATGAACTGCACATTTGAGATCTCCCCAGAGTGGCTCAATGATATTGAGGTCAGGAGACTGAGATGGCCACTCCAGAACCTTCACTTTATTCTGCTGTAGCCAATGACAGGTCAACTTGGCCTTGTGTTTTGGATCATTGTCATGATGGAATGTCCAAGTACGTCCCATGCACAGCTTCCTGGCTTATGAATGCAAATGTTCCTCCAGTATTTTTTGATAATATACTGAATTCATCTTTCCAACAATTTTGACCAAATTCCCTGTGCCTTTTGTGGCTCACACTTCCTCAAAACATCAGCGATCCACCTCCATACCTTTCATCATAAGCCTTGTTGACTCCTCTCCAAATGTAGTGCTGTTGGTTCCGGCCAAAAAGCTACATTTTGGTCCCATCACTCCAATTGACTGGGACAGAAAGCTTGGGGCTTGTCTCTGTGATGTTTGGCATATTGTAAGCGGGATACTTTGTGGCATTTGCATAGTAATGGCTTTCTTCTGGCGGCTCGACCATGCAGCCCATTTTTCTTCAAGTGCCTCCTTATTGTGCATCTTGAAACAGCCACACCACATGTTTTTCAGAGGGTCCTGTATTTCACCTGAAGTTGTTTGTGGGTTTTTCTTTGCATCCTGAACAGATTTCCTGCCAGTTGTGGCTGAAATTTTTAGTTGGTCTACCTGACCGTGGTTTGGTTTCAACAGAACCCCTAATTTTCCACTTCTTGATTAGAGTTTGAACACTGCTGATTGGGATTCTCACTTCCTTTTGATATCATTTTTTTTTTCTCCCTTTCCTGTTTTTATACTGTTCAACTACCTTTTGCCGCAGATCCTTTTTACACTTCTTTTGCTTTCCCCATGACTCAGAATCCAGAAATGTCAGTGCAGCACTGGATGACAGATGCAAGGGTCGGTCAGGAGTCCAGAAACTCATTGACCTTTTTTACACACAAATTACAAGCAAACGGATCACAGGTGAGGATGGTTACCTTTTTAATAGCCATTCAAACCCCCTTTTGTCAACTTGTGTGCGTTATCAGGCCAAAATCACCAGGGTATGTAAACTTTTGATCAGGGTCATTTGGGCAGTTTCTATTGCCATTATGATTTAAAGCATAAACACAATTGATAATAAATGGCTTCAGCCAAACACTAACCATGAGTGAAATGTTTTTTTGTATTCATATTCTCTGAAAAATGGCCAAGAAATCATAAATTCTGCCAGAGTATGTAAACTTACGAGCACAACTGTGTATACATGTAACTGACCTCCATCCTCAACAGGAGTATGTTCGCCGTAAATGTGTTTTTTTTTTTTTTGATTGTGACCAACAGAGGAGTACTAGAAGCTGCACCTGCCACTGTTTCCCTGCAGACAGGCTGGGAAAGAGCAGGGTCATGTGATGTCTGTATATAGATTAGAAAAAATAGGTACTTTAAATGTTTGTTTTTTAATAAAATAATTAGTGTCATTGTCCATATACAGAAGGTGAAGTGATAATGTATATTAAAGCGGAGTTCCACCCATTTTTGAGAGATGGTCTTAAATGAAAGACCACCTCGCCACTGCTCTTTTTTGGCTAGTTGACTTTTTTTTTTTTTCTTCTAACTTACCTTTTTATAATGAACAGCCTGTACATCCGATCCATCTGGTCCGCGGTGCAGGATGTCCTATCCTCTTTTTCAGCGACGTGTGTCCCAGAAGACAGCCGGCGATTCACAAAGCGTCGAGCGACACGCACATGCGCAGTAGGAAACACAGTGAAGCCGCAAGGCTCCACTGCCTGTTTCCCTTAATTAGAATGGCGGCGCCTGCACCTGATCTGGTGGACTGATCAGTCTGGGTAGGGGGGCTGACATCGCTAGCTCCCTGGACAGGTAAGTGTCCTTTATTAAAAGTCAGCAGCTACAGCGTTTGTAGCTGCTGACTTTAAAAAAAATAATTTGCAGGTGGAACACCGCTTCAAAGTGTGTGTTTAGTATCACTTGAACAGAACGATAGATGTCTAATGAATAATTTTCAGAACATTGAGGGCTTGTTCTGAGTAACTTTGTAGCCACTAGATTAGTATAACTGCAAGACATTTACAGGAGCTTAACACTGGGGCATAACTTTACATTTAAAATGATGTACTGTAATATTATATACCATATAAGACGTGTTTTTAACATGATGGTAACTCCTCATTTCATTGTCCCATGTTTTAAGGGTATAACTGGAGCTTTGGCTGTACTGATGAAGGATGCAATAAAGCCAACCTTGATGCAAACATTGGAGGTGAGTTTACTTATTGGTTTGCTTGTTGTGTGGTTTTATTTTTATTTTTTTATGTGATTCGGCAAAGACTGTATTTAAACTTAAACTAGTCTTTGCACAACCCCTGCTGTTACAACTTTGCCTAAAACAGTTTTTGGCAATCGATGGAGAAGACAATCAAAGCAACTTCTTGGAACAGGGGTTGCGGTAGCATGCTGGTGGTGTTGAACTCTTTAAACATACATGATCCTGTAGAGAAACAGGAGATTGTGTTAACACAAAAATCTCTCAGGTTTTGGAAGTCTCTCCCTGGTCTTGACTATTTTGCTAGACCAATTGTCATACTTCTTTAGATTTTAGTGGCTTTATACTGTTTTTCTCATTCAGTAATTTGCTTCAGAGTTTCTAGAGATCCTTTTTTCCCATACAGTCAAGCATTCTCAATAGCTATTTACTCTATTTGCCAAGTTATCTAGGAAATATGGGGCAATTTTAAGAAGCCAGTGAGCATGTACAGCTATTTACAACCAAGGAATAGGCTCAGAAAAGTGACCTTTAGTGTCAGTCCTGGACAGTTACTGTAATTGTAAACTGCACAAAAGTGTCAGAACTGCTTTATCTTTGTTTCAAGTCAGCACAAGGGACATTACTTTCCTCCCTATCTCTAGCACCGTTATGTTCCAGTACTGCAGGGGGGTTAATAGAGCTGACAGACCTGTGCCAGGCTCTCCTCAAGAGTGCCCAACTATGCCAGTCCTTTACATGCTCTACTTCATAGAAGTGCTACTGTAGCGTCTATAAAATTAAATGTGATCTATGAGTGGAGAAAGTGGACCTTTCAACAGTCGTCTTCCAGGACAGCCCATGAGAGAAGCCCCTCCTCCCGATTAACAGGAAACGCATCACAAATACTTTAAAAAGCAGTCCCTCTCTGGAATTGGTCAGTTTATTGCGTTTCCGCCGGACAGAAGCGATGCATCACCAGGATGAGTGAGGCCTCTGTTCTCTGGCTTTCTTTTTTGTTCCACCCACATCTTTACCTACTTGGCTACACTGGGAGCAGCTAGTAGTATTTTCATCAAGAGGGCCCTCCAAGACCACTTGGATGATGCACGACAGTAATACTTGTAGGGAAAAAATAAGTCCAGGCGCTGGAGGCTCTGGTTCCAAGCCTCGCAGGAGTAGGGGAAGGGCTAACTGGTACCTTTTTTAAATACCATTTCCCTCAAGCACAGGCTGTCGGGAAGCTACAGGTGGAGGACCTAATACTGCATCTTGAGCTCCAATGCAGATTACAGCTCAGGCGGATACAGGTGCCCTTGGCACCAGCATTACACAGGTACGATGGAGGTTGCTGTACCTACCTACTTTCACTTGTGTTTGCTGCTAGGTTTTCCCCTAGCCTGTAATTTGTCACTTGGGGCCCCTTAAGTTAAAGTTAATGTGACGGGGCACTGTTGGGCTCCCCCCTATTTACCAGGGAGGATAATGAACCTGATTAGTGCCAAGATCCCCCTACCTCTGTGGCGGGCTGTAGCAGATCCTTGGAAGGGGGATTGGGTGGGGTTTTTCTGGCCCCACTACTCCTTAGCTGAAAGTGTTTTTGCATGCTAGCTATACTAGTTGGTTTGCATACTAGCATGTGTAGTGCTTGAGAGAGGAGCTTTTTTTCCCCCAATCTTCTCTAGGCTTACAGGGCACATTAATTAGACCTATTTGTTTCTATTATCAGTTACCTAGATGTGTTTGCTTTACCTCCCTACACACGGTACAATCTGAAGTCTGTTATTTTCAGCTGACAAAAGTTTTTAATCTCCACCTGTCTCACAGAAGCCTTCCATTCCCACTAGAGAGCTGGGAAGGGTGACGTGTACTCTTAAGTTCTTGATGGAGGACTGGTTACCGGGTATACTTTGTTTTCACCTGGGATCTGCTTATTCGAGCCTCAGTGGAAAGGTCGGTCTCGTGGTAAATTTACAGCCTTAGCTCAAGTCTGTCTTTTTAAGCCTAAGGTTTAATGTTATACTTTGCATCTTGGGTGTGATGTGTAGTAACCATTATGGTGCTACTGGGTTTACATATGGAGTTGCATTTTTGACGGTTACTTGGGTGCGACTGCCTTGCAGGTGTTTTGGCTTGCTTTCCTACACCCGGTGCAATCTGTAGTCTATTAACAACTCAGCTGGCAGAAGTTTAATCTTTGCTTTTCTTACAGAGCCCTCCATTCCCACTAGTGCAGACCTGGGAGGGAGGAAGTGTAAACTCAATAGCTTTTTTGATGAAGGACTTGTCACCTGGTGTAATATGCCTTCACCAACTTGGGATTTGACCTCACGAGCCTTAGTAGTTCTGTGGGGTTTATCCTGCCATACACATTCTCTGTGATAGACATCTGTGTCGGCTAAAATGTACAACCTTAGCACAAGTCTCTTTTGGGCCTAAGATTTTATATTTGCATCATGGGCCTGATGTGTGGTAACAATTTTTGTGCCACCAGTTTTGTATGTGGAGTCACATTATGTTAACATGGCATCTTAATGCTTAGACTGGCCAGGACCCTAAGTTGTTCTGGTCCATGGTTTGATACATTCAGCTGCTGTATTTCCGCTTCCTGCCAACTTGTAGCCTCTAGAGGTACCCCAAATGTTGGATGTTTCTCTGAATAATGCGTTTAGGGCGGCACAGTGGTATAGTGGGTAGCGCTCTTGCCTAGCAGTAAAAAGAGTCGCTGGTTCGAATCCCAACCACGACACTACCTGCCTGGAGTTTGCATGTTCTCCCTATGCCTGCATGGGTTTCCTCCCACATGCCAAAGAAATGCGCTCCTTGAGGGTAGGGACCGATGTGAGTGTGAAATGAACAGGGATAGGGAAAATTGTAGACACTCAATCAGGTTGAACTGGATGGACTGGTGTCTTTATTCAACCTTACTATGTAGCTAAGGCTGCAGAAGCACAACAGGGGTCTCCTGCAGGGGTTTTAAGTGCCAACAGTATATATTTAACTTTTTTTTATTTTTTTTTATTTTTTTTTCACCACAATAACGTGTGTGTGTGTGCTGATTTATTACATGGATATAGTACATTTATGTAATGTCTCCTACTGCATGTCAGCGCTTGGTTCAGTCTGGTGTTAGTCTGTTACACTGTAGGCCCTTGCCAGGATATGTGTTGTAAATCTGATGTCCACCCCATTCCAGTGTTAACCAGCTAGGTAATGTTTTATACAGCTTGGTAACAGTTTTGCAGCCAATTTGTGTTTTAACACTAGGACTGACAGGCCATGTGATTCTTGTGCTCTTCTGGTGTTATCCATCCTAGATCAGTTTTAGACCTGCATGACTTTCTTGTGGTGAATGTGTCCTCTATTTACAGTAAACATAGAGAATGTCATGGGCTTGCTCTGCAGCACTAGTGTAATTCTAGAACCATTAACACTACAGCTTTTTACATGTGCTTTACTTATGAGTGCTGGGGTATCTATCTTGTACCACAGTGGTTCTCTCTTCAGAGTTTCCTTGCAAATTGGTTAGAAACCCTGTTTCTCCAATATTTTAAGGCATTTATGGAATGTCTTTGTTTTGGTTCACTTAGTGTAGAGTGTTGCATTTTGGGGTCGTGGTTATCTTGTATCAAAAAGTTATACCTTTTCCATGGCCTCATGTGTAGAGGATATGATGGTTTTATATTGCTCTATTTATGTAGCGTGCGTCCTTTTGCCACAAGAAATGTTAGTACAGGAGTATAACCATATTTTGCATGGACAGCACAGTGGCTTGGTGGTGGGTGCTTCTGGCAGGTGGCCCTAGGGTTATCTGTTCAGATCCAACCATGCCATCAGAGTCCTGCATGTGTTCCAAGTACGCAAGTGGCACTAAAAGCCATGACTGCAAGGCAGAACATAAGGGCAGCAACTTGGTTGCTTACCTTCTGCCACTTCACATAAGGCTCTGACAAACACAGCCAGCAGCAGTGCCTTCTCATCTTCAGCAATGATTGCAAGAAGTGAGGGGGTTGCAGGAACAAATAAGCGCATGTGCAATTAGGGGTGTAATTTGCAGAAAGGGGTGCATTTGGATGCTTGTTCTAGTGGATTTTTGGCATCCCATAATCTGTAAAGTACAGTAGTCAGGTTGGCATTTTAGGCAACCCCCCTTACTGCTTAGTCTTTTCAGGTGGCAGTGGGTGCACCGTAGCTTGGAGTATGAGCTGTCTCCATATAACAAAGCTGTTGTACACAACACGATGATCGTGGAAATTTAACATGGGTCCCTGAAGGGATAATGTATGTCTCAAGGCACAAGCTTTGTCACATTTCATATAGAAGGATGTAAATGGGGGGGGGGGGGGGGGAGAGAGACACTAGTCGTATGCCTTTGTAGCAAATGCTTATGTTTATATTCTATATGGTTGATGGTTTTTATATTTCCATCATAGTTGGGGCTAGTCTCTATTGAGAATTTAAGATAACTAGGCCCACCATATCTATGAAAATTATGGTATTTCCAATGGTGGTAAAGGTCTTTGGACTTTTAATGACCTCCCTAACATAGCAAGTTCTTGATAATCCTCTCATGGGCTGTCCTGAAAGACGACTGGGGAAAACTGGAGATAGACTTACAGGTAATTCTGTTTCCAGTCTTCCAGATCAGCCAGGTTCCCTCCCTTATGTTAATGGTTGTTATGTTTTTGTATGCTTTAAGGTTTTGTCCTTCAAGCTCTTGTTTAAAACTGACCAGTTCAGCAGAAGGACTGCTTTTTAAAGTGTATTGGTGATGTGTTTCCTGTTCCTGTTGGGAGAAGGGGCTTCTCTCATGGGCTGTCCTGGAAGACTCCTGGAAACAGAGTTACCGGTAAGTCTAACGCTGGTTTTCATTCATCCACCTGTCTTTCATTCACACATCAGGTTTCATCCATAGAAGATATAGTACAGCGTGGGTTAGAAAGGGCGGGCAGAGTTGGGCACTCTCGAGTGCATGTCACAGGTCCATCGACTCTATAAACCCCTACCGCTGAGGTTTATAGTGACGGGGGAAGGGGAGGATCGAATGATCAAAATTTCAAGTAATCCTGCAGCTAGCAGTACAAGGGGCACATCACATTGACTGTAAGTAATGTTCCTTGTGCTGATTTTTTTTTTTTTTTTTTAAGTCAATGTTGAAACGACAGCCAGGAAACTAGCCCCCCCCCCCCCCCCCAGCGCTCATTGGAGAACTGGGCTGTGGAGGGGGCAGGAGTGGCTGGCTCAGGCTCTCAGCAGCTCGCTGGGAGGCTGAGTGTTGCTGGTCCAGGCTCCTGGGTGGATCCTGACCATATGATCGTGTTCTTTCCTCAGCCTGGACCGATTCTGAGGTCACTCCTGTGATCCCCATGAGAAGTATAGCTAAGTGAGCTTTGGCTGTACTTCTCCTTTAACCAAATCTGTAGACTGTTTTAATTTGCTCTTCTATTTCATATTTCATTCTATATTTATACATGGTAGAGAGATCTGTCATTTTAGTTAATTTGCGGCATGTTATTGATGGTGGAACAAGGCGAAAAAGAGAATTATGATTTGCATGTGTGTTTTATGTGTTTAAGTGCTACTTCTCTATCACAGGAAACTTTCTGTATATTATCAGGTTTGTTCTGCTTTTATTTTTCATAAACTTTTCTGACATGCTGATAATATACATCACTTGACAGTTTCTCCATATGCTTGTATCTGATATACGTACGGCTTCCTGCCTTTGTTTCATAATTGTAGAAGCTGGGATAGTATATGGGAATTTTCAAGGGGTTATCTGTTTTCACACTGCTGTAATGAAAGGATGGTTCATGTTTTCACAGATGTTGACTGCAGGAGGCTGCCAGTAGTCTGACCTAGATCTGTGATTATTAACCACATTGAAACATTCCCTTAGATAACTATTTGCATTACTTCATGGTAGTGACAGATGGACGTGACATTAGGTGGAATAAAATAATAAAATTAAATATAGGATATTTTAAAGGTTTAGGGTAATGTTTCGGTGAATTAAGGTGAATCCCTTAAGTATTTCTACACTGGAAGGAAAAGGGATGTTGGAGGAAAACCTACCCAACATCTATAGTTTTCACATACAATACCTCCTCTTACGTTTTGAAGTCTAATAATAGAACATAAAGAACTTTATTTTTGTCTGGTTTGACATTTGAGAATGGTAAAGTTATGTGCAATTGGGCACGTAGTCTAAACTAGTCAGTGTGCTCACATCAATATATTATTATGGTGTATATACTTATTGTTTCTTATTTGTGTAGCACGCCTGTGTTAACAACTTGATTAAACACTTGCCAAGGTTAGTACTCTTGGGATGCAGGATTGCAATTAGAATGTTTCAAATTGCTTAAAGCCCAACTCAGGGCAAATAAAATTTAAAAAATCACTTGCAGTGGGGTTGCTACTGTAGCAAATCATTTTTTATATGCAGATCAGGCCTCTTACCTTTCTCTGATATGTATGCCTGTTACAAGCTTCTGAATCATAGTATTCTGGTCAAGTAGCGTTTTTAGAATGAGATTGGCAATGGTAGCCCTGTTTTTCTCTCATGAAAGGTTTACTTTAAAATAATATAGTTCACTTGTAAAAAAAAAAAAATGCACATTTCTTTGCAGGTAGATAATGTGCATTTATTTTATGTTAGGAGCCTGCAAAGCATTGCACCCACAATCAGATGCATTGTCAGGCTCCTGTACAGCTGTCTACACAAACCTCCCTTATGGGCAGACAGTTACTGAACAGCAGGATGACTCAATGGACTACGAGGATGTACACTAGTGAACTCAGTTCATTGGGAACTACAAACCCTCTGCCAGACAGCACTCCCCATTGTCACAGTGGTGGATTGGGGGTGCATGGCTACTGCTTTAGTTGCATGCTACACCCTGAATATGGGTGTAACATGTTACAAAAGGAGAACTTTGCCTTAATGCTATATTTTTTCTTTGGTCACACCATTCTGTATTCCGTGCAATGATCTTGTTTGCACACTTTAAACCTCATTAGGTTGCCTCTGTATCAAATATACAGCTTCTCCCTTTTGCCATTCTCAAAGCATAACTCCACAGTTAATGTCCCATTTAAATTGTCGGGTCAAGCCAGCCCAAACAAATTGTTTACTGTACTAACAGGTGTGCTAGATGGATGCATTATATTACCGGTTTGTAGCCTCAGCTACATACAGTGCTGTGTTCTGGGAATAGAACTTCCTGTCCCACTCCCAGCACAAAACTGAGTCAGGCTATATTCTGCTCAGCCATTCACAGGAAGCTTTATATTCTATAAATGAATACAAAGCTTCTCCTGAATGGCTGGCTGAGTTGGAGGTTGTGATGTCATCCACCTGCTTCTGTCACCGCTAAAGACGTACACCATCATAACCATGCTTTTCCATACCTTGTCCCCAATAAACACTCAGATCGGATAAGTTGTAAAGGGCAAGGCCACAGCTTTATTTTAATCTTAACATAAGCAATTTTACAACATAAACATTTTAACCGGTGGCAGTCACAGTTTGACTATGAGCACTCATGAAACAGTAACTTGACCTAGTCTAAAAGGCCCTGTCATTAGCATAGGTTCTAGACAGCCTTAGACTGGTCAGACTTCCACTGAAGGGCATAGCCCATTAAAGGAAACATTTATGCTGGCAAGGTAAAAACCACCAAGCTGTGACAACCTCCTGAAAGGAAAAGGGTGGGCAACTCTTCTTCCTGCTTCTTCAAACGGTAAGTGTCGTTTACCTCACAACTGAACTTTTATGGAGTTCAGGCACCATCCCTCACCCAGTCACTAGATAGCCACTCAAAATTTTAACTTTGTTTTTGGTTTATTAATTTACTACACGCCCCTGTTACTAGGCCATACTCCCTGTAATCAAGGCTCCCTTTCCCTATGGGGTTCATGGGCTTTCATGACTGTTTTTTTTTTTTTTTTTCATATCTTTCCCCCAATAAACGACACTCAGACTGGGTAAGTTGGAAAGGGCAAGGACACAGCTTTATTTTAATCTTAACCTTAACATTAACAATTTTCCATTTAACCCGTGCCAGTCACAGTTCGACTGTGAGCACTCATGAAACAGTAACTTGACCTAGTCTAAAAGGCCTGTCGTTACCATACGTTTTGGACAACCTTGGACTGGTCCAACTTCCACTGAAGGGTATAGCCCATTAAAGAAAACCTTTACACTGGCACGGTAAAATCTGCCACCTGCGACTCAGATTAGCTGATGAGCACCCCACCGCATTAAATGCCTGCCTAATACACCCTTGAAGGCCAAGGTTAAAGATGTCAAGGCCAACGCTATTCAAATTAATGCCATCATGGTGCAACAGATTGGAATTGTCACCCTCTAACTCCCTGTGGCGTATAACACCATCCATGTGGCAAACTTTTTAAAACCTGCAAATTGACTTTACATCTAAATTGCACCAGGCAAGGGCCAGGGCCCTCATGGGCCCATACTAAACAGGGCAAAATCTCAGACCAGACTATGGCTAAGTTGGTAAAGACAGCACAACATTGAACATTGTCTTGCTTGATGGAAGAGGAATAAGGTCCACAGAATGAATAACCCACCGTGGATCAGTGCAAATATCCAGTGGAAGCAGTCCCTGCACTGGCACAGAAGGGCCCAGCGTGCTATGGTTGGCAACAGAACTGCAGGTACATGTTGAAGGAACTGACAGTGTCCCCTGTTCCCTATGGGAGCCCATTGATGTGAATAGAAGTTGCACCAGAAGGCGGGTCAAGATGATCCGACTTGTGGTGCGACTTGTGCGCTAAGAATCTTGAAGGGGAACCCCCACAATTTTGCGTGAAGTTTCCCCCAAGATCCATACCATACCATATCCGGGCATGCAGCCTGGCAGGTCTGGAAAGGGGGGACGAGTGAGGGGGTTGGTGCTTTGGGGCAGAGGGGGCCCCTGCTCCACCTTGTCCCCATGTTGATGAGGACAACCCTTGCCTGGTGGTTGTCGGGGTCTGCGGGTGGGAACTTATCGTGATCTGGAAGCCCCCTTTAACAAAGGGCCCCCTAGCTCACGCCCCCCCCCACACCCTATGTGAATGCGTATGGGGTACATACCCATTCACCTAAATAAAAAACTGTCTCAAACACACTACATAGGTCTTTAAAGTATTTAATTAAAGTAGCTCTGGCTCTTCTCTCTCTTCTGGCGATGTGTTCTCCCCTCTCTGGGTCTTATCTCTCTCTCCATCTTCTGCTGTTTTGCTGATGGGTTGTCATCAACCCATCATGCCCGGGTGATATCACAAGGGGCGTGCCTTCTAACTTGCATCATTGGGTGGCCCCGCCCCATGCCAATGTAAGTCATTGCACCTGGCAGACCCAGCATTACAGTGGGAGATCGTGTCGAGTCAACATCGGAAGAAGAGCAATTGGAGAAGACCCTGCAATAGAGCAGAATATAGCGGAGCAGACCCAGCAAAAGAGCAGAAGATAGCAGAGAGAGAGAGTAAGACGCAGAGAGGGGAAAACACGTCACCATAAGAGCCAGAGCTGCTTTAATAAAATACTTTAAAAACCTGTTTAGGGTGTTTATTTTTGAGACTTTTTTTTTTTTTTATTCAGGTGTATGGGTATTATATACTCATTCACCTAGGGTGGGTGGGGGTGTGATCTGGTGGGCCCTTTGTTAAAGGGGGCTTCCAGATCACGATAAGTCCCCGCCCGAAGACTCCGACAACCACCGGGCAAGGGTTGTCGGGAAGAGGCCCTTGTCCTCATCAACATGGGGACAAGGTGGAGCAGGGGCCCCCTGTGCCCCAAAGCACCAACCCCCACATGTTGAGGGCATGTGGCCTGGTATGGTCCAGGGGAAACGCGCAAAATTTTGTCAGGGTTCCCCTTCAAGATTCTCAACACAAGTCGGATCATCTTGATCCGACTTTTGGTGTGAATTCTGTTCAAATCAGTGGGCTCCCATAGGGAGCCATTGATTTTGAATAGAGTCAGAGAAATGCTGAACGGGGCATAATGCTGCTTATACCACCTTTTTACTGGCATTTTCACAGCTCTAGTGACGGAGCCTCAGAACGCACTGGTCTTGTTTTTTTATTTTTTTTTTTTTTATTTTTTTTTTTTTTTTGGAGCTTAAAAACGCCATGGTGGGCATGAGGCCATAGGCTAACATAGAGAGACATTTTTAAACTGCAAAAAATGCTCAAAGCGGCTGTAAAAACATCCGTGGGCATGAGGCCTTGGACTTGGCAGAAGTGCTAAGCCCTGGAATCTCGGAAGCCAGTGCTGTATACTGTATGTAGCCTCTGCTACATACAGTTTATACAGCGTGCCCCGCATGTGCACTTGTTGGTGCAGTAAATGGTTTGCTTGGCCTAAAACTATTTAAAGAGATTTTTTGAACAAAGAACTGCTGTGTTCAAAATGTGCAGCCTCACTGTGCTCAACATTGCAGCTTCGCCAGGGTGGAGGAAGAGAGGGTGGCCGGATCATGGCTGGAGGAAACGGAGAACCACAGTATCACCGAGTGGTATAGCACGCTGTTACAGCTTACATTGATATTGTCTCCGCTCTGCTCACCGTCGCACACAGCCCCACCGCCTCCCAACCCCGCGCCTGTGATAGACTGAACACATCCCAGCATTGGACTCTCATTCTGTCCTTCACGATCTAGGGTATCCCAGTGGCGGTAGGGTCCGCGGTCACGGTCCTCGGGGTAGGCGTGCGTGCATGGTGGGAACATTTTCAAAGTAACATATGGGTAAGTTACTTTGCCCAGCCGTGCCATTTTGCCAACTTATATATGCTGACAGCGGTCGGCAAGTGGTTAAATAACTGAGGATAATTGTAGACAAGCACCCAAACTCACTCAGGTTGAACTGGATGGACTGGTGTCTTAATTCAAGCTTCCTAACAATGTAACTGTGTGCTGCTGCATCAGTCTGTGTGCTGTTACCGGCGTCTCCCATGCGCATGTGCGGGAGTGACGTCATCGCGGCTCTGGCCAATCACAGCACCGGAGCCGCGATACTCGGAAGTAACTCTGGAACGACATGTCGGTGGCTGAAGGGGGAGACGAGGACGGCTTTGGGGGGCTTCAATTTGAGGTAAGTAATACATAATGAGCTAGTATGCTATGCATACTAGCTCATTATGCTTTTGTCTTGCAGGTTGTCTTTTGAAGGAAAAAAAAAAAAAATTTTCAGGATATCTTTTCTAGTGTAGCAAAATCCTTCTCATTTTCTGTGCTGCTTTTGCTCAGCTTTAAACACAGATTTCATGTAATGGTGGCACTAAACTAAAACTGGAGAAGACAGAATCTGGAACATCTGTGTGCAGCCAATCAGTTTGCATCTTCAGCTTGTTCAATTAAGCTTTGAAAATGAAAGCTAGGAGCTGATTGGCTGCCATGCATATGTGTTCCAGATTGTCTGCTCCAACCTTAGTAAATCCCCTTATGTCTTTTAGTGGTATTTACCTGATTTGACTTCTAAATGCAAGTCTGTGGACTTTTCTTTAATTGTTCTCAATGTATCCATAGTTTTTAAGTAAAAGTCATAAATATATTTTAACAGGTTTTTCATGCATTGATAAAAAGAAAAATGAGTGTGGTGTGAAAAGTCCTTTTAGTAAGACTGTACACTTATTTTTTTTTTTATTTTTTTTTACAGGGAACACCGGTGTTTGTTCATGCTGGTCCTTTCGCTAACATAGCACATGGCAGTTCATCCGTTTTGGCAGACAAGATTGCGCTGAAACTGGTGGGAGAAAATGGCTTTGTGGGTAAGTTGATGCTAACTCTTAAAATATGCAGAAGTGAGCTATTGTCACAGGGATCACAGAGAGGTTCAATCTGCAGTGCTGTAACTTTCTGTAAAATGCAATATGGCTAATGGGGAGCCTTTCTGTACACACATGATGTACAGAACACCCCCTAAAAATGGAATTCCCTCCTAATGTGATTGGCTTACTGATTTTCCCAGAAGTCTGCACCAAGATAAAAATCTTATTTTTGGCATCCCCTGCAGCAAAGAAATTTCATTTTTGGTGAGATCCCCCCTAAGGAAAATCACATCTGTAGGGATGAGACCCTACCAATTTCCTCATTGGAGCCCTGCAGGTGTAGTAGCTGATTAATAATTCTAAAACCACTCCTATATAAATTCAACCTAGGTTCACACTGTGAAGTGCACTGCATCTCTGTGCAAGCGCATGCGATTCTGCGTGGAACGATTCAAGCCACCTCATTGTGCATGGTCCAGATCGCACCACATTTGTATCCAGAAGGTGCAGGCAACTTTTTTATTTATATTTATATATGCAGTTCAGACAATCGCACTGAGTTTGCGCCCTACTTTTGAGGTGTCATTACCTTTCAATTGGAGCACAGCAGATCACAGTGCAATTGCAATGTGGTGTGAGAAACGCACAGGAATCACTGCTTTTACCAGTGTGAACCCAGGGCTCACTCAGCACATGAACACAGACAAACTGCTATTTCTTCAGAATAGCAAAGAGTAGGAATCCGCTGTCCCCCCCCCCCCCCCCCCCCGCTCATCTGTCCCACCGCTGTCGCCCCCCCGTCCATCTGTCCCACCGCTGTCCCCCCCCCCCCACCCACCCGCTCATCTGTCCCGCCACTGTTTTGAACAGGTGGGACAGATGAGAAGAGCAGAACTGCACCCAATTTCTTCCCCATCAATTCTGACGATCCCAGCTACAACAAAGTTAGAAAACCAAACAATGTTTCCCATCTTTCGCAATGTGTGGGGGCACAGTGCCTCGGTGCAGGTGCGGTGTCGGGAATTCTGAAATTGGAATGCATTCGTGTCTCAATGACACTTCCCTGCACTGCTCTGCTGATGGGAAGGGTGTCGAGTGATGGCAAAAGAGGCTTTGTGTGCCGCCTATGGCACCAGTGCTGGGGGTTGCCTACCCCTGCTGTAGAAGTTCATGCTTTGTGTTGTATGATGTAATAATAACTGAATAGACGATGTGCTAATGCTTCTTCTAGGATGTGGAAACAGAGTCATACCTTGGCTGCAATATTTGCTCATGGTGAGCTTTTTGGTTGCATCCATTTAGAGTAGCCTTTCGCAATAATTCTGTCTTGAAAATAGAAGTAGTTCAGCATGAGAAGCATGTAATAACTGTTTTGTTTTAATAGCCTCGTATAGGAATCTTAATTGAGGTTTTTTTTTTTTTTTTTTTATGGAAGCTTGAAGAGAACTCCAAAGAACAGATAATCCCTCACGTTTGCTTTTTATTTCGATTAGGAGGGGCCGCCCTAACCATGCGTCCGGGCCCCTTTCAGGATGTGTGTGGTGTGTTTATTGAAACACTGATTAGAGCCAGAGGCTCTAATAGGTTTTGGGCTAGAGGCGCAAAGATTGCACTCGCAGCCCACCCAGGTGTTACAACAGCAAACGCTGATCCTCCTCGCAGCCAGTTGAAAAGTGGGCTTTAACACCTGTCACCTGATTGGCTGAAAGGATAGGTGATCCTATTGAATGCCTACATGTTGGAAGCTGCCAATGGAGGAGAGGACACAGAGCTGCTGCCTGCTACCCACTTAGATAGGTTAAGTGCTGGGCTGATCGGCGAACAGCAGAGGAAGGGGGGGGGGTGGTTGCCACATCCACCACTGCTAATAAATATGCTGTATGTTCATTTAATTTGAATATTGATGATTAAATATTACAACTGAAACCAAAAAAAGTAGGGTAACAGTTCAACATGCACAACAATAGATGTGTTTTTAAATACAGTAAATGTAAACTTAATTGCTTTTGCTGCCTGGCCAGTTTTCAGGGGTACACAGATTGATTTATTCCTCTATATTTCTATGCAATGCACCAGTCTTTTTATCTTAAATTGTATTATGCTAAAAAAAAAAAAACCCTCTGCAAGACTAATGAACTTTTAAAATATTTTAGTATATTTGACTAGGTCTTCCAGCCAACAATTTGTATTGCCCATTCCCCTGTTGGGTTTCATAATATAAACATCCTGGCCTCTGAACAATACTATCCCTATTGCTTTATTCATTTTCTGAATTTGGTTAAACAGTCAGTTGACCTTTTCATGCCCAGTTAAATAAACAGTTTGTCAGTTTTTCTAACAGTTTTTCAAGTTATGAATTGCTTTTAAACAGGTCGTTTTTTTTCTGAAAGAATGCATTTTTCCTTTTTTGGGTGTGTAATGAGCCTTTTATTTCCAGAGACTTTTTAGCTCAGTAGGGTGCTTTGACCTTGCCACCCTTTGGAACTGGAGATCTTGAATTTTTGTGCCACACATTAAATCGAAACTCCACGCAAACTGCAAGATGCACAAACATACAGTTTTTCTAAAGGCAAACTCTAGATCTTCACTCACAGTCCCTACAGATAAAGTTGATAAAGTTGAACAAGTAACAAATGATGTATTCATTCTCAAAGTCTAATTTAAGAAAAATGCAGATTTCTCATATGGCAAAAGTACATTCACCACATCTTTGAATCTTGTGTTCCAGATTAGGCACTAGTGGAAATATGTAGGTGAAAGGGTTTTTTTTTTTTTTTTTTGTTTTTTTTATCATCATCACTACCAAAGTTGTTTTTACCTTTCCCTTTTTTTTGTTTTTTTTTTGTTCTCGCAAGGTAAAATGCACATTTTAGGACCGAAGATGGATTTAAACCACCAAGCATATATTTGCTGAAAGCAGAAAATGTGGAATAAAATGGTGCTAGCTACAATTTTTATTTCTCGGTATTAGCACGAATCTTTATCAAACCCATGTTTTCATTAAGAAAAAAAAAAGTACACTACATTCACGTTTAGTGGAAAGAAAAATGCAATAAATTACCAATTTTTTGGTAAAGTTTTTAAAAGATGAGGTTCTAGCAAGTAAATGGATACAAAACCTGTCGTTCTTTTAAAATTCTGCACGCCTGTGAAATGGTAACAAACTACAGATTCTAAAATTACCCATAAGCAATGCTTTAAAAAAAACCTTACAGGTGGTCATTTTAGAGTAAACCACAAATGATGGCCTTCTAATTCTTGCTCCCTATCTGGCATTCACAGCAATACCTAAAATTTGTAGCGCCCTTGTCTTTATACATGGGTACTCCTACCACATGTGTTTAGGTCTGTGGGGGCAGGGTTTTTAATTTATTTGTTTAATTGTTTAATTTGTTTAAGTATTAATTTTAATACTTTAAAAAAAAATGTTTATTCACTTTATTGCTATCACATCGGGTAGGTGGAAGGGGTTGGAGTGTATGTAAATGTTACTGCTGCCACCAATCAAGGAAGGGCTAATCCACAAATGTTAAGGGTCTGGTGTTCTGTCCGCTATTGACTGTGTGGTGTATAATGTCAATGTCAAAGGAGTTCTTTTAAGGCTCATAGCCCTCGTCCACACCGGTGCAACTTGTCATGTGATTTCCAAATCACATGACAAGTCACACCCCATTGCTGACAATGTAACTGTTCATATTGCAGCGATTTATAAAAAAAAAAAAAAAAAAAAAGTTCCTGCACTAAACGATTAAATTGTGACTTGCGGAGACTTCAGTTAAATGAAGTCGCAAGCCGCAATGAAATCGGCAGTGAAAATCGGATTTGAAATTGTGCTGTATTAGCATGGTTTCAAAGCAGTACCAGTGTCAACCAGGGCTTGAGACAGAAGGTTGTAGAGGTTTAAAAGTCTGACAAGGGTTTTAAAAAGCTTGCCAAATTATTTGAAATAGTTTAATGTAAGCAAAATCTACAAGTCCCATGAATTTTAAATGACTGCAAATGTGTGCAGGACTTGCCTGTCCAGTCAATTCAGACCATAAGTTGAAAATTTGATGCCAGCTGAAGCCTCCATGAAGCCTAAAATTTTCAGGCAACATTTGCAAAGGTTGGTGTCAATGCGTATGCATGTACAGTAGATTTCACCAATTTAATCTGTGTAGGAGGTGTACCAAGAACAGCCTTTGCTTTTTTAAAACCCTATTGTAGCAAGGCTACAGTTTACCTTTGAACATATAGGCAAAGATCGGACTATCTGCAACAATGTGCTGTGGACTGATGACTGAAATAGAGTAGTTTGTCCACAATAACAGATATGTTTGGCACAAACCAAAGATGGCATTTCAGAAGAATCTTGTGCCAACTGAGGAACGTGATGGTGGAAATGCCAAGTTCTGAGGATGGCTTTGCTGGATCAAGGGCTGGGTAGGTTGCATTTATGGAGTCTGCCTTGAATTCTGAATCCCATCAAGATGCGCTTGATAAGATTGTGAGGCCATTTGTCCAAAAACTGAAGATGAACTGGAAATTATTCCTTTAATAAATAATTATCCAAAACGCTTGTAAAAGTATTACTGAGTGTATACAAGACCGGTCATCCTGCACAAAGTGGTGACTGGTTTTAGAGGAATCTCCTGCACGAAGGCAAAGTTCCGGAGTTTATCTTAAACAGTATTGTAATGAATACAGTACATACCTGCCTTATTTTGCGTCTTGTTTTATATCTGCCTGGAGTCTGGCTTTGGGACACTTTTTTTTTTTTTTCTTCTCAATGACTATTTAACCATGTTCTGAAACCGTGGGTACAGTATGTGTATCCTTTGGGGCACTCAGGGTTACCTCTGCCTTCTGAAATAAATACATAATTTCACTTAGTTTTAGAAATTAATAAATCCTTTATTAAATGTTTTAGTTCTAAGCACGAGGGAGTGTTCAGAAAACATTTATGTTGGTAAGGGGATCAACTATGCGGTAAACCACATGGCTTTTTATAAAGGGAGGATTAGTTTAACAAAAATTTTAAAATCACTAGTTTAACATTTGAATTCCTAAATGATGCCCTTAATTTTTCACACGGAGTAGAACATTAGACAGGATCTTTATTTCATATTTCAGCTGTCTGCTTTACCGCTCACTTCTTTATGAGTTGCGTGAAAAGGAGCGTATATCTCTATTAAAGATACAGTGTAGTGGTAAATGAAAACATTCCAGGCATAGCACACATTTCTGTTTTTTTTCTTTTGCAAGTACCTTTGAACTGTAGGCCCCTTGTATAGAATTTTTTTTTTTCATACCAATGAATGTAAATTGCTGACACTGTTGTGACAGTCTTTCTTCATTGAAAGAAAGCTTTACTCACTCCGTGACCTGTTACTATTGCATGCATTTTTTTCCCCAGCATGCTTTTAGGAAAACTGCACATGGTAAATTATTTAAACATTCGTCGGAGTCGTGTCCCCCCTGTCAAGACACAATACCTCATGGGGGAAGATTTCTGTACTAACATCAGATTGTTAATACAGCAGCTCCTCCCGCACGTTTTTTTTTTTTTTTTTTTGTTCAGCTTGCACTGGGTTGAACAAAAGAACGAATAGTGTGTATGAGGCTTAACTTCCAACCCCCTTTTAGCTACCTAATATAGCACTACCCTTATCTAAAAACTCATTGTTGAGGTTCCACCTACAGGAAATCTTTTTGATATAGAATAGCCTTGCTTAGAAACCTTACTTTTGTCTTTTGAGACCCCTGTCATCAGATCATTTCAGCAACAAACTTCCCATAACCTTTTATTCAATGTATTTTAGCCACTTGGCGCCCATACTACGTCAAATGACGTCATGGGCTTTGTGGCGGTATATCTGAATGATGCCTGAGGCCACAGACATCATTCAGAAATCGGCATTTTCAGCTGGCGATTCCCTACACCATAAGAATGATCATAGCGGCCCCTCCCGCCGCCCTCCAGTGCTTGTACCAACTCACCACTTCCATCGGTGAGTCGGTCACAGGATCCGCCAGCCCCCGGATGATACCATAGAGATTTCCGGCAGACCAGATCATTCCCGGAGTCTCTATGATCGTTCAGGGGCCGGACACAATGTTACGACGTCACGCCCGGCCTCTGCATTCAAATTAACAGCGCCGTTTTGGCTGGGAAGCCAGGATCGTTTTTTTTATTTTTTTTATTTTAGGCTTCCCAGCCTAGTGGTGAGATATGGGGTCTTATTGACCCCATATCTCACTGTAAATGGGTCCGATCATGCCATATTCCTATTACAAGGGATGTTTACATTCCTTGTAATAGGAATAAAAGTAATCACATTTTTTTTTTTTTTTTTAAAGTGTCAAACTAAAAAAAATTAACATAAAATTAACAATAAAAATAAAATAAAATTTTAAGCGCCCCTGTCCCCGTGAGCTCGTACGCAGAAGCGAATGCATATGCAAGTCCCGCCCACATATGAAAACGGTGTTCAAACCACACATGTGAGGTATTGCCGCGAACGTTAGAGCGAGAGCAATAATTCTAGCCCTAGACCTCCTCTGTAACCCAAAACATGTAACCAGTAAAAAAAAAATCTAAAGCGTCGCCTATGGGAATTTTTAAATACCAACGTTTGGCGCCATTCCACAAGCGCATTCAATTTTGAAGCGTGACATGTTGGGTATCTATTTACTCGGCGTATCTTCCTCTTTCACATTATGCAAAAAAATTGGGCTAACTTTACTTTTTTTTTTTTTTTGTTTTTTTTTTAAAGCATGAAACTGTTTTTCTGAAAAAAAGTGTTAAAGAAATTGCTGCGCAAATACCGTGCGAGATAAAGTTGCAACAACCGCCATTGTATTCTCTAGGGTCTTTGCTAAAAAAACATATATAATGTTTGGGGTTCTATGTAATTTTCTAGCAAAAAAATTATGAATTTTACATGTAGGAGAGAAATGTCACAATTGGCCTGGATGCAAAGTGGTTAAGCTTGTTGTTTATCTGAAAAAGCCTCCCTTGTGTAGATGTCCTGTCAAAATCCGGTACCTGGTCCCCCTGACCCAACCCCCCCCCCCCCCCTTCAAAAAAAAAAAAGACAAATGTTGAGGAGGAGGAAGAGTAGAACTTCCTCTTTTGGTTGAAGTTCTGCTTAAAGAGAAGAAAGTTTTTCCAATCCATTGTAGGCTCACAGATCACATTAAAGAGGAGCTCCAGTTGTTTTTGTGTTGACAAGTGTTGCTGCTGACTTTTTTTTTTTAAATAACGTTTTCTTTATTTTCATTAACAGCATAGGGGGATAAGCAGTACAGAGGCGTAGTAGCAGCAATGCAATTACAAAACATAGCAAGGTCATGAGTAAGCACGCTACCCGTAGTAACGGGCCATGGGCACATATAGCAAGGCATAATAATGTGGTTGGCCAGGAGCGGGGGGTCAGGAGACACACACAGTCAACTGCCTGCTCCCAAGCCCAAGAGGCCCTGTATGTTCTGCCATAAGTCCTATGCAACACACTTAAAATAGAGCGGCAAGAGTCCGCCGCAGCAATAGTCAAAATCAGGTAAGGAAAGAGAGAAAGAAGATAAAGAAGAGAAAACCAGTGATCTGCGTTGTCGTGCCGGACTCGGCGTGCCCCTAATCCTCCAGCAGCCGCCATCTCCCCCAAACCAAATCAAATTCCTCCAGCCTGTCCCGTATTCTGGCAGTCATTTTCTCCATGAGTTCGATGTCCTTTATTCTAGAGTAAAGGGCTTCCATAGTCGGGGCCGTTTGGCGTTGCTGCTGACTTTTAATAAATACACACTCACCTGTCCCATGATCCAGTGATGTAGTCCCCCGAACCTTCACTCCTCTCCCTTGAATCGGCATTTCAACTGTGTGCACCTAATTAGGGTATTAACACTAGGACCTACAGGGCATGTGTGGTTCTTGTGCTCTTTTGTGTTAACTACAGTTTTAGATCAGTACGCACTGTCCTTGTAGTGAATGTGTCATCTGTTTAGAACATAGAGAATGTCCAGAGCTTGCTCTACAGCACTAGCGTAATGGTGTAACCATTAACACGAAATCTTTTTGCATATGCTTTTACATGTGTGCTGGCAGTATCTATCTTGTACCACAGTGTTTCCCTCGTCATGGCTTGCTTTTTGCACATGGGTAGACATTCAGTTTCTCCAAAGACTTAGGACATTTATGGAATGTGTTGTCTTTGCATTGCTTCACTTAGTGTGGAGTATTGCAGCCGATTTACATTTACAACCCAAAGTCAATTTTGCATGTCATGCATTGTAGTTATGCATTTTGGGCAGTGTCTATCCTGTAACCCAATGGTGTACCTCATCCATGGCTTCATGTGTAGATGGTGTGATAGTTTATATTGCTGCATTATTACTTATATGGTAATCCTTATGCATGCCTTGGATATGTTGCTTTTTTGTGTTATTGCAGACTTCGTTCTAGGTTTTTGTCTAACTGCAAGTTGAAGTATACCTCTACTATTGCTTTATGGTTGACAGTTACCTTGATGACATGGTGCACCACTATACTCCCCTCCCAGAGGGGTTAAACCGCTTCTCTTCCAATTTCAGTGAATGGCCGTGTCTTTTTAAACTCCCTTTCACTGAATTTTTTTTTTTTTCCCCTATGCTAGGGTCACCAGTAAGGTATTTGTAATTCGTTATCATATGCATTCTCGAGCGTCTCTTCCCCAGAGAGAATAAGTTGTAGTCTTAATAGCTGAGATCCTCTAGTCCCTTTTTATTAACTTTGTTGCCCTTCTCTGGACTCATTCTAGTTCCAGCATTTCTTGAACACTGGTGCCCAGAACTGGACGCCATACTCCAGATGCAGCCGAACCAGAGTCTTGTAGAGTGGGAAAATTCCTGAGCTAGGCATGGGGATTTCAGGATACTAATCTTTGCTCTCCCTCAATATTCTTCTCTCAATCAGGCACATGGTGGTAAGCACCATCTTTGCTCTGCATTCCATTTCAATTGCATAGCTATAGATCCTTGCTCAGAAAACTACCTACAACAAGGAAGAGAAGGTGCCTGGGGTATAACATCCCCCCAAGAATGAGGTATTGGGGGGGAGCCTGGAAAAAAAATCGCACTTAAAATGCAGCTAAATACACCTAATCACATTTACAAACCAACTATCTGCAGGAAGCGTTTCAACTTTTTATTTTTTTTGTGCAATGGTGTTTAGCTACTGTCTGATGCAAACATCCGTGTGAATGTTTGCCTAAGACTATCGATCCATATACCATGTATCTGACATGTAGGGTTCAGTGTCTTCTGAAAAATATCTTCCTAGATGTTAAACTGGAGGCTTGAAATATGAAATCACAGGGTGGCTGCTTGGATGTATGTCCAACCATTTTCAATACATAAAAATACATTTTTTTTTTTTTTGGTATTTGTGCTGTAATATTTTTAAACACATTTTTAATATCTATAATATGGACATTAGAACCCCACCTATAACCTACTAGTGAGAAAAATCCTTAAGGAAACCTATACTGGGAGAACAGATTGCCATTGTGACCCCTCCATCTGAAAATTTTAGCTGCCTGGCTGTCATGTTGATCCAATGGATTGATGCACATCCCCTACTTAAAGGGGTTCTAAACTCTGTTTAACACCTTAATGCATTCTATGTGTTAGGGTGAAAAATCTCCTGTGCTGCAGCTGCCCCCCCAGAGCCCCCCTTTACTTAAGTGAACCCGGTCTTTCCAGCGGTCGAGGACGAGCATACCAGATCCAGCCGGTGTCTCGGGTCCTGATTGATTGCAGTGCAGCCATTGACTCCCGCTGCTGTCAAATCCAATGACTGAGCTGGGGGGCGCGGCTGAGTCCTGCTGTCTGTGTCCATAGACGTAGCAGCAGGACACAGCACACCTGCACAAGTGCCCCAAAGGAGAGTGGCTCTCCAATGGGGCACTTGAGAACAGCAGGGGGAATAATCCTCCTTTGCGGATGGGTTAATCTTTGCTCATCACAGCACACCAATATGTGGTGATAGTGTAACCCTTCTCCTACATCCTGTCCTGTGGATGGGCATCCAGGTATGAGCTGAACACTGGTATAGTCCTTGAGGTCTCCTGGGTGGATGTTATGCGGAATACATGTCCTGTAGGTAGCAGAGTCTGTATCTCACGAGCTCCAAATGGTGAAGTTCCTGGTGATGCAAGTACCGACAAGCTCCATGCATAGAGGGATTGTGATGAATGACAGGGCACCATCTGTTTCAGGTGGAAGAGAGCACTTACAGCACCCTGTCGCTGTGTGCTGTCATTCATCACTATCCCTCTTTGCACAGAGCTTGCCTGTACTCGCACCACTGGAAACTTCACCATTTCGAGCTTGAGAGATATGAACTCTGCATCCCACAGGACGTGTATTCTGCAGAACATCTGCCCAGGGTACCTCAAAGACTATCCTAGTTCAGCTCAGCTTGTACCTGGATGTCCATCCACGGGACAGGATCTAGGAGAAGGATTACAGTATCCCCACATATTGGTGTGATGAGCAAAGATTCACCCATCAGCAGGATTATTCCCCCCAAGCTTATACCAACAATCCAGTCCACCACATGTAAACATGCAGACCAGACTTGGTTTCATAAGGCTCTGAGGAAGAGAAAAAACTTATCCTCGAAGCATATTTTTCCTTTCTTTGCTTTAGTACTTTGGACTCCCCCCTAGTTGGCTAAGGCAGCGGGGTGTGCAGTATCCACCCATTAGCACCTCAACGGAATAACTTTTTTTACCTAGGCCCACCGCACAGTGCAGGAGATTTTTCTGTTGGTTTAGACACCTTTCACACTGGAGGCATTCTTCAGGCACTGTAAAGTGCCTGAAAAAAGCCTCATATGCAATCCCAGTGTGAAAGCCCAAGTTAAGATGTCAATGTCCTGCAAGCAGCTTCTTTGCAGCGCTTTAGGAGTGGTGAATACACTGCTCCTAAATCGTCCCTGCCCATTAAAAATCAATGGGCGGCTCCGCCAAAGCTAGACTTTGCGGGCGCTTTAAACCCTTTATTCATCCACTAGTGTGAGTTAAAGGTACCCCACTAGCGCCCAAAAAAGTGACGCAAAAACTACAGTAAGGGCTCTTTCACACGCGATGGATCAGTGATGATCCGCCCCGTAGATATCCGCTTGGTCGATCCCCGCTGAGCAGGAAGATGACAGGTCTGTCTTTGCACGCTGTGCAGGAACGGACCTGTCAGAGCTCCGCTCTCCCCTATGGGAGATTGGATGACGGATGCAAAAGTAGGTTTTTCCTCCGTCACACTTTTTTGGAGCGGGTTGGATGTCTGCGGACATGTCACTGCTGACATCCGACACTCCATAGACCTTTATGGAGCATCCGTCCAGGTCCGCCTGAAAAACTGACAGGTGGACCTGAACAGATCGTTCATGTGAAAGAGGCCTAAAGCCCTGCTAAAACTTTACTGCCGATGCCCGGGCGCTGGCAGTGTGAAAGGGCTCTGAAGCCCCATACACACTATCAGATTTTCTACAGATTTTTTCCTTCATATTTACCAAAACCATATAATATGAGGTCAAACCTTAGAAGTTTCAGTGTGTATGCAATCAGGCAGGCCCTTCTTCTACATGGTTTTGGTAAATGTAAGACAAAAATCAGCAGAAAATCTGATAGTGTGTATGGGGCTTTAGAGTTACTTTAACCTTTAACTTTAATAGAATCTATTATTGACAACTAATACTTCTGCCCAACATTACTGTTTACACATTCCACTTGTCCTGTCTTTCTACTGTACTCTTCTATTCTACTGTTCTTTTTAAATTTATCTTTTTATATTCTAATGAAACGTCACATCTGTCCGGCAACTGCCACTAACCCAGTAATCGGCCCTTGTCATGGCGCTCGTCTGGCTAAGCTCCAGACCACCTTCGTCTTTTTTATTTTATTTTTTTTATTTCTGCACCCACTTCTCCAAACATTATTGTAGGAAGCCTCCCACACTTATTAACTTCCTACACTTAAGAGTTCTTCTTTCCTGTTTTCACTCTGAATTTGTCTCCAACGTAACAGTGCTGCACCACATCACTTGTACAACATCTCTCTACCCTTGTAAAATGTGTGTGTGTGTGTGTGTGTGTATGTATATATATATGTGTGTGTATATATATATATATGTGTGTGTATATATATATATATGTGTGTGTATGTGTGAAAATAAATGTCAGTTTAATGAAGACCACGCTGAAAAAAAGCTCAATATCTGCAAAAAGTGTATATTTTGTAAAAAAATTATTCTGATGCCTTCAAATTTTAAATAGTGACAATAGGGCCCAGAATCCATACACTAAAATTAGTTATTACTTTACCCTTCAAACTTTAAACTTCACGATAAGACATACCTCTTTATCTTAAAGTGGTTGTAAACCCTTACAAACCACTTTGACCTACAGGTAAGCCTAGATATTAAGGCTTACTTGTAGGTCCAAGAAATATCTCCTAAACCTATACGGTTTAGGAGATATTTACTAAAAGACAGTGACAGCTGTCTATGGCGCATGTGCCGTAGACAGCGGCACGCAGGCACACTATCGCTGTTAGCAGCATGCCGCTGCTAATGGCGATATGCCGTTAGTGGCGGCTCCCGTGCGCATGTCCGGGAGTGATATCATCGCTGTGAGTGGCCGGAGCAGCGATACCCAGAAGATGGATGCTCCGGCCTATAGGGGACAGCGGTGACATTGCTGGCTCCTGTTTCAGGTAAGTGACACGTAATGGGCTACTATGCGATGCATAGTAGTCCATTATGCTTTACCTTTGCAGGGAGACAGAGGAAGTAAACCCATTAGGGTTTATTTCCTTTTTAATGAGGAAGTGGTTGTACCCTTTTTTTTTTTTTTCTTGGCTTTCTGATAACTAATGTAGCTCTGCAGTCGCTCGGCCGTTATCACAAGGAGCGGGAGGGGACGTTTCACCCCCACCCCCTCCCACCGCTGCTCCACCTAGGTCTCCCATCCCACCAGGAGACCTGAGCGACCAGCCGACACGTCTTCCGGAGTCCAGAACAAAGCCGAATCAGCTTTGATCGGGTCTCCGCTGTAGTAAACTGGAAGCGGCGTCACTTCGGTTTTCTTGGCTGCCAACGGCACCGATTTAAAAAAAATCCCTAGTATTCCAAAACACAGAATTTGGTATTTTTGAATACTTTTAGACCCCAGATCCCTCCATAAAGAGTACCTGTCACCACCTATTACTGTCACAAGGGATGTTTACATTCCTTGTGACAGCAATAAAATTGATCGTTTTTTTTTTTTTTTTTTTTCTCTTTCAGTGAAGTCTATTTTTCAAAAAAATTGCGTTTGAAAGACCACTACGCAAATACCGTGTGACATAAAATATTGCAACGACCGCCATTTTATTCACCAGAGTCGTTGCTAAAAAAAAAAAAAAAAAAAGTGGTTCAGTGTACATTACAGCTGACAGGCAGGGTGAAGCATTTATGACAGAAAAGACAGCTAGAGTATCTTCTGTCATAAAGCCCTATCTGTCAGCAATTTCTGTTTTTTAAAAGTGGGTTTTCAACCAGTTTTCAGATCCATTTGGAGACTTTTTATTGTAAATCTTTAGGCTTTCATAAGGCATGTTGGGATTATAAATGTAGAAATATACTTTAAACTTTTTCACTGTTTCTTTGACATTTATACTCATGGCTCATTCTCTATCTGGGGACAGGTCTTCTTGTTTATATTCTTTGGGTACTCCATTTATGAAACAAAGGGAAATGAGCACTTTAATGGGCTTTATTTCTAAATGTCATTATTAGCATTGTTATTCATACTGTGCTATAATAGCCATTGTACCAAACATATGGAATTTATTTGCAAGGTATAAATGTGATTTTTATCTTGAACAAGTATGGTCTAGAATGGATAATATTACATATACAAGGCAAGTCACTGAAAGTTCACATGCAGAGCAGCAAAAACTAAGAACCAAGTAAGATTTCAGTTTCTGTTATTCTGATATTCAGCATTTAAATTTTAGTAGTACAGAAGTGATTCATTATGGCTTTATGATCACCAGTTAAGGGTTGAGAATAAGCTGAATAAAATTATATTGCTGTTAGATATATTAGTAAAGGCTTAAAAACAAACCAGGCTGAAGTAATATGTTAGAAGTTTGCCTTGGATTCTAATAAGTCATATCCTATTCTGCTAAGGGCAATCTTACTCGGTGATAGTAAAATCTTTTTTTTTTCCCCTATAACAATAACAAACCGTTATACTTACCTGCTCTGTTGCAGCAGATTTTCTCCTGGCACCTCCCTCCTGTCAAGTTCCCCCACAGTAAGCTGCTTGCTATGGGGGCATCCAAGCTGAGTCACAGCTCCCTCCATCCATTCAGACACGGAGCCCCGGCCCATTCTCTCTCTTGATTTGCTGACTGTGACAGCAGTGGGAGCCAGTGGCTGTCTCAGCCAATCTGAAGGGAGAGCCTCGGATGGCTGAGACATTTGTGGACATCGATGGACCGAGAAAGGGGGCTCTGGTAAATATGATGGGGGGGGGGGGGGGGGCTGCTGCACACAAGGCTTTTTATCTTAATGCATAGAATACATTAAGATAAACCTTATGACTTTACAACCCCTTTAACCACTACAGCCCCGGACCAATAAACACCTTAAGGACCAGAGGTCTTTTTCCAATTTCGCACTGCGCTGCTTTAACTGGTAATTGCGCGGTCATGCAATATTGCACCCAAACGAAATTTGTGTCCTTTTCTTCCCACAAATAGAGCTTTCTTTTGATGGTATTTGATTGCCTCTGCGATTTTTATTTTTTGCGATATAAATGGAAAAAGAGCGAAAATTTCGAAAAAAAAAAATATATATTTTCTTCTTTTTGTTATAAGAAAAATCGAATAAACTAAATTTTAGTCATACATTGAGGGCAAAATTTATTCAGCCACATGTCTTTAGTAAAAAAAAATGTCAATAAGCGTATATTTTTTGGTTGGCGCAAAAGTTATAGCGTCTACAAACTAGAGTACATTTTCTGGAATTTACACAGCTTTTAATTTATGACTGCCTATCTCATTTCTTGAGGTGCTAAAATGGCAGGGCAGTACAAACCCCCCCCAAATGACCCCATTTTGGAAAGTAGACACCCCAAGGAAATTGCTGATGGGTATGTTGAGCCCATTGAATATTTCTTTTTTTTGTCCTAAGGGATTGAATAATGACAAAAAAAATAAAAATTTACAAAAAGTTGTCACTAAATGATATATTGCTCACACATGCCATGGTTATATGTGAAATTGCACCCCAAAATATATTCCGCTACTTCTCCCGAGTATGGGGATACCACATGTGTGGGACTTTTTGGGAGTCTAGTCGCGCACAGCACCCCGAAAACCAATCACCACCTTCAGGATTTCTAAGGGTGCAAATTTTTGATTTCACTCCTCACTACCTATCAGTTTCGAAGGCCATAAAATGCCAAAATGGCACAAACCCCCCAAAATGACCCAATTTTGGAAAGTAGACACCCCAAGCTATTTACTGAGAGGCATGTTGAGTCCATGGAATATTTTATATTTTGCCACAAGTTGCGGGAATATTACAAACTTTCTTTTTTTTGCACAAAGTTGTCACTAAATGATATATTGCTCACACATGCTATGGGCATAAGTCAAATTACACCCCAAAATAAATTCTGCTGCTTCTCCCGAGTACGGGGATACCACATGTGGGGGACTTTTTGGGAGCCTAGCCACGCACGGGACCCCGAAATCCAAGCACTGCCTTCTGGATTTAAATATAAAATGCTACCAAAAAAACTATTAGCGATCGCAGGGATCAGGCCTGACTCTGCGATCGCTGCAGTTATGTGTTTAGTGTTTTGTAAGTGACAGTGATCGATCGATACTGCACTTGGGTGGGCTGGGCAGAGGGGCAAAACGCAGGTGCCAGCAGGTATCTGGGCTGATCCCGCTAACAATGCGTTTTTTTGGAACCCTGAACTGCTGGGGACGCTAGTATAGATCTGATCAGATCAGATATTGATCTGTTCAGATTCTATACCACTACAGGAGGTGTATGCTTTGCGTGTGGGTGTTAGCGGTACTGGCACTAACCTAGCGCTGCCTGGGGCGACGCAGACCCTGACCCTAAAACCTAATTGATATCACCCGCTGGGTGATCAGGGGGTTAAACCTTTATTGGGTAATAAATGGTGGGTGCCCTGATGCTATAAAAAGCAAACTAACCAGAGTCACCCGTAACACTTATACGGTGATCAGTGGTGAAAGTGTTAACTAGGGGCAATCAGGGGGTTCAAATTTTTATTAGGTAGTATATGGGGGTCCCTGGCGCTATATAAAAACCTGATGGGGAACCTAAATAACTAACTGGCTAACCAGCGTCACCAGTGACACTTATACTGTGATCGCTGGTGAAAGGGTTAACTAGGGGCAATCAGGGGGTTAAAACCATTATTGGGTAGTATATCGGGGTACCTAGCGCTATAAAAACCTGGCAGTGAACCTAAAAAAATAACTAGCTACCTAGCGACACTAATGCAGCGATCAGAAAAATTATCGCTTAGTGACAGTGGCAAAACGGGGTGAAAGGGTTAACTAGGGGCAATCAGGGGGTTAAAACCATTATTGGGTAGTATATCGGGGTACCTAGCGCTATAAAAACCTGGCGGTGAACCTAAAAAAAAACTAGCGACACTGATGCAGCGATCAGAAAAATGATCGCTTAGTGACACTGGCAAAAGGGGGTGAAAGGGTTAACTAGGGGCAATCGGGGTTAAATCTTTATTGGGGGGTGATAGGGGGCTACCCTGGACCTAACACTAACTGCCCTGACAGTTTTAACTGTTACAACTGACACTGAATGCATTGATCAGTAAAGAAATGATCAATGCAATCAGTGACACTGTGACTGGGGGGATCGGGGGGCGATCGGGGGGGGGGGGGGGTCGGGGGGGTTTGTGTGCTTGTGTGTACCTACATGTCAATGTAGTGTTGGTGCACACTTACTTTTAGTCTTCTCCTCGTAGTCCGGTCAAAAAGACTGCCCCGAGGAGAATGACATCACTTCCTCCTTCCTGTGTAAACAATACACAGTGGGGGGAAGTTCTTCATTGGCCAGGAGCGATCCAGAGGGGGTGGCCAGAAACCAACGGCCATCCCCTCATCACGGATCGCTTCTGCAGCGAACCGGACCGCCGTATCCAGCGGGAGGGGGTCCGATCGGACCCCCCACCCGCTGGAAGGCAGGCACGTACATGTACGTGCTTGTGCCTGCCTGTGCCATTGTGATGACGTACAATGGCAATACGGTGGTCCTTAAGTGGTTAAAGGATATCCATACTGAAAAATGCAAGGGATTGATTTCTCCTTTTTTAGAATGCTAATTGCAGTTGCAGTACTTTTATACATTTTTGACCCAGAACAAGATGTGCAATGTGATGTTAGCAAGGCTGCTCTGCATTCTTGTGTTAGCTCAGGAGCTAGCATTATCAGGAGCAGTAGTGAGCTGAAAACGTATATTCCCCATGTAAAGGTTTTATTTAGGCCACTCTTTTGGGTATCCATATTAAGCAAATATTTTTGAACTTTTACACTGTTTAAACCTAATTTTTAGATAATTGGGTCAGTGCCTATAAAATGTATTTTACAGTATGCCTTGTTTTCATGTCCTGGAAGACTGAAACGTACTGGATTTATTTATTTGTACGCTGATTAACATGTACATACTCTTTAAAGTAGTTCTAATGGTTGTGTTTTTTTTTTTTTTTTTTTTTTTTTGTTTTTTCCCCTACAATAAGCCATTTAAATGAATGAATGAATGAAATACTTATATAGCGCACAATGCGAACTGAATCGCCTCTAGGCGTTTTTTGCCTATAGTGTTAGGCTATTTTCTCTATTGAGCGTATGTTTAAAGAGGAGCTCCAGTCTCCCCCCAACAAATGAAGATACAAATACGGTAGTTGCTGACAAATACGGTAATTGCTGACTTTTAATACGTAGCACCTTCTACCAAAAGGTAGGTGCTAACATAGGATTTTGCTGGGGAAGCTTTCATCACAGGCAAATTTAGGCAGGCCTATGCTTTAAGCTAGGCCTGTCTGTTTTGATCTGAGGGCACGGTGGTTAGAGTAGCAGTGGGTGTGACCACCTGTGCTCTAGTTCTGAGGTGCCTCCCCTGCTTCCAGGGAGAATGTTCTGGAAGAGGGGATGTGCCTGGAACTGGAGTAGCAGGCAGCTCTGACCAATCCCCAACTGAAATTGGCAGGGGACGGGCCTCCTATACAAGCTGAAGTAACAGGCCACTGTGAGGGGTTGTCGGCTGAGATAAGTGTAGAATGGAGTACGAGAGCAGCAGGAGGCCATCCCTATCTGGGGGGAGGGGGGCACCGATCAAGGAGGGGAGGCCCGGGAGAGCTATGAGGGAACTTAACCTTTACACGGTCATTGGTGAAGTCCGCATCATTACAACGGTCATCGATGAGGAACTCCTGGAGCAGAAGGGCAGGTGAAGCTGTCAGAACGTACGGTCCGGTTAAGTTCTCCATCATGGACTCGAGGTCGGTGAGTGTACCACAGTGGAGGGCTGGATGTGGAGACATGCCAGGAAGTCTGTGAGGGAACTTCACCTTTACACGGTCATTGGCGAAGTCCTTAATACACGGTCATTGATGAGGAGTCCTGGATCAGAGGAGAGACTGGGGAGTTAAAACCGATGTGGCACAGGATTTGCAAGTTGGGCAGGCTGGCAACAGTAGTCCACCATTCAACACATACTTTTAAACTTCTAGGCCTCCGGGGAGAGGTACTGCAGGCCTCTGGCCTAGTAGCAGCGAGCAACCAGAGTCGGTATGAGAAACTATTCAGACTGGATTCTTTTGCTTACAGAAGATGTGACAAGAAATTAATACGTTACGGTATAAGTTTGTGCAGAAGAAAAGGATTTCTGGGAACATCTACATTACACGGTCAAGGGTGATGTCCTCATCTTTACACGGTCATAGATGAGGAAGTTCTGGAAGCAGTAGTCTGCAGAGGAGGAGCAATGGTCTGCATGGTGATGCAGGAAAAAAACTAGCTATTACACATGCGCATCATTCCTTCAGGCTCAAATGATGTGCTAATCTATGAAATTTCTAAATATGGTGGCAAAAGATCTATTCCATGGGCATCCCATATACCCCTTTCCCCAACCAAGTTGTACCCCCCCCAATAAACAAAAATAACAAGACACAGCAAATTACTTTTCATTGTCTCTGCAAGTGATATATGTGAGTCTGGCAGCGGGGTGATATGGTGGATGTTTGTTACTAGTGGCAACTGCACCGCTACAAATATAAGGCCACTTGCCTGTCCAGGGATCTAACCATGTCTACACTTGAGAGGATTTGTCAGTCGGCTTTGGGTCCAGGCACAGGCATCTTAAGTGAGGGGAAATGGGCAGTGAAGCCTTGTGGCTTCACACCTGGTTTCCTACTGCACATGTGTGAGGTCCTCAGTCTTCTGGGACCTGTGATATGTCACAGAAGACTGCTGGGGGCCCGAACTTCTGCACAGATCGCCCTGGCGATCTGACGAAGTGGGAGCGGGTACCTGCTCCCCCCCCCCCCCCCCCACCAAAACATGCCAAATGTGGTGGTGGCGGGATGCAAACTAGTGAAGTTCCACTTTAACTCTTATGCCGCGTACACACGACCAGACTTTCCAGCAGACTGACTTTCGCCGGATTTCCGATGGACCTACGTACACACACGACTAAGTCCGTTTGTTTTGAACGTGATGATGTAAGACCGGACTAAAAGAAGTTCAATAGCCAGTAGCCAATAGCTTCCCTTGCGTCATATTTAGTCCGTCGGACCAGCATAAAGACGAACAGTTTTCCTGATAGGAATTGAGTCTGTCAGACAGATTTGAAACATTTTCTATTTCTAGGTCCCTCTGATTTTTTTTTTTTAAATGAAAAACAATCGGATTAGCCCGCACACGATCAGGTTGTCCAGATTGAGTCTGTCGGACCTAGTCTGCTGGAAAGTCTGGTTGTGTGTACGTGGCATTATGGTTGAACGTTCCAAAGGTTTTTTTTTCCCCCTAGGATCAAATGTTAGGGAATGTTGTATTCATCTAGAAAAAGGCAATAGAAATGCATATTCCAAACATTGAGTAGTATTTGATTATTTGTGTGAATGCTGAGGCATTTGCAAAGCAAATTTCTTATAAATAGAAGTGCACAATTAGCACGGGACTAGTGAGTGAGACCAACAAGAGACCCATCACCAATTTGATGTAGTTACAGGCCTTAATGGTTAAGATTGGAGTTGCTAGGCATATAGCTGTTTCTTGCGTGCTTAGTCAGTCACGGCTTTATTTAAAAGTGGAAAAGGAAACCTCTTAACTAACTCACATGAGATCTCAAGTACAGTTTGCCTTGAAAGTAGTGGAAAATATTTTTTTTCATAGAAATTCTAACACTGGAAACGATTGGCCAGATCCTTGTTGCTCATATTTAAAGCACCTATTTCCCACACCACAAGTGCTTCTGATAACGGATGCTACCTCGTGTTGTTGCTTAACCCAGATTGTATTTATTCTGTGGATTACTGTGCATGACCCAGCATATATATTTTATCATATTTCTCCAATTTTACATTATGGAAAACCAAGTTCATGTGAAATTCTATCCTAGTTAAAGTGGTTGTAAACCTTCAAGTTTAAAAAAACAAAAAACAAACATGCTTATACTTGCCTGCTCTGTGCAACAGAGAAGCCTCGATCCTCTTCTTCTGGGGTCCCCCACTGGCACTTCAAGCCCCTCTTTTTCGATTGCCCCCACAGAAAGCTGCTTTCCCTGGGGGTACCCATGCAAGCTCACTTCTGAGTCCTGCGGCTGTGTTCATTGACAGACAGCGGGATTCGGCCCCGCTCCTGTGTCATAGAATTTGATTGAAAGCAGCGGGAGCCTGATAATGCCCCGTACACCCGGTCAGATTTTCTGGGAAAATGTTCGATGGGAGCTTTTTGACAGAAATTCCGACCATGTGCAGGCTCCATCGGACATTTTCCATTGGAATTTCCGTCGCACAAAATTTTGAGATCTGGTTCTCAAATTTTCTGACAACAAAAGTCGTGTGTCATGTGTACACAATTCCGAAGCACAAAGTTCTACGCATGCTCGGAATCAAGCAGAAGAGCCGCACTTGAACTTCAATTTTCTCGGCTCGTCGTACGTCACCGCATTCTTGATTTTCGAAATTTCCGACAACATTGTGCGACTGCGTGTATGCAAGACAAGTTTAACCACTTAAGCCCTGGACCACTTTCCAGCTAAAGAACCAAGCCCCTCTTTGCAATTCGGCACTGCGTTGCTTTACCTGACAATTGTGTGGTCGTGCGACGTGGCTCCCAAACAAAATTGGCGTCCTTTTTTTCCCACAAATAGAGCTTTCTTTTGCTGGTATTTGATCACCTCTGCGTTTTTTTTTTTTTTTTGCGACAATTTTGAAAAAAATTCAATATTTTTCACTTTTTGCTATAATATCCCCCAAAAAATATAAAAACTTTTTTTTTTTCCCTCTGTTTAGGCCGATACGATAATTGGAGGCATAGGTATAATGGATTGGGGAAGGGGGTCAATTGGAGGCATAGGTTTAATGCAGGGGTAGGGAACCTCGGCTCTCCAGCTGTTTTGAAACTACAAGTCCCATGAGACATTGCAAGACCGTAACAATCACAGGCATTGTGGGGGGGGGGGGGGTTAATTGGTGGCATATGTATAATGGATGTGGTGGTGGGGGTTAATTTGAGGCATGGGTATAATGCAGCCCTCAAATTTGCCACTCGCCTACTCATTTTGTGAGCAGAAAATTATTTTGCTGGAGACAGTGGACTGCCAGCAGGTGGGGTTGAATGGGAGCCCTTATCCCAGTGATCGCCAAGGGGAACAGAGGATGGCATGCGGCCGGATCATCACAGAGCAGGGAACATCCCTGTAAAAGTTTTCATTTACATGCAGTCCCGACCAGGGAACTTTGATGGACGTGTGGCATTTCAAAGTATCTGGGCCAGGAGGCGGGGCTGTATGTGACAGCGGTGGGGGACACTTGGCAGTTCAAATGAAAGCTTTTACAGCGATGTTTCCCACTCTCTAATGATCTGGCCAGAAATCCTCTTCCTCTCCTCTCTTCCTCTCCTCTCTTCCCAGACACAGGTGAGGCTGCATTGATGGGCAGCCTTACCTGATGGGCATCGCATAGTAGCTCATTATGTGTCACTTACCTGACACAGGAGCCAGCGATGTCACCGCTGTCCGTGTAGTCCGGAGCATCCATCTTCTTCTGGGTATCGCTGCTCCGGCCACTCAAAGCGCCGGAGCAGCGATGACGTCACTCCCGCACATGCGCACAGGAGCCACCACTAGCGGCATATCACCGTTAGCAGCGGCATACCTCTAACGGCGATAGTGCGCCTGCGTGCCGCTGTCTACGGCACATGCGCCGTAGACAGCTGTGACTGTCTTTTTAGTAAATATCTCCTAAACCGTATAGGTTTAGGAGATATTTTTTGGACCTACAGGTAAGCCTTAATCTAGGCTTACCTGCAGGTCAAAGTGGTTTGTAAGGGTTTACAACCACTTTATTTACTATTAATCTTGCATAATGCATATAGAGCTATTCTTCTTCTTGTCATTAGTGCTGCCTTTATAATATATTTATCTTGAATACCTTAGATTTTCTTGTAGATTCTCAGCTTGCTCGTGGACAGGAGAAGCCCCCAGCATATTTTTCCAGTATACAGCGCTGCTGTATTCCTAGCATGCACTGCCCGTTCACACGCATGCGCAGTAATAGCATGTAGCGGTGCTGTAAACTATACAGGTTGCCATCACAACGGGCGCCGTCGTCAGAAGTGGCTGCCCTGCTGTCCTGGCAATCTAGCCCTTGGCATTGCCCACTGACTCCTGGGAAAGGATGACCCACCTCCCAGGAGCAGTAGTGAGCAGAGGAGCCGAGGGAAGTGACGTAAGGAGCCGCAGTGAGGAAGGGGAAGTTTAGCAGGGGCCACATAGCAACAGGGATTAAAAGGCAAGTAAAAAAATAAAAATCTCCAAATGTCAATTGTTTGTTGCAGATTTATGTAAAATTATTTTATGGGGGGGACTCCGCTTTAAGGCTTTTTAACCACTTTAATGATACTATGCCTTTGAAGGACTGTTTGCCTAGAGATGGAGACAGTGCTGACAACCAATATCCCAGAACAATTGAGATATTTGTCTAATACACAGACCTGTAAAGTACGGAGTAAAATTAGTCGCCTTTTCCTATAACTAGGACCAAAGTTAAGTTTAACAACTCCTCTATGTTTACGAGACGTTAGAACTCACAAACATGATATTGCTAAGACACTTTGTTTTTTTTTTTCTCCTCCACCTGGCCAAAAATAAAATTTTGTATCCCCTGTTACAGTATCTCAAAAAAGTGAATACACCCCTCACATTTTTGTAAATATTTTATTATCTCTTTTCATGTGACAACACTTAAGAAATTACACTGCTACATTGTTAAGTTGTGAGGGTACAGCTTGTATAACTGTAAATTAGCTTTCTCCTCAAAATAACTCACCACACAGCCATCAAAAACAAAAAGGAGTACATCCCTAAGTGAAAATGTACAAATTGGGCCCAATTAGCCATTTTCCCTCCCCTGTGTCATGTGACTCATTGATGTTACATGGTCTCGGGTGTGAATGGGGAGCTGGTGTGTTTAAATATGGTGTTATCGCTCTCACTCCATCATACTGGTCACTGGAAGTTCAACATGGCACCTCATGGCAAAGAACTCTGAGGATCTTATAAAAAAATTGTTGCTCTACATAAAGATGGCCTTGACTATAAGATTGCCAAGACCCTGAAACTGAGCTACAGAACAGTGGCCAAGACCATACAGCTGTTTAACAATACAGGTTCCAATTAGAACAAGCCTTGCCACAGTCGACCAAAGAAGTAGAGTGCACATGCTCAGCGTTATATCCAGAGGTTGTCTTTGGGGAAAAAGATGTATGAGTGCTGCCAGCATTGCTGCAGAGGTTGAAGGGGTGGTGGGCCAGCCTGTGACCTTGTGCATCATCTTTAGAAGAAGCTTCCTTCTGGGACGACAGCCATGCAGACCAATTGGTCTGCATGGCTGTTGTCCCAGAAGGAAGCCTCTTCTAAAGATGCACAAAGTCTGCAAACTGTTTGCTGAAGACAAACAGACTAAGGACACAGATTACTGCAACCATATCCTGTGGTCTGATGAGACCAAGATCAATTTATTTGGTTCAGATGTTGTCGTGTGTGTGTGTGGTGGCAACCAGGGGGTTGGTACAAAAACAAGTGCATCTTTCCTACAGTCAAGCATGTGGTGGTGGGAGCGTCATGGTCTGGGGCTGCATGAGTGCTGCTGGCGCTGGAGAGCTACAATTAATTGAGGGAACCATGAATGCCCGCATGTACTGTGACTTACTGAAGCAGAGTATGATCCCCTCCCTTTGGAGACTGGGCCGCAGGGCAGTATTCCAACATAACAACCCCAAACACACCTCCAAGACTACCACTGCCTTGCTAAAGAAGTTGAGAGGAAAGGTGATGGACTGGCCAAGCATGTCTCCAGACCTAAACCATATTGAGCATCTGTGGGGCATCCTCAAACGGAAGGTGGAGGAGCGCAAGGTCTCTAACATCCACCAGCTCTGCAATGTCATCATGGAGAAGTGAACTCCATGCCCAAGAGGGTTAAGCCAGTGCTGGAAAATGGTGGCCACACACTTTGACAGTTTGGGCCCAATTTGGACATTTTCACTTAGGGGTGTTTTTTTTGCCAGCCGTTTAGACATTAATGGCTGTGTGTTGTTGTTTTGAGGGGACAGCAAATTTACACTGTTATTCAAGCTATACACTCACTACTTAACATTGTAGCACAGTGTCCTTTCTTCAGTGTTGTCACAGGAAAAGATGTAATAAAATATTTACAAAAATGAGGGGTGTACTCACTTTTGTGAGGTACTGTATATACCATCTAACCCTAGCTTGTGCCTATTACATCAACTCACTAAATGCAACAAACTGTCATGTATTGTAAGTCAGTCAGGCATAGGAACCCATCCCCTACCATCTTCACTTAGAACCTCACATGTTCACCAACTTCCCTTAAAGGCCAACTTTAGGGAGAGATGAAGAGGCAGTATTACTTACATGCCACTCTGCCTGGCTTCAGCGCCTTCTTTGATGACAGAGGAACTGGCCACAGACCAGAGCTTCATAGCTTGCAATGCAGGGCTTTTACCCCTGTATTGTATGTTTTGTGGGGCAAGCGCGCCACTGCGGCCACAAGCAGTCTTGGGAGGAGGCTGCAGGGGCCCTGCTGGAGTGCAGAAAAACAAAACATTCCTTATTTCGGCACCTCCTACCCTGCTTTTTTTTATAAGCTCCCCCCCCCCCTTTACTGACCCCAAAAGTCTCAAACACTTGATATAGCATTAGTATACTGTATGTTTCACATAAGTCACGTAATCCAAAGACTATTGGTAAAACTATTCCTACTATTAAAATTGCATCTCATTTTAACCACTTGCCTACTGGGCACTTAAACCCCTCTCCTGCCCAGACCAATTTTCAGCTTTCAGTGCTGTCACACTTTAAATGACAATTACTCAGTCATGTAATACTGTACCCAAATGAATTTTTTGTCCTTTTTTTCATACAAATAGAGCTTTCTTTTGGTGGTATTTGATCACCTCTGGGTTTATTTTTTGCACTATAAATGAGAAAAGACAGAAAATTTTGGAACAAAAAGCATTTTTCTTAGTTTGTGATAACATTTTGCAAATTAATTTTTCTTCATAAATTTTGCCCACAATTTATACTTCTACATATCTTTGGTAAAAATAACCCAAATTAGTGGATATTATTTGGTCTGTGTGAAACCCAATGTGCAGGGTGCACCATCAGGCATTCTAGGAGCATAAATTACATTTCTCAACCACCTATTCACTTTTGAAGGCCCTGGAGCACCAGGACAATGGAAACGCCCACAAAGTGACCCATTTTGGAAAGCTAACACCCCAACGTATAATTGGGGTGTTATGAGTCTTTTGAACGGTTCATTTTTTTTCAAGAAGTTTTTGGAAAATATGGAAAAAAATGAAACGCAAAGCAATAATGACACCCCAAAATACATTCTGCTACTCCTGAGTATGGTGATACCAAATGTGTGAGACTTTTACACAGCCTGGCCACATACAGAGGCCCAACATGCAAGGAACACCATCATGTGTTCTAGGGACACATAGCATGCACATACCAAGAATTACACCCCAAAATACATTCTGCTGAGCAAAGAGTAAACAAAAGATTACCTGTGGTTTTAGTAGCGCAGTTGTCCACAGGAGGATATCACTGGTCCAGGCGGCGGGCAGGGACTTGGTCAGCAAAAGCTAACACAATTTTCCTGGCAACAGGCAGGAATACTGTTCATAGTCAATACAGGCAGGGACACTGCCCATATACAGTCCAGGGTCAGTGCAGGCAGAGATTGTCAGAAGTGCCAAAATATTGGTCCTGTTAGTAGGCAGGTCCATGTGGTGTGGTCAGTTCATGCGACAGGCAGAGGCATGATGGCATAGGTCCTGCAGGCAGGAGTAGGGCCTCGTTCAGGACAGAATGGGGACAGGGGTAGAGGCTTCTCCCACCTAAATCTCTTTTGAAGCCTCCGAGTCTCCAGACCCTAATCTAGGAATGAGAAAACAAATTAAATTTTCTTCATCCATAAAAATAATTCTGGAGCCCCTCACATGTGTGAGACCCCTGTGTTATGAATCCCACTAGTCCACTGACAAGGTACAAGATCAGTCCAAGAGGCATGATCAAACAGTCCAGGGTCAGTTCCAGATCAGGCAGAGGTATAAACAGAATTGGTAGGCAGAAGCGTGGTCGAATAACAAGCCAAGGTCCGTTACAGAGCAAGCAGAGGCATACGGGGTGTGAAGGTAAATGGCAGGAAGTGAAGGTTATGTTTACCATACTTCACTAATAATTCTGTGAAGTATGGTAACGGTGGAAACGGTCAACTATGCAGAGGCCTGGTTGGGAAGGACATTGGGCACAATAAGTGGTGTCTCTTCTCACGCCACGTTTGGTGCACACCCAGCATTTTTTCTGACATTTTTGGCCTGTTTGTCTGGGAGGTATTTTAATGGGAAAGTGGCGTTCAGAGAGTCTGCTAATCACATCGGATCAAATGTTTTCTGGTGGGCCATTCGGTATATAAAGTGATAGAAAGATGTGACAGGTGACACTAATGTGGCAGGTGACACTGACAGTTTTATACTCGCTATCACTGAAGCACAGGTTGCTCTCCCTCACGCGCGGTCTCTGTTTGAGGAGGGAGAGCTGGCAACGAGAGATGATCTCATATGTTTACACTTGAGATCATCTCTCATTGGAAGCTCCGATCGCGCTGTAAACGGCCGCTGTGATTGGACACAGACAATCACAGATCACTGTAAATGGTCAAAGGACACCGCCAACACAGATTTTCCCTGATGCACACCCCCGGAGGTGTGCGGGGAGAGAGTAAACAGGAAGTCCAGGGATGCCCTCCCGGCAGTTAGCGTCCGTGATGTAGACATCTTTCGTCTATAGCGTAGGCGTGAAGTGGTTAATATGTCTCAAAATTATATTTGATCTGTCATAAAACAGGCCCTTGGGCTCATTCTAGGCCTGGCCTAGTGTTTTTCACTCTTTCCCTTTAAAACCTCAATTTAAAATAATTTTCTGAAAAACCATATGTATAATTTGGCAGATAAGTTGTCCATGCACTTTCAACCTTTATAGTTTCAAAGGCTTCAGGTTCAGTCCTGCTCTAAGCACTGTTTGGGATGGGGGAGAGTTGCATGCAAACTATTATAATAAGGGAACTACTAGGCAGGCTGCCTGTTAGACTATTTTAAAGTTAAAGTAGAACTAAAGGCACAACTTTCTGGATAGTGGAGAGGAATTAGAACTGCTGTCAGCTTTGTATTGCTGTCTGTGCCCCTGTTGGGGAGATTCACCCACTTTGTCTTATTTTCATTGAAAGTGGAAGTAAAATAAAATTTGAGGTGGACAGCAGAACAGGAATAGAGGGGAAATCTTTCAATCTGGACACTAGTTCTGGTGGCCCTCCGGGATTCCCTTGCTTTTTCCTTTCACTTCCTGTTTTGGTTATTGGATAGGAAATGCAGGGAAATCCCATTGATTAGACACAGATGGCAAGCAAAACTGATGGGTTATAACCTTTGATTTCTCTATCCAAACAGAAAAAACGTTTTTCGCCTTCTAGTTCTACTTTAAAGATCAAGTCCTTTTTTTTTTTTTTCCCCGTTTCGTGAACATAGATGTTTTTACTGGTTATATTACAGCTAGCTAAGGGATAGTGACATATCAAAGTAAAATGTAGTTTAAAAAGAATTTGAAATCTAAGGCTCAGAGCCCATAGTCACTCTAGATTATTCGGGAATTGAAATGTGGTAAACAAAATACACATGAAGTAGAATTATCTTCCAGATGTGTTCATAGGCATGCTTTTACCAAGATTTATCACATTATGTTTAAATCTTTTTTGTGGGCATTGCAGTTTTGCCAAGAGTAATTTTTCTTTGTTTAAGAGAACTTTGAAACCATAAAGGCAAAAATGTTTGACTGAAGGCCATTGGATCTGCCAAAAATGTAGACCATCTGTGCCTTTGTAAGTATTCTGACAAATGATCTGTATTATCCAGAGACAAACTAGGAGAAAAAGTAGAAAGTTAGATTCGTTTTCAGGGGAACTTTTTTCAGAGGAAAAGAGAATAGACTTAAGCCCCATACACATGATCAGATTTTCCGACGGGAAATGTTTGCTGTCAGGCTGTTGGTGGAAAAGCCGACCATGTGTATGCTCCATCGGACATTTGTTGTCAGACTTTCCGCCAACAAATGTTGGCTAGCATGTCTTCAGATTTTCTGCCAACAAATGCATGTTGTCAGATTTTCCGATCGTGTGTACACAAGTCCATCGGACAAAAGTCCAAAGTACAAACTGAAGCTCGGAAGCAGGAGCGGTCGGTCTTGTAAACTAGTGTTCGTAATGTAGAATTAACATTCGTGACCTGGAAAATTATGAAAACTCCAAAAGCAGCACACAATTCTCCTCTTCTTTAATGGGATAATGAAGCTGCTTTGCTGGTGATACTGATGGAGTTATTGCAAGCAAATTTTCAAAGATATCAAGAATGTGTGTGTTTTTTTTTTTTTTTTTTTTTTTTTGTGTAAGTTATCACAACACCATTATCCGCTAGTTTATAAGATCAAAGATACAACTATGTTGGTGTTCCTTGTCAATTTTACATTGTATATTTTAATGTAATTGCCTACTCCCCAAACTGTCTTTTGAAGTAAAAAAACAGGCAAGTATTATTCTACACATTTTATTTTTTATTGTGCATTAAAAAAAAATGCTATCTGCCAATAGAATTTAACCAAAACGTGCATTCTGTGCATCGGAAAATATACCAAATAAAATCATTATTCAAATAAAAAAAGTCAAGGCAATAACTCCAAGGTCAACAATAAATAACACTTTATTTACTCAGATTCCACAACATGTCTGGTTGACGAAGGGCCGTTCATAAATGAACTGATAAGAGCGAACTAAAGAGCGTTAAATGAAAAACACGAAAAGAAAAGCGTGAATCAGTTCTCGCCAAACTTCTACTAACACGAATTTAGCAGAATGAGCCCAAAGGGTGAGGCTAAAGAGCTGAAAAACCACGTAGTACGTTGCTACGTTCGTAATTGTTGGCCAACATTTGTGTGACCGTGTGTATGCAAGACAAGTTTGAGCCAACACCCTTCGAACAAAATTCTACGGTTTTGTTGGAAAGTCAGATCGTGTGTACGAGGCGTAAGAGTAGAAAACTATGCTATATGGATTGATTATATATCTATACACAAAATATGTTAATTTCTATTCAATTCTGAAATGGTATAAGTGCACCTTTTACCTGCACATGATGTGCCAATATTTACTATGGCACATGGTGGGGGGAGAGGGAGCTGTTCTGGGCATGATCATATCTTTGATTCAGTATCCCTCAGAAGTGTTGCTTTGTTTCCACAACTACCTCAAAATATGTCATGGTGGTGTCTTATGTGTTAGTGATAAGGGGAAGGTGACAATGCAAACCACGCTGTTGCAGAAGATTCAGTTAGCTGACTCAACTTTTTGGAACTGGCTCATGTATTTTTATGTAGTCTGATACCTGGCAGGACAGGAGGAGACCGGGAAGAGCGCTGGGACTCCTGAATGAGCTGGGTGTGGCTGTGGGCTCCTCTTGACTAGTAGTTCCAGAATCGCTGCATACAGAGTTTGATAATATGGGACACATGTACACCACCTTAATGACTGGGCTTCGCCGTTAAAGTGGAAGTAAACCCATCGATTTAAACTGTTAAAAAAAAAGGCATGCTGGGAATGCTAACTGCACATTGGCTGTGCTCTCAGCCAAACTATCAAACCATCCAATGGCTGGTGTCATAACGAATCACATGTGCAGCACCATAGCAGTTGAAGATTAAACCGAGGCAAAGATGGCAGCTTCCTTGGCTGAAAACGATTGGGGAGTTTACTTTCACTTTAACTAGCAGGTCGGGAGCCAGAAATGAACCAACTGCTTCCAAGGGGTACTCTTCTAAAGATGCATAAATTCTTACAAATACATGGGGTAATATACAGTGCCTTGCAAAAGTATTCACCTCCCTTGGCATTTTTCGTGTTTTTGTTGCCTCACAACCTGGAATTAACATGGATTGTTTGAGGATTTGCATCATTTCATTTACAGAACATGGCCACAACTTTTGAAGTGTCCTTCTTCTTTTTTTTTTTTTTTTTGTGAAGCAAACCACAAACAGGACAAAATAACAGAGTCAATGTGCATAACTGTTCACCCCCCTAAAGTCAATACTTTGTAAAGCCACCTTTTGCAGGCATCACAGCTCCAAGTCACTTTGGATCAGTCTCTCTGAGCTTGCCACATCTTACCACTGGGATTTTTGCCCACTCTGCTCCAGCTCCTTCAAGTTGGATGGTTTGTGCTTGTGAAATCTTTAAGTCTGGCCACAGATTTTCTATTGGATTGAGGTCTGGGCTTTGACTAGATCATTCCAACACATCTACAGGTTTCCCCTTACACCACTCAAGTGTTGCTTTAGCAGTGTGTTTGGGGTCATTGTCCTGCTGGAAGGTAGACCTCCGTCCTAGCTTCAAATCGCACACTGATCGACACGGGTTTTGCTCAAGAATATCTCTGTATTTAGAACCATCCATCTTTCCCTCAACTCTGACCAGTTTCCCAGGCCCGAGTGCTGAAAAGCATCCCCACAACATGATGCTGCCACCACCATGTTAATCCCTTTCATACTCAGGGTATCGTTACACATACATTTTGGGAGTCTCCCACATGCCTTTTTCACAAACTCAAAACGTGCCATTTTCTTTTTTTGCTGACAGTAATGGCTTTCTTCTGGCCACTCTGCCATAAGGCCTAACTCTATGGAGCATACGGCTTATTGTCATCCTATGTACAGATACTGTACTTCAGTCTCTGCTGTGGAACTCTGCAGCTCCTCCAGGGTTACCTTAGGTCTCTGTGCTGCCTGATTTAATACCCTCCTTGCCTGGTCCATGAGTTTGTGTGCGGCCGTCTCTTGGCGGGTTTGCTGTTGTGCCATGTTCTTTCCATTTGGTTATGATAGATTTGATGGTGCTCCTAGGGATCATCAAAGATTTGGATATTTTTTTTATAACCTAACCCTGACTTGTACATCTCAACATTGTCCCTTACTTGTTTGGAAAGTTCCTTGGTCTTCATGGCAGTGTTTGGTTAGTAGTGCCTCTTGCTTAGGTGTTGCAGCCTCTGGGGCCTTTCAAAAAGGTGTGTGTGTGTGTGTGTATTTATGTAATGACGGCTCATGTGACACTTAAAATGCACACAGGTGGACATCATTTCACTAATTATGGGACTTCTGATGGTAATTCGTTGCACCAGAGCCTTTTATGCGCTTCGTAACAAAGGGGGTGAATACATACACATATGCCAATTATCAGTTTTTTTTGTTTCTAAAAAAGTTTTATGTATATATTTTACTTCACCAACTTAGACTATTGTGTGCTGAGGCATCACATATAATTTAGATTTAAAAAAAATTGAACTAAAGGCTGTAATGTAACAAAATAGGTAAAAGGCCAAGGGGGGTGCGTACTTTGAAAGGCACTGTACACAGAGTGCATTCTGAAACCTCTATGACCATTTACTGCAGAAACGCTAGTTTTTTTTTGTTTTTTTTATGTCCTTTGTTTTTTCATTGCTGTTGATACTGTTCACTGTTTATCCTGTTTTACTGATGCTGCGATGGCTAGATTAATCTATGGTGATTTAGCTGCTATGTTCAAACATAGTAATTATGCCAATTAGATTTTTTACCTACTCGTTGATCTTGTGTATGAAGTAGCCCGGTCCCTGTTTCCTGCTATTCTAAAGTAATTGTGAGTAAGGACTTCAGCTCATATAGGTGTTTGCAGCATCTAATCAGGTGTGCCAGAAGCGATAAGGTAGTTCAGAGTCGTGGCAAAGAACAGAGAACCTGTCATCAAGTGCCTCCTCCAAAGATAAGCTCTACATTTGGAAGATTTATCCAAAAATTATCCTACCCACACCTAACAACTGTATTTTCACTTTGTCCATCTGATCTTCCCCCCACAGCTACTACTTTGTTCTACTTGACCCTCCCTTCTAGATTGTAAGCTCTAACGAGCAGGGCCCTCTGATCCTTCCTGCTACAAAAATACATGGTTAGGATAAAAATTAGACTCTTGAATTCTAACTGGTTGTGTCTTATGCTTTAGAATTGTAACACTTTTTTTTTTTTGTTTAGGTAACAAAACTAGTATAGAAAGTGAGAACTTATGGTAATGCATAAAAGTGCACTACTCTGCTAAATCAGTGCACCTGACCTATCTCATAAGAATTGATTTACATGTAATAAGAGAGTAAAGTACAAAAGGCTAAGGTTCCAATTACATTAAACCAGGGGTCCCATATTTTATTGTATTTGACTGGGCAGTCATGGTGTGGGTGCATTACTTTTTAGGTGGGAGGGCATAATTTAGCAGTACAAGCCAAGTGAGGAAAACCATTTTAATAGGATATTTTTTGCTAGGATTTCCAATTCCAGTTTTGAGTGTTGCTAGTTAAGTAATTTTAGTTCCGATCATTAAATATAACTTTGGTCTATATTTATAAATGTTTTCACACAAATTTCAGAATTCAAATTTCTGCAATGAAATCCAAATAAAGTTTGCAATGTGGGTGAGAGATGTATGAAAACATTTATAAATTTACAATTTGGTGTTAATCAAGCTTGTAGCCCTTTTCATCATTCTTCCAAAATGCTTCTATATTGGGGCAAATATAAAAATATAACATGAACTAGTGGCAAAGTTACGCTTGGAACAAATGTTATTGTTCGTACCTGAGGTGTGAGGTATGGCTGGTGAATAATATATGTAGGAATCGTGGGTAATTAAAGATTATATATTTCCGCATCTATAAACAATCTTCCAATTCAGAGTCATCTACGGTGTTAAAATTTTGCAATCTACTGATTATAGTAAGGCTCTGTGATGTACTCACCTGAGACAGGGGCTTTTGGATGGGACTGAATGCTGGCCTCTCGATACTGATTATGGGCCTTGGATTTTGGGGTAACGGTGCTCTTTGTGAGCTGTATGCCTGGGGACCCTTGAGGTCCTTGTTACTTTGGATTCAGGTCTATGTCCCCCCCAAGACACACTGACTCTGGGAACCCTGTATATGCCATATTAGAAATAGACTGATTCATACTGTTGGGACACATACTGTTAGATGCTGATGTTATCAACTCCAGCCACCTGTCTGTTATGATGTAAATAAGTATAGTTTGGGTTCTAAGACTTTCACCCATTGTTTGTGCTAATTAACCCTGCAATTGTATGAAGGTGTTCTGTGTTATTTATGATACTGTGTATTGTATAGTCGGTGAGCTAGGAGACATCAAGGCTGCCCTAAAATGTAATTTCTGAGTCACCTGTCTGGTTTTAAGTATTAGCTCATGTTAACCACTTTGAAGAGCAATATTGTTATGGCAGCAGCTAGCTGCCACAACCCGATAGCCTCTCCTTCAGCAGGCGGTCTGGTTTCCGATAATAGTGGTCTCTGCGGCGGATTCGCTGTGCAATTACCTTTATCGGTGGTGGGAGAGGATCCCCCACCACGCTCTGATGCCCCCTCTGCCTCTTCCCGAAACCACCGCTAGCAGCGGAGGCAATCCGATACGTCTCCTTCCTGGGTATGGCAATGAGTGAGGGGAAGATGCCCCCCACCCATCTCCGTACCATTGCAGGATGGGAGCAGCGTCAAAACGTCACTTCTGCCCATAGTTTTTAAAGGGTCATTTTTAAAAGAAAATATTTCAAATGACTTTTTTTTTTCTTGCATTTTAGTGTAAATATGAGATCTGAGGTGTTTTTGAGGTCCTGTTATGCTTTTTTTCTTTTACAAGGGATGGTTACATTCCTTGTAACAGGAATAAAAGTGACACTACTTTAAAAAAAAAAATAAAAAACAGTTTAAAAATAAAAGGGACTTTTTTTTTTTTTTTTTTTTTTTATGTGCCCTGTCCCGCAGAGCTTGTGTGCAGAAGCACCCACATATGAAAACAGTATTCAAACCACACACGTGAGGTATCGCTGTGATCAGCAGAGCGAGAGCAATAATTCTAGCCCTACACCTCCTCTGTAGCTCAAAACATGCAACCTGTAGAATTTTTTTAAACGTCGCCTATGGAGATTTTTAAGGGTAAAAGTTTGTCGCCATTCCACAAGTCGGCGCATTTTTGAAGCCTGATATGTTGGTATCAATTTACTCAGCGTAACATTCTTTCACAATATAAAAAAAAAAATTGGGCCAACTTTATTGTTGTCCTATTTTTTTTTTAAATTTAAAAATGCCTATTTTTTCCAACCAAAGTATACTTGTGAGACCGCTGCACAAATACGGTGTAACAAAGTATTGCAATGACAGCCATTTTATTCTCTGTTAGAAAAAAAATGTATAATGTTTGGGGATTCTAAGTAATTTTTTTTTTTTATTTTTTATTTTTTTTGTCAAAAACATTTTATTGAAGATGTATACAACAATACAGGAGATATAAACAATACACAGTCAATAGAATTCAAAAGTTTCAGTTACATTTGTTAAAACAAACAGGCGAACGCATTCGCCATCAAACAAACAAGAGTAGAAGAAAAAAAAAGAAGAAAAAAAAACATGAGAAAATGGTAAGCTTCAGGATGCTAAACGCGTCCTAACAAGGAGCACTATCAATAGAAAATGTATCTTGTGACAATCCTATGGTAGCTATCTTGCTACCTGTATAACAGTGTTTTATCGAGTCTATGAGGGAGTATTGTGTGAAATGGGTATCTCTGCCCTGGTATGTCAATTGTTATAAGTATAAACAGAGAAAATCAGCGGCTTATGTGAATGGCTATTGGAAAGTATGGATAGAACAAAACACAAAAAAAAAAAAATTGCAAAATTTAGAGGGGAGTTTGTAGAGATCCGAATCCAGGAAATCTAAGAGGTTAGATCATGAGAAATGAGAAATGATTTCAGTTGAAGGGTTGGATTCCTATGGAAGAGGTCCGTGCCTCAGTCAATGCGGTCAGATCTGCATAAGGCGTTTATACGGGTCGGTGGTCTGAAAGTGAATCCAACAGGCCCATGTAGTTGTGAACTTTGCAGGAGTATCATTGGCCTGGTGGATCAGGTCTTCTATCGTCATCACATTGTTAATGCACTGAAACCAGTCCCGGAGTAGGGGGGGATCCGGAGAGCGCCATTTACGTGGAATGCAGGTTCTAGCTGCATTGACCATATGCATGGCTAGAGACTTATGGTATGAGTTGTGTGAGTGAACGGAGTAGTGCAGTAAAAATTGGGCCGGAGTGTACTCTAGGTGATATGTCGTGACTTCTTCTATCGTTCTGTGTACTTCCGCCCAATATTTTTGTAAGGCAGGACAAGACCACCAAATATGCAAAAATGTTCCAATTGCCGTGTTGCATCTCCAACACATCTGGGAAATGGAGTGGTTAATTATGTGAAGTTTATGGGGCGTGAGGTACCACCTAGAAACTATTTTAAAGGCCGTCTCTTGTGTGTTGGCGTTGACCGATCCCTTATGGACATACCTATATATTTTATCCCAGTCAATTTCGGAAACTGCCACTTGGAGGTCTGTAGACCATTTTTGCTGTATAAGGAGGTTACTCGTATCACTGTCCTGAAACAACAGTGGATAGGTGTATGAGATTAAGTGGCGCTGGGGTTCTTCCTTGTAGCACAGTTCCTCAAAAGTAGTCAAGGCTCTGGACCATTGTGGTCTGGTTTTATGATTGAGTAAAAAATGGCGCATCTGTAGGTATGCCAACAATGGAAAGGTCTCCTGTTCTATGAGAGATGCTAAATCCTCCCTAGAGAGGATTATATTATTACGGAAGAAGTGGGTAGCTCTGACTGTGTTATATGGCCACCTTAATGTTGGAAAGGATGGGTGGATACCTGGTGGGAAGTCCGGATTGCCTCGAAGGGGGGTCATCGGACCCTTCGAGGAGGAAATGTTGTGGTGAGTATTTGCCCAACAGAAGGAGTGCAGTGTAGGAGCTATCAGAGGGTGGGATTTATACGTTCGCACTTGATATGTGTGATCTAGCCACGGGAGAGAAGTTAAAGGGTCAGGGGACATAGCCTGTTCAAGACGAACCCAATCTTTAAACTGGGCATGAATATGCCAATCGATAATCCTAGTAAGGTGGCAAGCCACCTGGTATTTGTGTATGTCCGGGAGACCGGTTCCTCCCTTCAATTTATGTAAACTAAGTTTGGAAAAATTTAGGCGTGAACGACGTTTGTTCCAAACAAATTGTGTACACAATTTGCGATATGTGGAAAAGAATTTAGGAGGAAGTTTTATTGGGATAGTCTGCATTAGGTATAGAATTCGTGGGAGAATATTCATTTTGATTATGGCTATTCTACCGAACCAAGAAAATCGCTCCGGGGACCATCTCTGAAGGTCAGAACCAATTTTTTGTAGCAACGGGGCGTAGTTTAAGGTGTACAAGTTTGATAGAGAAGCTGGGAGTTGGATTCCTAAGTACGTAATCGCTGCATCTTTCCACTTGAACGAAAAGTTGAAACGGCATAAAGAACATAACGGGTCGGGCAATGATATATTCAAGGCACTAGATTTGTCAAAGTTTATCTGTAGGTTGGATAGCATCTTAAATTCTGAGAAGTCTTGTAACAAGTTGGGGATGGTAGTCAATGGAGCAGATGGGAAGAGGAGAATATCGTCTGCAAACGCTGCAACCTTGTATGTGTGATTTTTAATGTCGATTCCTTTAATGTCTGGGTTAGCTCTGAGCCGTCTTAGTAGGGGTTCTAACGTTAATATGAACATCAAAGGGGATAAAGGGCATCCCTGACGTGTACCATTCGATGTGGAGAAGGCGCCCGACAGATGGCCATTAACCCTAACCCTTGCTGTAGGGATATGTATAGCTGTAAGTACTGCAGACATATAATCCCAAGCCACCCTGTCGAACGCCTTCTCCGCATCCAGTGATAGCATGAAACCAGGGGTCTTAGAAATTGAGAGCCAGTGGCCGATATTTAGGGCTTTAAGGGTGTTATCCCTAGCTTCCCTTCCCGGAATAAACCCAACTTGATCAGGACTAATGAGCTGAGGTAAGAGTGGTAAAAGTCTATTTGCTAATGCTTTAGCATACCATTTAAGGTCCACATTCAAGAGAGAGATTGGTCTATAGTTCGTTACTACCAAGGGATCTTTGCCCGGTTTTGGGATGACTGTTATATGTGCTTGCAAAAATTCAGTAGGGGGATGGGTAGGTTCAGCGAGTGAGCGGAATGCCTTCAGAAAATGTGGTAAAAGGATGTCTGCAAACGTTTTATAATAAGCTACTGTCAGCCCATCAGGGCCTGGGCTCTTCCCTGGTTTAAGCTGCTTAAGAGCTACAGTGATTTCTTCCGACGTCAAGGGGGAGTCTAAATCTCGAGCGGTATCATCTGAAATGGGAGCGGGACTATAGTGATGCAAAAATTCCTTAATTTTTTCTTGTCGTGCTGCCGATTGGTCTACCGTTGGGGCCGTGTGGGAGAGATTATAAAGCTTTGTATAATATTTAACGAATTGGTTGGCTATATCTTCAGATTTGTTTATTTTTTTGCCGTTGATGTCAGTCAGAGAATGAATGGTGTTGGCGGCTCTTCTAATCTGAAGTGCTCTGGCCAGCAATTTGCTAGTTTTGTTGCCATATTCATAAAAAGATTTCTTGTAAAGGATATATTTGCGTTTAGTTTGCCTATCTAATAGTTCCAAGAGTTTTGCTCGCGCTTCCGTAAGTTCTGTAAGCGTGGCTATCGCTTGGGAATGTTTGTGGGCCGATTCCAGTCTCTTAATTTGGGCTGTGAGGTCTGAATATAACTTCTTTCTCTCGCGGTTGCGTTTGGCCTTAATTGCAATTAGAATGCCCCTAATTACACTCTTATGTGCTGCCCAGTTATTTAAAGGGGAAGTGTCTTCAGCTTTATTTTCAATGAAAAAATGTTTCAAATGGGTATTGAGTTCTGCCTGAATGGATGGGTCGGTAAGTAGAGAGGAGTCAAGTCTCCAAATTGGAGTTGAAGATTTGGCCATTGGGAATTGTAAAGTGATCGAGATTGGGTTGTGGTCCGATAAGATCATTGGGTCTATAGAAGCTTTTCGTAGTAGTGGTAGATCTTTCTGCGTTAGGAATAAAAAGTCAATACGAGAGTATCTGTCATGTGGGGCTGAGTAGTATGTATAATCTCTACCGTCGGGGTTTAAAGTACGCCAGGTATCATGGAGCAAAACAGTAGTTAGGGATGAGTTAATAGCCTTCAAAGCTCTGTATGGAAGAGAAGATGTGCCAGTGGACGTGTCGAGGACGGGTACAAGGGGGGCATTAAAGTCTCCTCCCAGGATCACAATTCCTTCCTGGAAGGAGATTAGGGAGGTTGTTATCTTTTTGAAAAAAGCGACCTGTTGGGTGTTCGGGGCATATATGTTGACTAAGGTAACCGTTGTGCCAGCATATTGACCTTTGAGGAAGATGAACCTGCCGTTATCATCTATCAATTGATCAGTGAGTTGAAAGGGGCAATTTTTTTGAAACAATATTGATACTCCTTTCGACTTCTTGAGAGGGGAGGTTGCATGAAAGGCATTGGGGTATCTATTGTCACAGAATTTTGGGACTGAGTTCGTCTTGAAATGTGTTTCCTGCAGAAAAATAATGTCTGCTCTATTCCTGTGCATAGTGAGGAGGAGTTTGGACCTTTTCTCCGGGACATTCAGACCTTTAACATTAAGTGAAATTATTTTTGCCGTGAGGGGGACTGTTGGATTCGGGCTTGAGGACATCTTCGTGTCGAGTTTAAAGAAAAATGATAGGAGCAGAATCAGTAGTAAATGTGTTTGTCCCTAACCTAAGTGTGAGTAAGAATCAAACACTTAACTCGCTAACTCTGGGGAATTCCTCTGTCTATAGCTAGTGAAAGGAGGCAGAGAAAACCGAGCTGACTCGATGTGGAGGAAAAAGTTGATCGACTGGTGTCGAACCAACTATGGTACAGCTGGCGTCGTGAAGTCCCTTGGAATCCCCGAAGGGTCACCTGGACTATGTATGTACACTCGCCAGATAGGGTCGGTGGTGTTGTGCGATATGTCTTGTTTTAGGCTCTAAAAGTACCACTGTAGTGGGGTTGGCTCTACCCTGGATGAGGATCGAATGTCTGTAGAGTCGAAACTCTTACAAAGATAGTAATGTAATGATAGACCAACGGTCTCCGCCTCCTTGTACCAGAGACCTAAGGTCTGGAACTATTTCTGTAAGGTGTCGAAATGATTTATAATCCGTCCAGCCTGCGGCCAGAACCATAACCGTTATAATAAATTGCCGTAAAGTTTGGGGGAAGTCTTTTAAGCCTCTGTTGATCTTATATCGTGAGCCTAAGGTTGTTTCGGGATATAATCCTAAGCTTAAAAAAAAAGTAAGGGGTTATCATAGACTCAGACTACATCCGTTCAGTTCATTCATGTATCATACATTTCGCTCTAAGCGATCTTATTAACACAGAGTGACTAGGCTATAGATCACTTCTATTCATGAGAAATCTGACCTGTGGTGTTGGTAACTGTTGGCAGGTGAAGCATAAACCAGAGAAGTAGAGTGCAAAACATAAACCAAAACCAATGTCTAACTAAAATACTAACGGAAGAAAAATACCAAAAACAAAAACAAAAAGGACTGTCCCACTCCCGCTTGTTCAAATCATCATATTATCCTCCCCGTCCTCTAGATAACTATCCGGTGTAAAGGAAAACCTACACATGGCAGCCTGTAAGGTTAGGTGTTAAGTACCATAATAATGGAGATGATAGCTCCATTAATATAAAAAGTACTGTAGACCTGGGGGGGGGGGCCCTCTTGTAGTATCATGGGGGAGCCAAGAGGCGTCAAGGGGTGACGTTAAGCCTCTCATCTATGTTAGTCCCTTATAACTGCTAGGCTCAATCTTTATGTGGGGTTTGCTATGTCCAACCCCATGGGAGAGAAAGAAATTACCGTGTGCCTCTCTAGCGTAGCCGATAGGGGACTAGCGTAGCAACGCCTTTAGGTAAAACTACATATGCCCTTAGATCAACTAGCTGCCGTAGAGCAAAATGGAGCCCCATATATATAACTTTACCAGAATTCTGTAAATAGGCCCTCCTGTGTGAGTTCCTAAGCAAAGTCCTGTCTTGTCGGTATACCCCCATTCTCGGATGTAGTCCATTCTGCAACATGTGGATCTTTCTTTGTCCATGGATTCCGCAGCCGGGCATGCTAAAGTGCTAGGGTACCAATGTAAAGTATGGAAGGCAAGAGACTGGGATTAAGAGTCAGGTTTGCAACGTCTCCTCTGAGCGAAGGTGTAAGGTTCTGTGTGCATCCAGCCGCACGTGAGTACGTTCGGAAGCCCCCTCTGTTTTTCCTTGCATACACCTAGCTAAGTCGTTGGGAAGCCGTCCGAAAGTATCACCGACGGCATGTGGCTTTCGTAGAATCCGACAGATTTTGCTAACGGTCGTTTCCAATCACGACAGGAGGGAGCTTAGTATATACAAGTGGAAAAAGGCTCAAAGAGACGTGCTGTCTTCGTCTACGAGTAGGAGAAGCATAGCGGCAGAGGCAGTTCAAGATCGCTGGTGGAAGGTACGTGACAGCAATGTATACGTATATTCTGTGAGCGTGGAAAAGAGGATATAAGCGGGAGTCTTAAGACAAAATCACAGAGGAGTGAAGACAGTCTGTAACTGGGGAAAATGTAATGTTAGACAGAGGTTGAACATAAGGAGGATATACTGACCAGCCTAACGGTCCCTACGTGCCCTCCTTGGTAGCGGTGCTGCAGTTGGGCTCGCTGGTGGGTGTCTGATGCGGGATCCTCCTCCTGTTCTGTTTAAAGATGGGGATCTTCGCCTCCGTGGGTTTGGGGTTTGAAAGTCCATGCGGTCATGGTCCAGGTAGCCGCCGCTACGAACCGGGATTTGGAAATCAGCATACCAGTTCGGGAGGTCTATATATGGGATGTCCAGCACTCGGCAGAACGAATCCAGCTCCTCCGGAACCCTTAGGGTGGCAGTGCGACCAAGGTATGTGGCTTGAAGAGCGAATGGAAACCGCCAACGGTACCGTATGTCCCTATTCTTCAGGATTTCTAACAACGGGCGTAAATCTCTCCTGTGTCTCAGCGTGATCGCCGATAAGTCTTGAAAGATGTGAATAGGGTTGTCCTCGTACGATAATCCTGGTTGGTCTCGGGCTTTCTTGAGGATATCTTCCTTAATCGCAAAATCGTCAATGTGGCAGATGACATCCCTTGGTGGGTCTGCTTCTTTGCTTTTGGGCCTCAGTGCCCTATGTATTCGCTCCATAGCGATGGCAGTCTGCTGCGGCCTGTCCAGGAGTTGGTTAAAGATGGAAGTTACAGCCGGAATCAACTGCTCTCGTTCGATGGATTCAGGTAGGCCGCGCACCCTAAGGTTATGTCTGCGGCCTCTGTTGTCAATGTCCTCGACGTGCCGCTGAAGGTCACGGAGCTGCATGGTGTGGGTATCTACTCGACGGTCGGTTCTGTTGATGGCCTGTTGGTGTTGTGAGGCCTGGGTTTCCACCGCGTGTACGCGGCCGCAGATCTCTAAGTTCACGGCGGAGGTCCGAGATAGCTGCTGTAAGCGTATCTTTTATGTCAGTCGCTACCGCCCTCAGGTCTTGTAAGCTTGGGTGTTGATGGTGCGGAGGATGAGCGGATCCTGGCATTGGTGGCGTTTCCGTAGGAGTCAGTGTAATGCCGACATGGCCGCGGGCGGGAGAATTCACCGCCATGTTAGCTCCTTGGGTCCGGAAAAGTTCCGGGATAGTAGGAGCTGTGCGAGTGTTCAGGTCTCTCGGAGAGCGGGAGCGGGATGTCGAGCGGCTCCGGGAAGAGGTGCCCATGATTTGAGCAGTGTGTGCTGGTAGAATCCCCCGTTAATAGGATTACAGGCCACAGGCTGGACGGAGCTCGGGAGTTAAGCAGCCATCTTCATCCCAAGGCAAGCCACGCCCCCTGTAATTTTCTAGCAAAAAAAAAAAGTTTTTAAGTCAAGTAAATGGTCTATGTTCAATTTCACAGAAAAGGTTAAGTGGCTTAGTAAAGCCGGCCATACATGAATCAAAATTTTGGGCTGTTTAGATCAATGTATGGACTAGCTGGTTGTGCACAAGTCTATCTATTGACATTGGCAGGATACAATAGCACAGCGGGTGGATTCGCCCATTTATGTTGAATGTGTGGCTTTGGGAACGGGCTCCCCCCCCCACCCTTTAACCTGCTGGTTGAAAAGGAAAAAAAAAGAAATCGTGTATACACTGCCTAGGTCTTGTCCTAGGACATTTAATAGGGAAGAACATCCAGTAGCATACCTCAGCGCCCAAACCTAACCCCAGCAGAGAGGAACTATTTACCAGTGAAATGCAATGCTTGGCCATAAAGTGGACACTAAAAATATTTGAATTATTACCTTTTTGGGCAGATAGTTCCAGGTAATTAGACTCCCTCCCCCCCCCTCTACAGTGGATGGCTCAGAACAATGCATGGGTCACAAAGGAATGGTGCTGGACTGTAACACATCTACTGCATGTTTGCAAAATGTGCTTCTTGCCACAGGTCTGAGCAGACTCTTAAGTCCTATTCTGGGTCGTCCTGGAGTCTTTGTAGAACCTTAGGTAAAATTGTCTCTTTTCCTAGATCAATAACCTACCATATACTGAGACCTCCTCCTTTTTACATTGCACAGGCCTTAATATGTGTGCTGATTAATGTTTTAATGCCTTCTCTTTCCTGTCACCCTGCTCAAATTTTTTTTATCTATACACTAAATAAAAATGAAATTAAGAGCCGGAACTACATTAAATCTAGCTTGTTGAGCCGAGTCCATGAAGAATTTGGTTAGGAGAATGCAATGTACAGAGTGAAGCAATCAGAACTTTCTCGTACCACATAGTATAAAAAGAGCGACAGCGCTTGGTAACAGTGTATTGACCACAGCAGTCTGAAATATGTAAGCAATGGCCTGGATTGCAACAGTCATGGGTATGCAACTTAATGTTGCTTACATTGCTAATTAGTGGAAGGAAAAAGTTCTCTGGTGTCGGTAGGGAAAACATTTTTTGAACGTTGGCGAGTAGGTGCAAAAATGCCCCAGTGTCTGTCAGATGATGTAGACGCCAATTATGCAGTTGTCATTGGGCATGAGATCACTCTAGCTAGCTTTGCCAGTATTGATGGTCCCAGGGACTGGAAGGCAGAGCTTTTCTGTTGTCACTGAGGACCAGGGTCAAAAAGTCTTTCTTTCTACTAGGTACTGAGGGACAGTGTTTAGAAAAGTAGGATAATCCCACAGGATCTGAGACACTTAGGAACTATGGCTTTGTACTTCATGGAGAAAATACTGTTTTTACATAAACATCATGATTTTAAAAAACTGGCATGCTAAAGTGAATTATACTAATTCCATTGTGTAGAAATATACTTGATGATGATTCTGGATTTATTCTTGGATTCTCTTATGGTATGTACTGACATTATTTCTCTATACAGTAAAGTGATCTTTGTAATACACCCTCTATACAGCTGAAAGTGTTCGGAGTTAAGTGATTTGTATTGTAGTTTCGAACCAATGAGTGGCATGTTTGGAATTCTGTAGCCAAATCATATTGCGTTTCATATCAAAGCATGCAGACTTTACATTGGAAAAATGCCCATCTATAAACTGCCATGTGCTAGCATGACAAACACCAGATGACCCATCTCTTAAGTCTACTAACAACAAAAATCAAGCTTAGACATCAGCCTTTGTGTCCATGTTTCTGTTTTGTGTCATTGTAAGCACTGTACTGTCAAACCAGACTGCCTTAACACGCAAAGTCGCTTCATCATTTGAACTTGGCCTGCAAAAAAAAACTAATTTGCAGATGTGCATAAGCAATACGTGGAATGTAAAGCATGTACATTGTACTCCTGTTCAGAGAATCAATCTAATCTTCAGAGGTTTTTAAATAAGATGGCGCAAAGTGCAATAACCCATGGCAACCAATCAGCCAGTTTACAAATTAAGAGATTATTACTACACTTTGCACATAGTGATTGGATTTGGCACTCCTTCACCTAATATCTTATGCACATTGGTTTATTGTAAAACGCTGTTTCTCCAGTTTACCAGAGTTTAGTAGTGTTTGAGTGTTTATTTCACTGGCCAGAATTTTTTTTATTCTGGCTATTGAAATGTTTAAAATGTTAAGTGCTAAACGCGCCTAGCATTTAGGCATGTTTAGCAGCGTTTTTTCTGCCAAAATTCTGCTGCTCCTGGACACATTGGTGTGTTTGTTTTTTTTGTTTTTTCCTCCCTCTAAACTCTCCTGCCGCTAAATGCTGTTAAAAGCCAATGTGTGCATGGACACACAGGCTTACATGCAGGGGAGTTTACAGGCAGGATGTAAAAAAAAATGTCAGGCACCCCTAGGAGCAGCTGTAAAAACGTCTAGTGTGAACAAGGCAATATATTTTCATACTCACTTTCTTTAAATTGTCAGTGGTTTATGAAAAAAATACCCCGTTGAGAGCCTGTTTTTTCTTTTTTTTAATATAATATTTCAAATCTTTAATTTTAGAGGATTAAATAAAATAAAAGTGGTTCCTTTTTTTTAATCCTCATAATAAGACTTGTGTGTCAGATCGCTGCATTCCCTACCATATGATGTAATTACATCTGCCAACCCTCAAGTCACAGTAGCCATGTAGGGGCCAGTGGCTAGAAACACTGAGCATAGCAAGGAATGTGCACCAGGTTCATTTTAATAATGTATTATCAAAATGATTAAAGGTTTTTAAAGTGCAAGTAGGCACTTTAATTTTGGTGTCCTGTTTTTTATTTTTCTGCACAGTGGACTGTAAGAGGCTGGGGTAGTGCTAGGGTCCAGTTAGGTTGTCGAGGAAAATACTGACAGTACGAGAAAGCAGTGTGGGCCCAAAATTGAATTCATCTGTCTGCTGTTCTTCCAGTGTCTAATCACAGGCTGGGACAAGTAGATAACCAATTTTGTATTATCATTCATTGACGTAATGCCAGGCTACCAATGTGACTGTGCTGTCTGAATGAGCTCTATAAATCTCACAGCTGGCTGGACATAAATACAAATCCTTTGGCAGATAAAATAGGCTCTTGTATAGGTATCCCACTTTGTTTTTAGACATTTACCTGGAGTTAGACCAAAAAGCTCTCTGCCACCTGTAGTAAGACTCAATACGTTTTTCGTGCTTATAGGATGTCGACACGTTCAAGGACCGTTGTTTTTTTTGTTTTTTGTTTTTTTTGGAAAGAGTTGATCAATGCATTCATAGAAATATACATACAAATATACAACGTTGTTCTAAACAATTAGAATGCCTCAACTGTGAAAATGTGAACAATTATGAAGCTAAAAACTGAATGAAAATGCAGAAACCTAATGTTATATTGGTAAGATTATTGGAAATTCCTGGTCTGGATTTACAGAGAAACGAGAAATAAGTTGTTTCTGGCTGGTCGAAGAATTGCTTATAAATGAAGAAAAGATCCTTGCTTAACAAAAGTAAATGTATAATTTATTGTACTGTATCAGGTGGTAAGCCTTTCCCCATAAACATAGTGATGGCAGAAAAAGACCAAATGGTACATTGCGTCTGCCCTTCTTTGTTTTTTAGAAAAGATAAAAAAAACACATTAGGTAGGACACGGTTATTGCCCATTTACAGTTGTCTGCTTTAGCCAGATACAACACATTTTAATGCATTTCTATTGATTTAAAAGGAGACATAACTCTTGTCAACAGGTGAAAATGTATGTGAGCGTGCATCAATGCTTTTTGGTTCAAATGTTGGAATGCAACATGGATTTTAATGCTTTTCCGCTGATTTCAATGAATAGCACATCTACAATCTTACAAAAACAGAGCAAGTGAGAATAGGTTGTAATAGTTAGAAACAAATTCTACATTTTAAGCTGGACATAGGCATACTTCTAGGAAACTTCTGCCAAGAACTATGAGCAGGGAGACAGCTGTCTGTCTCTTGAAGTGCCCAGACCCACCATTATTTGTTTTGCTCATTCCAAAAGGTAGAGGGGGGTGTATTGACTATCAGAAATGTCCTACTTGTTTTGCATCGGTCCCGTTCTATGTGCAATGACAAACAAACCAACTCACATCTGGGGTATTACTTTATCAAAAAAAAAAAAGCCGCCCATACATGCATCATTTGGTTAGTTTAGCAGGGATGTATGTATGGGCACCCTGGATATACACAAGTTTATCTATCAATCGACTTGTGTACAACCTGCCTGTTGGGTTTACCAAATTATTAGTGTCACTGGCTATAGCCAGTGACGCTAATCATTGTGCTCTGCCGACAGGGAAGGCTTCTAGCTGGCAGAACACAATAGCGTTGCAGGGAGTATTCCTCCATCTACATGGACAGGGTGGGGGAATCTAGCGATTTTTCTTTCCTTCCGCCTCCCTCCTCCCTCCCCTTCTGCTGAGCCAGTGAGAGCACAGCATGCTTTGTGCATGCACAGTAGGGACTCGGCCGTGAAGCCGAAAGGCTACACTGCCGGGTTCCCTTACCAGCAACGGCGGTGGCAGCTTCCGACCAGCCGTTATAAACACTGGTTGAGGTAACAACATCGCTGTACTCCAAGACAGGCAAGTGTCCTAATGTTAAGTCAGCAGCTACAGTATGTGTAGCTGCTGACTCTTAATTTTTAAAGGTGGTGGGCAGAACTCCTCTTTAATAAGACCTGTGTTGATTGGCTTTTTGCATCAAACAGATTTTGCATTCCCATACAAATGTAAGAGAATACAAAGCCCTGATAAAGCCAGGCAAATGCAAGCCAGGAAAAGGTCAGTGCAGGTCAAATTCACATGTAAATGGATTCTAAATGATCTTTGAAGCATTCCAAACTTATTCCGTTGGCAAAATGGCATTGACAGGGGTCCTTAATCTTTTGTGTCAGTTCAAGTACGTTCTACAGTACTTGAATAGAGATCATTGAACCATTAACACAATTTTATTTTTTCTTAAAGTGCATTTACATGTCCTTATACATGTATAAACACCGGAGGCAGTTTTTGTAAAAAGACAATTCGCCTTGATTTTATGGTAGAAGCAACTCCTGGGAAATCGTGCAGGCTCTATATAGAGGACATCCTTGGTGAGCCTAAGACTGCAAGACAATACTGCTAATTGCTTAGACATTTCATACTGTATATGCCTATTACATTTCCACTGATAAAACTTGTATTGTTTGGCAGAAGTGTTTAATTCGGCCTTTTGAAACAATGGTATCCATCCAAAATTAAATTTCCTTGTGCTCTTGCTTCTGGAAATGGGCTGGTTAAGAGTTCACTGGCTTCCATTCAGTTTTGGGAATCTTTTCCTGACATTGCAAATATCCAGCTGCACTGAGACTGTTTTGTTTACATCCAGAGAGTAAGTGGCAGTGAGCAGCCTGCACTTTCCGTTTCCCTTTTGTATTGTTCACAAGTAAAAACTTGAAGATCTGTGCTTGGAAATAATCATGGACAGCACCTAATTTTAAGACTGACAATACTGTATATCCTCTGAATGATTTGTTGTAATGATGCTGAACTTGTGTTTAGCTTTGGAGCTGACAAGACTCTACTGTGAACCCAGCCTCATGCGATATATGGTAAACTCCAATGATATACCATATTAGGAGATGGCAATTCATGAAACATATACAAAACATCAATACTTGTTCTTTCGAGATAAGCAATATAATCCCTATATCTGTTCAAAGTTTTTATTTATTTTATTCCTATCTTGTTTTTATTCTCATTCATACCCATAACCCCTGAAGGGTTTATGAACTTGAAGGTTCTATGTTTGCGTTGTCTGTCCCCTTCTCCAAAACTGAAAATGCATATCGGAGTACATTGTGGTAGTGCTAGTAAAAACTGGGGGGGTAGCCAGTGTATTGTTTCCTAATCTGACATGGCAGAACGATAAAATGAATAGCGTAAAAACGGCTAAAGGAAAGTAAAAACCATTTTAGGGGACAAGTAACCAATTCTGCACCAATTCTGATAATAAAACACTGTTTCTGTGCTATGTTTAGAAAGCATGTTCTATATTTTTGGATACGAAAAGAGAAGCGCCTCTAAGTGTAGTACCCGAAATAGAAAAGGGAATAAAAACACTCAGTTCCACTCCTACTCCTGTGAGGAGTTGCCCAAATGCTTGGCTGCCCCTACTACTAGGGGCAGCCAAATCTCCTCTGGGGGGCCAATACTACCCAGCATGCCAATATCTTGTTTTTTATAAGTTCTATACTTTTGAAATTAAGTATTGTTTTCTAGACAGGATTGGAGCCCCCCTGCTATTTGTGGGGACACATCAAGTGATATAAACAGTGTGTGCTACATAGGTGGGACCAGAAGTAGTGTGAAGATGAAAAAGTATAGGAAGTTGCCTGGCATGTGGCAAGTCACAGGAAATGGGATTGCCTCCCTGGCAGATCTGCCTGGAAAGTAGCACATCACAGCTCTTATTCTGATTGGGTAGTGCTCTTTCCGGTTTTGCTATAATCAGTGACTGTATGTGATAAAGGGGATGAGGACCCATATAGAACAGGTTTAAAGACACCACTAGCATGTTTAGTGTCTTTTTATGTCACACGTTGGCCTGCAGTTTCCTGCTTGTGTATTCTTACCTCCTTGCTGTGTGCTTTTTCTACCCTGGTTACTTTTGCATGTGTGGTTTGGCTGTGCTCACCTATGGGTATTGCCTGCTATTCCATGGGCTTTTATTTCCTTCCCTTCCATCACTTCCTGACCAACATCCCAATTTGCTTGCCTATAGAAGACATGCTCAATGTAGTCCACATTGCCTGAGCAACTTCAGTTCTCTGAGCTCCTGTTTACTTTTTTTTTGTGTATCCTGTGCCTGACTACCTGTGTTACCGACCCTGTCTTCATTTACAGTCTGTGCTTATTTGCTGCGCATCCAGACCTCGGCTTGTCTCCTGGATTTCCTGTTGTCGCTTGTTGTACTCTGCACATGCGAGTGGTCTCTGCATCCTCAGGTGGGTTATCTGGGGGTCGTGACCTAATTTCAGCTTGCTGCAAGTCCATATCCACCATCAGGGGCTCTGGGGAAGCAGCAGACTGGGGCTTAGACTCTGCGCCGTGGGGAATCCTGAGCTTGCTCACTACTACAGACACTTGACACTTTGCTCAGGCCGTGAGCTCCTCAGAGACACCATAGCCTCTTCTGGAACAACTTCAGTGTTTGGTGCAGAGAGTTGATGTTCAGCAGGCCAATCAAGAGCGGATTATGCAGTGTCTGTAGAAACTTTTCTTCCCTTTTGGATCAGATGTAGTTTGTGTCCACTTCCTTACCTTCCATTCTGGCTTCTGTTCCAGTTCATGCTGCTCCTTCAAAGCTCCAGCTGCCTCCACTGCCTTGCTTTTTTGGTGATCCTAAAGCTTCATCAATCAGTACTTACTCTGAGCTTGCGGGCCATCTCCCTACTGATCATTCCAAAGTGGCTTACATGATATCACTCCTTTATGGAGATGATCTGGATTGGGCTTTACCACTGTCAGAGCATCAAGACCCTATTGTTCTTAGTCTCTCTGCCTGCCAGCAAGCTTTCCACAAAACCTTTTGATGTGCCTGGCAAGACCTCATCCTCCTGGATCACTTTGCCGAGGAAACATGACTGTTGGTCAATATTCTGTTCAGCTTTGCACCTTGGCTTCGGAACTGGCATGGAATAGTGAGGCCTTTACTGCAACCTTTTGACAGGGTCTAGCAGATCATATAAAAGAGAAACTAGCTGACAGAACCATACCCACCTCCCTGGGTGGCTTGATCGTCCATGGCATCCAAATCGTTGTCAGCTTCCAGGAGCGAGATCCGGAAAGAGCTGGTCCGCATTGCCCCCTAGTGGGTTGTTTAGCTCCTGTTGTCCAGAAAGCTCCAGAATAACCCATCTCTGCAACCATGCCGGCATCTGAAGAACTATGCAAATACACTATGCACAACTATTAGGCAAGTTTATTTTTGAGGATTAATTTCATTATTGAACTACAGTACTCTCGGTCAATCCAAAATGTTAAACCTCAAACCTGAATATTTAAGAGTGAGGTTTTGGCTTTCTTAGAATATCTGTATGCACAAATATTGGGCATCTATAAGTGTGCGGAATTATTATCCAAATAAATGAAAAATTTGTTACATTTCATGTGTTAAAGTGAGAACAATAAACAACTAAAAATTTACAAACATTTCTGATATTTAGAAAAAAATCTGTGACCAGTATAGCCACCCTTCTTTTCAGTAAGTCATAAGCCTTCCATTCATGGAGTCTGTCAGTTTCTTGATCTGTTGACGATCGTTTTGTGCAGCAGCAACCACCACAGCTTCCAAGACACTGTTCAGAGAGGTGTACTGTGGGCCCACAAGTTGTCAATAGGGTTTAGGCAAGGAAGGGGGCCATGTAATTCTTCTATCTTTAAGGCCTTTACTGGCTAGCCACACAGTGGAGTACTTTGATGCATGCGATGGAGCATTTTTCCTGTACCACAGCTTGAAGAAAGTGTCTTCTAAAAACTGGCAGTAGGTTTGGGAGTTGATTTTGAGTCCAACTAGCTCATCTTTAATACCAGCCCATACCAGTACCCCACCTCCACCTTTCTGGTGCCTGAGTCAAAGTGGAGCTCTGTTCCCATTACTGATCCAGCCACAGGCCCCATCTACTTGGCCTGTCAAGAGTCACTCTCATCTCATTAGTCCATAAAACCTTTGAAAAACCTGTCTTCAGATATTTCTTGGCCCAGTCTTGACATTTCAACTTGTCTTGTTTAGTGGCGGGTGGGTATCAGCCTTCTTTACCTTGGCCATATCTCTGAACAGCTTGTACTTCTGGGCACTCCGAGTAGGTTGCAGTTCTGGAATATGACAGCGCTGGAGGATAATGGATTCCTGGTAGCTACACGTTTTGTGTCAAATTTTTGGCAGTTAATTTGCATCTTTTTCTCAACACATTTCTTGTGACCCTGTTGACTATTTGCAACAAAACGTTTGGTTCTGTGATCATGCCCCAATATCTTCGCAATTCCAAGAGTGCTGCATCCTCCCTGAAAGACTTTTTACAACTGCAGCACTAACCCCCGAAGGAGCTGCTGGTTAGATTGGGCTTACCGTTACCTTCTTTTTCCTCACTTCACATCTAGGGGTGTCCCGTGGTAGATGGCCCAGTAACTTGAGAGACTGACGACAGATCCACTTTAAAGGGATTTTATTTGCAAAAACGTAGACAATGAACAGTCTCTTAAAATGGGATCAGAGGATTGGAAAGGAAGTTCAGGTACTCTTAGTGTCAAAGTCAATATTGAAGAACTTACTTTGACTGCATCAAGAGAATAGCCATTCACAACTGTATGTTCACTCAAGTTGGATAGTCCCTTTCTCACAAGGCCTAGCGGCCAACAAGGTGCTTACTCAGGAACAAGTCTCTGCTACAGACCTTGTTGTAGAACATACAAGGATAAGTCTCCGCCACAGACGTTGTTGTAGAACACGTAGGAAAACTAAACTTGTAGAACACTCATTTGATACCTGGATCTTTCAGCCAGTTTGGCGATATCCACGAGACCGGATTCTCTTGTGTACTTCAGCTCATCCAGGCTCTTGCTAAGAAACCAACCTGTACGTGGCCTTCTTCTGAAGAGTCCTCCCTTGGAGAGGGTGAAGTCACTGGGTCTCTCCCAAACTGGAGACTGCACCCAAACACCTCCAGAATCCTCCTTTTGTTTCCTTGCCTTGGGCTAGCCAGCCCAGAGACAACAAGATCGGGTGGATATGCACCCCAGGCCATAGCCTTCCTGGGGGCTGGTCAGGAGGACCAGGACCATGAAGTCAGTACATCCTTCCTGGACCGCAAACCCCGAACCACGTGACATCCGCCTCTTAAATACCCTCTCCCAGAAAGCACAGCAAGAGTGCCACTTCCACTGAGCGGGCTCCGAGAGAGAGTAACTTAAGCACCCATCTAGACCATAGTTCCATGCCTGCCAGAAGAGACCGTGCCCCCTGTGGCCAGGCTGAACATCCCATAGTCCAGTCAGACTGATGCTGAGGTCCAAATTTAGGCAATTGTACCCAAACCAAACTGCAGTTCAGGTGTAACCTTAAACTTGAAAAACACATAGCGCTTGCTCTTCAGGAGCCGGCGCTACAGAACTTTTGACTTTTTCAGGAAAAGAAGCTGACCTAATTATGCACACCTTGAAATCGTGTGGTGTTCTCCTTAGACCACAACCTCCCTTGATACACAAATGCACATCACCTGATATGCTTAAATCCACTAAGTATTTACGTTTTTACAGTTTAGAGTTAGACAATATGCATAAAAATTATGATTTGGTGAACATATTCGCCGAATTGTGCACACAGTGTAGGCCAGACACACCTTACTCCAAAAATGCTTTTGTCGCCTGAGATTTGACCTGTCCTTTTCTGCGGGGCTGACAGTCATATAATAAGTCCCGTCTGTCCAGGAAACTCTCAGGTCTAGGTCACTCAGAGGGAGGCAATCTAGATCAGAACCTGAATTCTGCCAATTTTCCTTCCTGTCTCCATTTATTGGGCCCTGACCTCATATCAAGTTTCTGCATATGTGGACCATATTTCTGCATATGTTTAAAAAAACTAAAAAAAAAACTGCTGACAGTTTGCCTTATCGTCCCTACAATTGCACAGTTGACCTCCTTCCTGGGACTACTGCGCCCTGAGGTTGGGTCTACCCTCTCTCCATCCCTGAGACTTGAGCCATGCCTGAGTGGGAAAAGCCGCAGAAAGGATTTATCCATAATTCCTATTCTCCTGCTGACTTTTTCTTTGTGGAGGAAAAGGATGGTATGCATTGGCCTTGCATGGATTATAGAGGTCTCAGTGCCATCACCATGAAGAATCGATACCTGCTACCCTTAATTTCTGTACTTTTTGGTATGGTCCCTTAGCCATTTTTTGCGAGGTTAACCCTGTAGTTTTCAAGCTCAAGCTCGCTTCACGTCTAAGGATTCCTAATGTTTTCCATGTTTTCTCTCAGGAGACCGTACATTCAGTAGGTTTTCCCGTCCCCTTCGCCATCTTTCTCCAACAGTCAATACCTCGAATCGGTATGAAATTCAGCAAATCTTGGATTCCAAATACTCTTGGGGGAGGCTTTTGTATCTAATTGACTGAAAGGGATGTGGTCCTGAGGAGGTGTTGGATTCCTTCTACTGATGTTTCTGCCCCTCGTTTTGGTGAAACATTTTTCATCAGAAGTTTCCTCTCCAAGCCTGGCCCTAAACTAGTGGGGAGACCTCATAATAGGGGGGGGGGGGGTCTGACACAAGTTAGTCTGCATTTTTGTTTGCTTTTTATATTCTTACCGCCTTGCTGCAGTTTTTTCTACCTGGATTCCTTTCACATGTGTGGTTTGGCTGTGCTCGCCTATGGGTATTGCCTGCCATTCTGTGGGCTTTTATCTCATTCCCTGCCATTATTTTATGGCCCGCCTCCTAGTTTGTTTGCCTATAGAAGACATGCTCAGTGTAGCCTGCATTGCCTGAGCAACTTCCCAGTTCTCTGAGCTCATGTTAACTTGTGTATCCTGTGTCGGACGACCTGTGTATCGACCCCAGCCTCGTTCAGTCTGTGCTTGTTTGCTGCCCGTCCTGACCTTGGCTTTTCTCCTGCTGATGTACTCTACACATGCGAGTGGTCTCTGCATTCTGAGCTGGATGTACCTGGGGGGTGAAACCTGGTTCCAACTTCTTGCAAGTCCATTCCCATCATCGAGTGCTGTGGTGAAGAAGCAGGCTGGGGCATTCTACATTTTCTCACTACCCCAGGGACTTGACTCTTTAGTAGCCACTTTGTCAGGAAAAGGTGTACAGTACACTGGATGAAGTACACATTTTCCTGACAAATAGGCCATTAAAGATATACGGAATGTGATAACTGAACTGATACCAGAATAGGTGCCGCTTAGGGTTCCAACAGGTCCTCTTCTGTAATCAACCAATGGCAGTGCAGATGAGGACGCTCCATATACAATGCCATGACTAAGTCCGGGGGCGGAGTGAAACGTGTTGAAGGTGTGGCCTATTTGGACCCTGGGCTGAGACTTTTTCACTCTATACACAGGGTCTTGTAGTGATGTGCAGCTTATAGGACATGGTTTTCCTTGTATTGATAACCAGCATGTTTATAACCTGTTCTTATGATCAAATACCAACCTTCATGAGGAATCCACTTGGAAGCTCCTTTTTAATTAATGGGCACCTCTGACGACACATTGGTTCTGAGGCCTCTCCCCCTTTACCATTGTTCACTGGAACTGACCACAGCCTACAGCATTCAGTAAACCCAGATGAACATGAAGTGTGACTGTCTGAGAGAGTTATATTCTCCATGTGTGCTAAAATAGGTTGCTTGACTCAAGGATGTGTATCCAGTAACCTTGTGAATGTGTGAGTATACGCTTACCACACTTTTTTCTATGCTTTCCATATACAAGTGAACATTACTCTTAGATGGACCCCCCTTCTTTTTTTTTATTTTTTTATTTATTTTTTTTTTCACTTATTCAGCTATTTCTGTCTGGTAGGTTAGTAAAGTATTTGGATGCATGTGAGTATATATGCATATGTATCTCAACCATTGCGTTTTATTCTGGAAGAAGTTTTTTTTGCTTAGTTTGAAAAGTCCTGCAGGCTGGAGATGTTTTACATTTTAGCAATTTGATGGTCCTGTTCGGACAGTTAAGGACCTGATAAAGTATAACAAGTAGTAAAACACGCCATTAAGATTACTTTAACATGTACTTTATGAAGTGTTTTAAGTTAATCATTTTCATTGTACCTTTTTATGATTTCCCTAATCTGGTAATTAGAAGACTCGCTATATTGAACCTTCTGATGCCCCCAAGGGATGCATTTGTAGATGTTTTTCTTGGCACTTGAATCTGCAAAGAGGAAATAATATTGGAGAGATTGGAAAGCATATGCAATCAAAGGCCAGTATCCTAACGGAGGAGCTTGGCATTGCATATTGTTTTCTTCCCATTTTGTCCTGCTTTTTATTTCCTCTGCAGTGTGTTGCCTTCATCCTTGCAGCTTTGGAACCACATCCTGTTTCCTTCCTTTTAACTGACGTCACACTTTGACATTCTTGGGCCAATCTTTGTCTAGTTGTCTAACAGTGAAGAGGCTTCATAATTTAGTGCATGTTTGTGTGTAGACTATTTCCCAGCATTTAATGTAACTCGTAGTAGAATTCATGCTGTGATGTCTTGCTCTTCTGTGATTTCTCCATATTTTCATGCATTTTGTGGTTACTGCAAAGTAATTCCTAAGCTTTGCAACCATCTAGAATCATGTAAACAGCTGGTTACATTTTTTATTTGGGCGGCAATGTTTTAAACGGTTTTCTTGCAGAGTGTTTAATTTTTGCTTACACTGCTTTACTTGGCGCTTACCAAGTGCTTCTTAACCAGCCTCTATCTTCGCCCTATAAACCGAACTCCTTTACTTGTAAAGAATGCATTATGTGCTTGCATAAGATTGAAGTAATCTGAAAGAAATAACTGAATCACTTGCCTTCATCATCATATTTTATGTAACATGGGTAGCTAAATGTCCTAAGTTCTTTCTAATTTCAAAGCCCTTTACAGAATGTATTTGCAGAAGTTCCTAACTCTTAAAAAGTTTTTAGTTTAATGTCTAACCTAACATTCAGCTTCAATCCGCAAAATAAATTCCAGGAGCATAAAAAGGTGAACAAATTCAGTTGAATGGTCCAATTCAGAACTATGCTTTGCGGTATAATCACATTAATGCAATTCGCTACTCAATAATTTTCAATGGCACCCCTCTGTATGCAGAGGAATGCATGTGTTGCAAAAAAAACTTGCACAGTCATGTTTTTTGGCCTGTTCTGTGCCTTGATATCTTGAATGAATGGGCTGCCTTTAATATGGAACTAAACCCTCCCATCCTTTACAGTCAAGGAAGCTGCCAACATAGCCTCGGTTTGATCTGCAGTTGCCATAGTGCTACACCTGTGGACAGTTGTCATTCATGGCATGCCTTGAATTTAAATGTTTTGAGAAACACTTTAATTGTTGCGTTTTAGTTCTGCTTTAATGTCACATGATTAAAACTGAGTTCCACCCAAAAGTGGAACTTCTGCTTGTACTGCTCCCCCCCATGCCACATTTGCCACCTTTCGGGGGGGGGGGGGGGGGGGTACAGGATACCTGTCTTTCACAGATATCCTGTCCCCACTTCTGGGAGCCTAAGCTGCAGGTATTTGCGTCCCTCCTTCCCCAGCTGCCAGGCCAGTAGGAGAGCGGAGCGGAGCCTCGTGCATGTGCAGTAGGGTTGCTGGCATGTAGCCTTAAGTATACACCGCCAGGTTCCCTTACTTGCAATGGAGGCTGCATGCACCCGACAGCTGATGGAAACAGGTAAGTGTCCAATTATTAAAAGCAGTTGGCGGAACTCCGCTTTTAAGGTAGTGATCCTTAAGAACTGATATGGATAGGACTATAAGGGCACTAAAGAATATGATAGACAAAATATGCAAAATTTTATTGTACAAAATGTTAAAACAATAGTTACCATATAGAAATCCCATTAAAACTCACAACCATAATACATGAATACCCATCAAACCACCGGAAAAGGGACCCAAAGGGTCCCTGGTATGTGAACAAAACCCCAACGCATTTCAACCACTGTCTTCAGGGAATGAGTATGATGAAAATTCTCTACATAAATAGTAGAACTATAAGGTACAAAGTTTACCGTATTTGCCGGTGTATAAGGCGACCCGGCATATAAGACGACCCCCTAAACCTACAGGACAATAACGCATTTAAAACTGTACTTACCGTATAAGACGACCCGGCTTTCGAGGCTTCCGAGGCTTCATATTTCTTCCTTCTTCCTGCATTTGCTGGAGCCAATCACGGCGAGCGATGTATTCTATTAATGAATACAAAGCCTGCTTGGATTGGCAGAGGCTGTAACATCATCAGCCCGCGCCGCTCTGACTCTCCAAGCCAATCAGAGCAGGCTGCAGAGTAGCCTGCTCGGATTGGCAGAGGTCGTTACTCCAATCCGAGCAGGCTTTGTATTCATTTGAATACATCGCTCACCAGGATTGGCTCAGCGGTATATACTGTATGTAGCCGAAGCTACATACAGTATTACCGAACACCCAGCCGGCATCCGACGGGCTGACCCGGCGTATAAGACGACCCCTGCTTTTTGGCCAATTTTTTTACATGCAAAAGGTCGTCTTATACGCCGGAAAATACGGTACCTATTACAAACATTTTAACAATATTATAACAAGGCATCGTAAGTAATATATTAAATTACACCCACAATGTTAGCAATGGAGGCAAAATCAAACGGACGCCTCCAAACCTACCATGGGCACCAATATGGACAGGAGAGGGCACAAGGGACAGTAAGCTGCTATATCAAAAAAATATATAAATGTTTCAGAACAGCAAGAGACTGCATCCTAAGTAATAGTCAAATACAGGGATGTTATATACTAACACAAAATAATAGCGCAAAACGGACTCCCAAAACCAGGAATACTGCCTTTGTGGTTACTCAACTCCAGAGCAATAATGGCATATGAATACAATAAGAATGTAGGTGGTAGCTAGCCAAAAAAAAAAAAAAAATCTATAAAATGAGAACATAAGGTGTATAAACCATTTTAAAATGTAAAAAAAATGGCCATTAGGCTCAGCCACACCACCCATTAATGCAAGGCATAAACACAGAATCGTAGTCCTAATAGTATATTTACCAAGGTATGGTGAGATCCAAGAGAAGCTTTTCTTTTATATTAAAGGATTAAGAGAAAAATTACTAAGAGGGCCAACCAAGCGATGTCCCCGGCCATGCCCTGCTCGGCACATACATGTGGCAATGGCATCTCCCATTTGATTTAGGTAGCGGATGACTGCAGTTACAGTAAAGTAAAAAAATAAATATTGAACCTTACCGTATCTGTGGTCATCTGCTTCTTTATCCTTTTTCTCCAGTGACGAGCTGGATGTGCACCCAGGAGTAGTGCAGGCAAGGATGGACTAATCTGGAGCAGTTGCCTAATGCTTTTCGTACAACTTGGATCTCTAGAGAGAACTGCTTGAGTGATTTAAAAACTGCACATATAAAGAAATTGTTCTGTTTAAACTTCTTCTGGACATTATTCACCTTGAAATTGTTATGATGGCACAAGAAGGTACACAGGAAGTTTTTAGCAGAGGATTTTGAAGACAGAAACCCCTTTAGTTTTAAGTACATAATATGCTACAGAAATACATGGATGCGGTACAGGATATTTACCACCGTAGTTGCTGGTTACTTCGTAAGTACCCCCATACTTGCTTGTGAACCTAACTGATCCCCCAATCCTAGTTTCTGTTCATTCTAATATTCTCCCCATATCTGCTGGTCAGCCTATGAGTGCCACCACATCTGCTGATCAGCCCATCAGTGTCCCCATAGTTGCTACTCTGGTTACAAAGTCTTATCAGTTCCCCCAAGTTGCTTGTTAGCCCATCAGTTCCCACATCCCCACATAGTTATTTTTATAGATTTGTGCAGAGACTGATTTGGGAATATTGTGGGCAGTGACCGAGCATATGATTAATGTCTGATGTTGCCCACAATTCCAACCAAGCAACGCTCAAACAGGAACTAAAATGTCCTTGTTTTTAGATGTGTAATCATGTCAGAGAGAGATGGCATCACAGGTTGCAATAAAATAACTATTTTTAATAACTATAACTAAATTACTATTTTTAGCTGCATAGCAGGTTTCATTGTAGTGAAAGGATTAAATCCTAAAAGGAACATCAGATAAGGGCAATAATGTTTTGGCTGCAGATGGATAAAAAGAAGCCCTTACAGTCCTCTGATCTTCATACCAATGTTAAACTTGAAAGTGATCCTACAAATGAGTTTAAAGTTTACCTAAAGGCAAAACATGTTTTTTTTTTTTTTTTTTTTGTGGGGAGGGATTAGAATGTGTCAGTTTCATTGCGGTCTGTGCCCCTGTTTAACCACTTCAGCCTTGGAAGATTTTACCCTCTTCCTGACCAGAGCACTTTTTGTGATTCCGCACTGCGTCGCTTTAACTGACAATTGTGCGGTCGTGCAACGTTGCACCCAAACAAATTTTACGTCCTTTTTTTTTTTTCTCCACAAATAGAGCTTTCTTTGGTGGTATCTGGTTACCCCCTTCATTGCCCCCTAGTGGTTAAGTGTATCCTAGGGAGTGATTCGAACTGTGGGGGGGATGGGCTTCAAGTCACATGACAGTGATCACTGCTCTCTGACAGTGAGCAATGATCTGTCATGACAAGATCACTGGGAGAAGTCTGCCGGTCCCATCGGCACGTTCACGCTGTATGCAGCGGGGGCATGCCTGCTATCCCCGCCTCTTAAAGGGGATGTACAGGTATGCCCATTTGCCCACCGCTGCCATTGTGCCAATGTATATCAGCGTGCATCAGTCGGCAAGTGGTTAAGGAGATTCACCTTCTCCATTTGTCCTGTTTACCATTATCATTGAAAGTAAAAAACTAATTTTGGGTTGTCCCTAGAAAAGTAATAGAGGGGAACTCTTCCACTGGGGACACCTGTTCAGGTCAACTGGGGCTCTCCAAGGAATTCCCCTAATTTGTAGGGATTTCCTCTCACTTACTGTTTGGTTATAGGACAGGAAATAAAGGGAAATGTCCTCAATGGAACAGGGGTTATAACCTTCCCTTGCTCTATCCAAAATGGGGGGGGGGGGGGGGAGTTTTTGCCTATAGTCCTGCTTTAAAAGAATGTTTTACGGAAGCTTGAAAAAGTGAAGACTCTTGGGATTTTGACAACTAGGGAAAATATAATAATAATTAATACTCTAATATCCAATGATGCTAATTTTTCATCATGCTCCAAAGATTAAATTCCCCTCATGAGACCCGTTTTAGCTGATCTTGGTTCCTTAAATGAAAGAGTTAAGCTAGATACACATTATACAATTTTCTTTATTTTTTTATTATTTTTTTTTAGATTTACCAAAACCATATATAATGAGGTCAAACCTAAACTCTTTCAATTTGGGTGCAATCAGGCAGGCCCTTGCACTACATGGTTGAAGGTAAATCTAAACTAAACCAAAAAAAGTTGTATAGTGCGTACCTAGCTTTAGTCACCGGTTAGATCATCAGCTCTAACCTCTTGATATACAGCTGCCCAGCAATTTGTGTGATACTAAACCATTATTAAACTAATTTGAGAATTTCATGTTTACATTTGTTAGTAAGGATTTTAAATGCAAAAAGGGGGAGGGGGTGTCCTCGGGAGATTTTTTTTTTTTGGGCTTTTTATCTATTGCAGATGGCATTGGATAAAGCTGAGTGAAATCTGAGAGCTTTTTGGAGGGGAGGTGAGGGGGGGCGCGGAAGTGACAGACACCCCGCTTCACAGACTCTGATAACCCCAAAGTGTGGGTTTGAGACATCTACTGTGTGCTGGAGGGGGCGGCGGCAGAGCATTTCCTGGGAGGCTGTGGTGTCGGCTTAATCTGTTAGGAGTGAATCGTGCAGAGGAGAGATCAGATTCTGTTTTGGATTCAGTTAGTATACACCAGGGATATGAAATTAACGGACCTCCAGCTGTTGCAAAACTACAAGTCCCATCATGCCTCTGCCTCTGGGTGTCATGCTTGTGGTTGTCAGTCTTGCTATGCTTCATGGGAATTGTAGTTCTGCAACAGCTGGAGGTCGACTAATTGCATATCCCTGGTATACACTATAGAGGGATGTGTTTTGTTCATTTTTCATGTCTGAGGTTTACAACCACTTTACAGTTACAGCAACACCCCAAAGGCCCACATTCTTTCATTTTTAGCTAAAAACAACAATGGCAGCTGCTTAAAACTTTGCTTAAAACTTTGCTTAAAACTTTGCTTGGTTAAACCACTTGCCTACTGGACACATTCACCCCCTTCCTGCCTAGGCCAATTTTCAGCTTATAAGTCTGTCATATTTTGAATGACAATTGCATGGTAATGCAACACTGTACCCAAATGACATTTTTTTTTCACACAAATGGAGCTTTCTTTTAGTGGTATTTAACTACTTCAGCCCCGGAAGATTTTGCCCTCTTCCTGGCCAGGGCACTTTTTGTGATTCGGCACTGTCATAACTGACAATTGCGCGATCGTGGGACGTTGTGCCCAAACAAAAAAATTTCCCCCCCCCCCCCCCCCCCCCCCCCACAAATAGAGCTTTCTTTTAGTGGTATTTTATCACCTGTGCAGCTTTTATTTTTTGCGCTATAAACAAAAAAGCATCAATTTTGAAAAAAGCAATATTTACTTGTTTACTAGAACAAATATCCCCCAAAAATATCTTATCTGGTCCCCTAGCTCTGAGTGTGTTCTGACAAATTCAATTTCTGTGTCCTCCTGCCTTTCCAACAGGCTGTTAAATACTCTTTGTAGGGCAGGGACGGTCTGGGCTGAGTCAAAAGATTCAGGGACACCCCTCATCCTGATATTATTCCTCCTGCCCCTGTTGTCAAGATCTTCCAGGTGTCTATTCACTTCTATCAGATGTAAGGAGTGGGAGATTGCTATATTTTCCAGTCTGTGCATCCTTCTGTCCCTGCACCTGCCTGTTGTCTCTACAGCAGTAAACTTCTCTGAGGGCTAACCGGTTTGATTTAAGGTCTGTGATTACTGCAGAGAAGGTAGATTTTTATGTCGGCAGTGAAGCCTGACATGTCAGCATAAGTCAGGGGGAGGTTGGTCTGTTTGTATCTCCTACCTTCGTCCTCTGCTGCTGATTGCGAATCCTCACTGTATTAGTCTTCCTCTCCCTGTGCTTGCGCCATCTTGGAGCCCGGCACATTGCCACTTGCGGCTGTCTGCCTTTTGAACAGATCGGTTATGTTCCCGGCTGGAATTTCAGCCGTGTTGCGCCTGGAGCATGTCTGCGGTGTCTGTACTAGTTGTCTGACCATTTCCAGAACCATCTGTGGCAGGTATTGGGCTGCAGGCCGGGGTCTCTTCACGGAGCTCTGCTAGTGAGCGTCCATCTCCGTGGTGTGCCAAGCCACGCCCTTGAACCACCTTTTACCCATTCTTATTTGCAAAATCGTTCAAGCGCTCAGATTGGATGGAGAGCATCTGTGAACAAACATTTTCTTGCCACAGATTCTCAATTAGTTTTAGGTCTGGACTTTGGGCCAAACAATTCAATTGTAGTGCTGGCTGTATGTTTAGGGTCCGTTTGTCCTGCTGGAAGGTGAACCTCCACCCCAGTCAAGTCTTTTGCAGACTTTTAACAGGTTTTCCTCTAAGATTGTCCTGTATTTGGGTCCATTCATCTTACCATCAACTCTGACCAGCTTCCCTGTCCCTGCATCAGAAAAGCATCCACCACCATGTTTCATGGTGAGGGTGATGTGTTCAGAGTGATGTGCAGTGTTAGTTTTCCACCACATATAGCATTTTACTTTTAGGCCAAAAAGTTAAATTTTGGTCTCATCTGACCAAAGCACCTTCTTCAACATATTTGCTGTGTCCCCCACATGGCTTCTCACAAACTGCAAATGGGACTTCTTATGGCTTTCTTTCAACAATGACTTTCTTTTTGCCACTCTTCCATAAAGGCCAGATTTGTGAAGTACACGACTAATAGTTGTCATGTGGACAGATTCTCCAACCTGAGCTGTGGATCTCTTCAGCTCGTCCAGAGTTACCATGGGCCTCTTCTCTGTTTAATGCGCTCCTTGCCTGGCTTGTCAGTTTAGATGGACAGCCATGTCTTTGTAGATTTGCAGTTGTCATACGCTTTCCGTTTTCGGATGATGGATTGAACAGTTCTCCATGAGCTGTTCAAAGCTTGAGATACTTTTGTATAACCTAACCCTGCTTTAAACTTCTCCACAATTTTATCCTTGATCCATCTGGTGTATTCCTTGACATTCACGATGCTGTTTCTTCACTAAGGTTCTCTAACAAACCTGAGGGCTTCACAGAACATCTGTATTTATATTGCGAATAAATTACACACAGGTGGACTCTATTAAGTGACTTCTGAAGCCTATTGGTTCCACTACATTTTTAGTTTGGGGTATTGGAGTAAAGGAGGCTGAATACAAATGCACACCACACTTTTTCAAATATGTATTTGTAAAAAAAATTTGGGAAAACCCATTTATCATTTTCCTTCCACTTCACAATTATGTGCCACTTTGTGTTGGTCTATCACATAAAAGCCCAATAAAATACATTCATGTTATTGGTTATAACATCACAAAATGTGGAAAATTTCAAGGCACTGTAAACACTGTCAGAATGCTTTTTTTTTTTTTTTGTATTGACTCAGCAATGCAGCTTTGATTAATCATAGCCGAATTGCTGTGTACTGGGAGGGGGGAGCAGGACAGAAATACTGGACATGCTACACACGTTGTGTGTACAATCATGACCTTTTTGTGCACATGTGTGGCACTAAATTGATAACTAAACTAGTTAAATAAGTGATGCTCCAAGCCCCTCAGCATTTTTTTTATTGGCCCCCAGCAGAGATGGGTTTGTTAACTTATGGTGATTACACACAATCTGGTGCTCAGTTCAGCATGGTACTATCAGTGCAGGTCTGCCCTGCTAATCACAGGTGCAATAAATATTAAACTGTATGGCATTATTAGAAAACATTTTCATAGGTTATGCTATTTAGACTTGTTCAAGTTAGTAGAATCAGTCAGCTTTACAAACAACTGCAGCACTTTAGGATATACCTGAGTGAATACAATTTAAATTGTTAATGTAAGACTTTGGGCTACACATTTGGTGGGGGATACTTGTGATGTAATGTGACCTAGTAAAAAAAAAAAATATTAACCATGGCATCAGTGGTACTCGATCAATAGTGCTAGGGGATAGCCCGTCACAACTGGGAGCGAGAGAGGGATTATGTAACGTTCAATTAAAACATGACTGACTTTTGAGTTTTGAGTTGTAATTAAGTTTTACTGTTTTATTGCACAGTTAAATTTGTTCATGTCAAACAGTCTAATACATCAGCATTTCCCAAGGTACACATTTCCGTAGTAATCTTTTTTTTTTTTTTTTTTTTTTTTTTTACCTGGTAGAATGAATAAGCAGGAGGGGGGCACCCACTCGGGGGCTGCGACCACCTTGAGGGATCACTTAAGGCCGCCGAGGGGGGAAGGCCCTCCCTTTCATCCACGATCTCCACGTGTACCTGGCTTGTACACGGGAGACGACTCAGTTTTGATAATGAATCGATACTTGTTGGTTATATGTATGTATCTTCATGTGCAACAACATGTCAAGGCCTGTACTGACTGTAACCTGTATACTTGTATGTATGTGTATGTATGTGTGTGTATATATATATATATATATATATATATATATATATATATATATATATATATACATTTTCAATAAAAATAATTTGAAGTTAAAAATTTAAATCCACAATACAAAATCAACTAGTTAATGGGCCTGAAACAATGCCTGGTAGTAGGATAAACCTATGCTTATAGCCCCATGTACCAGTCATTATTTTTTTTTTTTTTTTATTATCCAGGCCTAGCAATGGTCAGTACCATTGTTCAGAAGTTCCTATATATAATTTTCCTGTTACCAATTTAAGATTGTACACTGACAGCTAAATGTACAATTTGCGGACTTTGACATAGTAGTAGTTTAGAGGATTATTTTAATGTTTATTCATGATTTACTCCTTTTTTTTTTTTCAGTGACAGAAGCTGGATTTGGTGCAGACATTGGAATGGAAAAATTCTTCAACATTAAGTGCAGAGCTTCTGGCTTGATTCCCAATGTAGTTGTTCTTGTTGCTACTATTAGAGCTCTGAAGATGCATGGAGGAGGGCCCAATGTAAGTTCTTCTGTATGGTACAATGCTTAAGTGATCATTGTAGTTTTCCCCTTCTAAACCTGCATTTGGTTTAGTGATGTATTCACTATTGCAGAAAAGTAGCTTTTAAAGCCTATGACATCTGTATAACCCATTGTGTATGAATTCTAAGACCTCTTCCACACGAGGCAGAGTCCGCCAACTGAGCAGGAGACCGCTCCGTTGATCTCCGCTGAGCCAGCGGATGATCGGAACATCTCAGCTTACTGAGCAGGGAGGGGCCTGTCAGAGTGCCGCCGATTCCTATGGAGAGATCGAATAAAACAGACAGCATGTCCGTTTTTCATAAGATCTCATCCGATCCGCCAAGCCACTTGGGGAACGTATGGCCATACGTCTGATTGTAGCAGACGAGTGTCGGCAGACACATCTCTGCTGACATCAGTCTCCCCATAGGAGTCAATGGATGGCCCACTCTGATCCGCCTATGAAACGGACGGGCGGATCCGAGCAGGCTTGCCGTCTAAAAGGGGCCTAAGTCTTATGTCACAAGTGTATCTTTTATTGGATGTACATTTGTGAACTCAATCATTTGTATAATTAGTTAAAAAATAGAACACCTTAATTCATGAACTTAAAATTTAAATCGAAACGGCATCCATTTGTTTAAATTCTTTGACATGTTCTCACCTACTCAATTGCAAATTTACAGCTTATTTTTTTATAATTTCAGGTTACTGCTGGAGCTCCTCTTGCAAAAGAATACACCGAAGAGGTAATAAATATTGAAACTGATTTATACTTATTACAACATGCTGACTTTGTAAAATACATGTTGTGTTGCTCTTTTGATTTAAACTTTGTGAAATGATTGATATTTGTGGTTTGATCGACATCTTACCAGTCTAAAGATGTAATGTTCATCAGTATTATACAGTATTTATATTATGCAGTGTTTTACAAAATAAAGGGAGATGGTACATTTAAAATTTTAAGACGAGGCTTAGGAGGGCTCTGCTTGGGAGGGCTAAACAATAGGGGCAAGCAATAACGTTTTTAGGGTAATAATTGTGGTTGTAATATTGTATTAATATTCTACGCCAGCACCCCTAGTAGCAGTGGTAATGATTGGTTAATTGTCTGTTATTAATAGTGTTGCTTCTGTAAGATGAATTTTGATTGATATGAGTGACTGCACATTATCACTGATGCGTTATTCTTCATGCTGTTGAGTAAGCTTGACTGTGTAGGCTGTGCATATAAAATGGATGTGTCATAGCTCTCTTCTGCCCTATTTTTAATGGATCATTAATCAAAAGGGCCAGAATAAGATTGAAAAACAATCCTGGAATGGAAAGCAAAAAGCACACTAATGTATACTTACACCAATTCACATGGGTATAAGTGGACTGCATTTTGCCAACCCTGCTGAAGCAATGGTGGTTGTATACTATAGTGATCGGCTCATTCATGAGTTAGTTTTTTTTTTTTTTTGTTTTTTTTTAAGCTAGAAGACCTTTTTTTGTAGTCACAGGACTCTATTAGAAGCAACAAAAGTTTAACCACTTCAGCCCCAGAAGGTTTTACCCCCTTAATGACCATGCCATTTTTTTCGATGTGGCACTTCATTATTTTAACTGACAATCGCATGGTCGAGCGACGCTGTACCCAAATAAAATTGCTATCCCTTTTTTTTCCCCACAAATAGAGCTTTCCTTTTGTGGTATTTGGTCACCTTAGCAGTTTTTTTATTTTTTGCGCTATAAACAAAAAAACTGACAATTTTGAAGAGAAACTATATTTTTTACTTTCGGCTATAAAACACAATCCAATAAAAAATCGAATTTCTTCCTCAAGTTAAGTCAATATGTATTCTGCTACATATTTTTGGTTAAAAAAATCCCAGTAAGCGTATATTGGTTTGCGCAAAAGTTAGACTACAAACTATGGGATATATTTATGGCATTTTTATTTATTTTTCTTACTAGTAATGGCGGCGATCATCGATTACATTTTTTTTTTTTTGTGGGACTGTGACATTGTGGTGGTAAAATGGAACCCCTAATTGACACTTTTGACACTTTTTGGGGAACCAGTGACACTAATACAGTGATTGGTGCTAAAAATATGCACTGTTACTGTACTAATGACACGGGCAGGGAAGGGGTTAACATCAGGGGCGATCAAAGGGTTAAGTGTGTCCCTAGGGGGTGCTTGCTAAGACCCCTTTCACACTGGGACGTTTTTCAGGCGTTTTTCATGCGCTTTAGCGTTAAAAAAAGCGCCTGAAAGAAGCTGCAACTGCAATCCCAATGTAAAAGCCCGAGTGCTTTCACACCAAGATCCCTTTCACACTGGGGCGTTTTTCAGGGGCTTTAGCGTTAAAAAAAGCGCCTGAAAGAAGCTGCAACTGCAATCCCAATGTAAAAGCCCGAGTGCTTTCACACTGAGGCGCTTCGCTGGAAGAGCGTCAAAAAAAAGTCCTGCAAGCAGCTTCTTTGCAGCGCTTTTGGAGCGGTGAATACAACGCTCCTAAAACGCCCCTTCCCATTGAAATCAATGGGAAGCGCTTGTAAAACGCCCGAAAAACGCTATTGGCAGCAGCGTTTTTTGGGCGCTTTTAACCCTTTATTTGGCCACTAGCAGGGGTTAAAAGCGCCCCATTAACGCTCGAAAAATGCTGGTAAAGCGCTGCTAGTTTAAGCGGCGCTTTACGAGCGTTTTTCGGGGGGTGACATTTCACATTGGGACTGCAGATGAGGCTTCTTTCAAGCGCTTTACAGGAGCTTTTTTTAACGCTAAAGCGCTTGAAAAACGCCTGAAAAACGCCCCAGTGTGAAAGGGGTCTTACTGTAGTCTGACTGGATGAAGACGGAGCTCAGTGTCCCTGCTAAGCAGGAGCACATGATCTCTATCTTCCATGTCAGAATGGCGATCTATCGTGTTTAGAGTCAACTCACTGTTCTGCCTCTCCTGGAGTAGGATCGCAGGTGGCCGGCATCAGGTCTGCCGGACCCGCTGATTGGCTCCCCCTCTGTCCAATCAGTGAACGAGTGCTCTCCCACGGTCTATTGCACAAAATAACATACAGGTGCATCGTTTCATGCAATAGAGCTGACCTGAGGCAGTATATCTGCGGTAGGCGGACGGCAAGTGGTTAAAGAAAAAAGGCACCAGTGTAATTTTTTAGTGGCAATGATAGTATTTTGGCACTAGTGCTTGCTATAAGGTTTTGGATCCTAAAACACATAATTTATATAGTTTGGAGTAGGCCAATTTGTTCTTTGTCTTTGGGCTGGTTAAGACCTCTTATTCTTTTGAAGAAGTATAGCCAAAGATCATTTGGCCGTACTCCTGTGGATCACAGGCGTGCAGTTTGTTTTGCACTCATGTGACCCATTTTCAGCCAACAGTAGGCTGAAGTCTGCTGACATCACAGAGCCGGTTCAGACTGGGGAAAGATCGAGACCATATGGTTGGGATCCACCCAGGAGCCTGGCTCAGCCTCTCAGAGAGCCACTAAATGCTGGAGTCAGCCATTCCCAGCGCAAACATTGGTGACTGACAGTTTCAGGGAGAACTGAGCAATCATCAGTTTTTGATCGCTCGGTTCTCAGTCTTAGAGCTGGTGGGGGACAGATGCAGCATAGGACCGATGCTGCATCCACCTAGGTAAGTATGATTCTAATTTCCAAACTTATCTTTTGTAGACTTGCTATGTTTATTGGTAATATTTATTTGTGCTTAAACAGTGTACTGAAAAAAATTTACCTTTTGTATGAAACTTGGCCATCCCTGCAGAAAGAGTGCCGAACAATTCATAGTAAGTCGGTAAAAGGTCAGCTGCTAGAAGATCACAGGCAATACTGATGACTAGTCCTTTGCCCTCTGCCTGCCTGTTTTGGCATAGCTTCCAGAGGTCAATTTCCCATAACTATTGCTCAGTCAGTAATATTGCTCTTTATGAAAAATACTGGTGCTAATTCATTTTCCATGTAAATACATAGGTAATGTTTGATTATTGCAGTGGATTCTGAAAAACTCTGTTATTTTTAGTCTTTCAAGGAAGAAAACCATAGGATAAAACCAATAAATTGAAACCCAATATTTCATAAAATATTCATCACTTTTAAGTATATGTACAGTTCTGCACACCATGCAGACACCAAGGGCTTTAAGGTTGTGAGATTGCATATTTGGTCATAGTATTGTTGAAATTTATTCTAAAAGCTATGCCCACCCAAGTGTTACATACACAAACTCGGTGGATTTAAGTGGGAGTCAGTGAGATATCCCAGTTGGAACTCACAGCTTCATCTCCACTATACAAGTGTTTCTAAAGCCTTCTGTGTGGCCGACTACTCCCCCCCCCCCAATACTTACCAGAGCCCTTTCTCAATCCAGCACTGTGCATCAAAGCCAAGGCTCTCCTGGCTCTGTCCCCTCTCTCTGGGCAGATTGATAGCAGCAGAAGCCATTGGCTCCCACTGCTGTCAATCAAATCCTGTGCTGAGGAGTGGGGACGGGGACAAGGTGCCCAGTCTGTCAATGGACAGACAAGGTTGCTGGGCAGTGAGCCTGCATAAGTGCTAGGGGTGCAACGGATCAAAAAACTCACGGATCGGAACATTCCTCGGATCAGAATCACGGATCGAATCATTTTTCGGATAAGCAAATAATAATTTAATTTGCAAAAACCTGTGAAAATTCCACCACCATATAGTCCCCACCATAATATCCACAATCTTCCCCCACTGTAATATTGGCTGGGTATGGCTGGGCACGGCTGGGTATCGCAGAGTATTGGCAGGCAGGGGTATCGCAGAGTATTGGCAGGCAGGGGTATCGCAGAGTATTGGCAGGCAGGGGTATCGCAGAGTATTGGCAGGCAGGGGTATCGCAAAGTATTGGGGTATCGCTAGAGTATTGGGGTATTGGTAGGGTATGGAGGAATGGCTGCTTCCATCTCAGGATCTCTCCCCTCCGCTGCACAGATTAGTACATAGAAGGGAGAAATTTATGCAAAAATCCTAAGCAGCGAATCCAGCCAAGAGTCTGAGACCACCTTTTAAATGGCCACAGCTGGGAAGCCTTCTTTATGTAGGGAAAATGCATATTTAATGTAAAATAGAAGAATATGGCAAGTGAGTCGGCTTCCTAGATGCGATTGTCACTAGTGACATTAATTGCCAAGTGAATATTTTAACTCTTGTTGCATTTTCAACGTTTTTATAGTTATTAGCTACTTCACCCTTTCCCAGTTTTGTCCTCAGAAAAGCTAGCCGTAGACGACATATCATGAGGATGACCTAAGCTGGGAAAAGCGGGCGGGATTATAGAATTAATAGTACATTAGGGACACAGATTGAAGTACTTGGGTACATCGAGTTATTCTGCTGCCTTTTGGAGATTGGTTATTCGCCAACAAAATTAAAAAGGGTAGCCTAGTATAACCCCTCTCATTTCCATCTTGCCACAGTTTTTGTTGCTTTTTAGAATAACAAATGCCTTCCCTTCTCAAGATTCTTTTTCTTCTAGCAAGCTTCTTAAAATGGAGGGCCACCCTGCAAAAAAAATACATAAAAATTTAGAAAAAAATCTGACAAAAAAAAAATGAAGAACATTTTTTTTTTTAACTTACCAGAAATGCCTGTTGCTAGGCACATCGTCCTAATCTGCCTCTTCCTCCTCTGTGGTGATCTTCTGTCTTCTCTCCTCTGTGCGGCGTCTTCTGGGTAATGGGTCGCACTGTGTTCTAGGAACTGTGTGTCCCAGAAAACAGCGCGCCCCATTCACAAAGCGCTGCGCGACTCGCACATGCACAGTAGGAAACGGACAGTGAAGCCGCAAGGCTCCACTGCCTGTTTCCCTTAGCCAAAATGGCGGCGCCGGGACCCGAGAGCCGAGGGACGGATCAGCCTCGGGCGGCAGACATTGCGGGTGCCCTGGACAGGTACGTTTGCTTATTAAAAGTCAGCAGCTACAGTATTTGAAGTTGCTGACTTTAAAAAAATTTTTTTTTAAAAACGGCCCTCCTCTTTAAGTTGCTGCAGAGCCACTGGGGGGGCTCATTCTGCAGCTTACCATATTGGCTGATTCTTGACATTGCCATGAACGCTCTGGTGTCCGTTTTATGAAGCAGTAAAAAGATTTCACTGCTTCATTCTCAGGCATTTTCAGAGCAGATCGTTCTCCCCTGGATGCCAGTTAATGAAGCTTTATAGATCGCTTCACTCCTCCAAAGGAGGAGTGATTTACAAACTCTTCAAACAGTGGAGAACGGCCCCTGATACTGAAATCTCATGAGACTTTGCAAGATTACAGTACCAGAAATTCACTGAAACGCCAAGGTGTCGATCAACCACCTCTGATTGAGGTAGAAGGAAGTTAATAATCCTCCTTCCCCCTCGGTTCCCCCCAGATTCTCTTTACTCCCCGATTTTTCCAGCTCTGAGCTGGTGAATCGGGGAGGGGGAATTCTGACTCAGATCACCAGTGAAGCTCTGAGATCGCAGCTTCATAAACTGTCCAGTTCTGTGTCAGTCAATGAGGATTCTCTGTGTGCGGAGATTATTGGTGGGAGAACATGGTCCAGTACAGCGCACATCCTTCAGACTGAAGTCCATCTTCGACCCTGTGCCTGTTAGAGGTGCTTGTTTGGAATCCTACCAGACAGTGTATGCTAACCTCATTACTATGTGTAAAGATAAGGCTGCTAATAATGGACACACACCAACCAATATGAATCCCATGGAAAATGAGGCACTTAAGTCCTTGACTCACAATAATTATATTATTAAACCTGAAAAGAATGGGAGTATAATGGTTCAGAACAAGTCTGAATATCTTAATGAGGCACATTGATTATTATTAGATACCAACACTTACGAGAAATTACAAGATCTCTTGGCTGACTTTACTAGGGAACTAAAGTCTACGATTAGTAGGGCTTTAGAGGAATTTTGAACATAAAGGAAGCTACCCTTTTCCACCGATTTCTTCCATGTCTGATACTTTTATGACCTCCTTTATAGTCCACAAGGGATGACCAGAATACCCCTGGTTGCCCTATAGTGGCAAGCACTACAAGCAGTCTTTCTTTGTTGACCAAGGGCTGTAGAAAATGGTAATCTCCCTACCCTCATATATTAGTAATGGAACACATTTATTAAAGAACCTTGAAAATCGACATATTTGTGGCTCTTCCTCAATGTATGTTCTCTTTTATACATCAATTGCACATGAAATAGGCTAATGAATGATAAATAGCTTTTTTTCTCCACTAATCCAGACTTAAATAAAAAGCAAGTTAGTTTCATCCTTGCAGCCACCAGTTCTGATTGAAGCACAATTTAATTCCAATGCGATGGAGGTGGTTATATCAAGAGAACAGGTACAAATATGGGAGCCCATTTCGCTCCCTGCTATGCCAATCTCACTTGGGGTCTCTAGGTGCTCCAACAGATCTGGAATAACAACCCTTTTGCACAAAGCACCATCAATTATGGCCGCTATATTGAAGACAGTGTATTTTTCTGGGATGGGTCCACGTCGTCTATGGCTGCCTTTGTAGACTTTTGTAATAAAAATTCTTTATTCTTCACCCATGTGTAACACTACTTCACCTGCTGCCTTAGTCATGGAATTAAGTCATTGTGCACACAGTATTTATTGCAAAGAATTCCTTCAACCCAGCAGCTGGTAATTCTTACTTGCATTACACCATCCCAGATGGATCCAAGATATCCCTAAAAGACAATTCTGCAGGCTCTGTCAAAACTTCACACATGTAGAGAATTATATACAGAAGAAATTAGTCCTCAAAAACAGACAAGGGATACCCTCCAGAACTGGTAGAAAAGGCTTAATTTGTCTATCCCACACCAACTGGGAGAGACCGAAAAAAGATGATCCAGAAATCAGGTATGTTACGAGATTCTCCAACCAATATCGAAAGGCGGAGAAAGATTTCTCTGGGCAGTGGCCCAGTTTACAAGCTCCACATCTTAAGTAGTTCTTTCCCTGTAAACCAAAATTTTCTTCCCGAAAAGCCCCAAACCTCAAAGGATAGGAGGCACTCGATAAAGTTTCAAGCCATCAGAAGCCTGACATAAAATTAGGCAATACTGTATGTTTGGTAATCTAAAGGCATGTTCCTGTGAAAAAAGGAAAAATGCTTGACCTGCACGATGTACAACATGCCCAAAAAACCTTTATGGGCAATTGGAAAACATTCCATCAATTCCTTTCAAAATTGCTCAGGATTGTGGAGGGCAGAAACACCAAACATAGTATACCCAGGCATTTTGCTGAATTACGTGGGAAATCCTCTCGGGGCTTGACAGCTTGGATTGAGTCCATTTCCAGTAATCCCCCATTGGCCAAACATTTTTAAAAAAATTGTATGCGCATAAGATTTACTGGATCTTTATGCTAAACTCCCTCATCCCAGATGGCCTTAAATGACGAAATAGAGGTGATCACGTTATCTAGTCCATTATTCATCTGGTTATTTGGCTGTTTACATCTAGGTTTTTATCTAAAGACAACATTGCTCCCCTTAGTGGTGGAGCTCTTGCACTGTCTGTGTTTTTTTCATTTTTAATCCAATTTTTGTTCTTTTTATTTTATCCTTTTTGAAATAGATTTTAGGCATTGAATTCCATAAGGTACCAATACCATCTTTTATTTCCTATTTATTTGTTTTATTTTGAGTTTTATTATACAAATACTTTTAGATTGCACATTGTCCAGACCTGGATCACCTTTTTATGCACTGTAGTTCCCAGAGCATAAGGTTGTAGTTCCGGTGTCCCACGAGAGGGTGTCTAGTCTCTCTTCTACTAGTCCCTCTTGTTTCAGTGTTTTGCCTGCTTGCCAGATCCTAGTTGCTGAGCCTATATCCTCTTCCTGCCCTGTACATGTATCCTATTCATTGCCCTTGTTCCTGATCTCAGTTCTGGTTTCCTCTTCCTGACTGTTCCTGGCACCTTCAGTTTTACGTCGTTTACTAGTGTTCCCCATTTTGATATAATGTATTCTAGTTAGTTTTATACACACATACACATCTATAATGCTGCAGAAATCTCCCCCCCCCCCCCCCCCTAATTATGGCGGCCCTCATTTTAACTGTAGGCAGCTGAAGCTGATGCCTGTTCACTTCCTGAATTTACAGAGACTCTTAGAGGCACCCCTCCAGCTCTGAAGCTCTCATTGGCTCTCTTATGGCGCATTCCCCCTCTCTTCCTGACGACAAACTCTCACAAGAGTTAGAGAGCTGTGCATGTGATAAGCCTAGGCTTTTTTCAGACGAGAAACAGGAAGTGAGCTGTATAAGGTATGTACTGTCAAAAAAAAGTTTTAGTATCCAAAGTTAAAACAAGGGCAGAAGATTTAATAGATGGAAAGATGAAAAAATTATTAGAGTTCCGCCTTAATTAATGTCATTTTAAGCTATACTTAGATTTGTGCCCTCTGGTGTTAATAAATATTATTATGCATGATATAACGCCAACAGGTTACGCATCACTTTACAACGTATGGGGGGACAACTCAATTACAGTACAGTTCAATACAAAAGGTACAGGAGGGCCCTGCTCATAGAGCTTGCATTCTAAAGGCAGAGGGTGTTACAAGGTAATAGCTGCAGAGAATGATTTGATGGAGGTGGTTCGGGGACAGGTAGGTGTGGGATAGGCTTTCCTGAATAAATGAGTTTTCAGGAAGATCCTAAGCCTGGATTCACACCTATACATTTTTAGTGCTTTTTGCATTTTGCAGATTTGGACTACAGTCCATTTACCCTAATTTCCTATGGAACACGTTCTGTAGTGCAAATCTGCTAAATGCAAAAGGCACTAAAAATGCATAGGTGGGAATCCAGCCTAAAGGTGGACAGGGGAGGGGCTGATTGGATATACTGGGGCAGGGAGTTCCAGAGGATGGGAGAGGCTCTGGAGAAGTCTTGGAGGTAACAAGGGAGCTAGAGAGCAGGAGGTTCTGGGAGGAGCGGAGGGGATGATTTGGGCTATATCTGCAGATGAGGTTGGTGATGTAGATGAGGGCAATGTTGTGAATGGCCTTGTATGTCATGGTTAGCATTTTGAATTCTACACGGTGCGGTAGGGGGAACCAGTGAAGGGACTGGCAGAGAGGAGCAGCAGTCATGGATCGGTTAGTGAGATGCATTAGTCTAGCAGCAGAATTCATAATAGACTGAAGGGGGGATAGCCTGCTTAAGGGTAGGCCATTAAGGAGAGAGTTGCAGTAGTCAAGGCGGGAAATAACCAAAGAGTGAATAAGTTGCTTTGTGGTGTCATTAGTCAGGAAGGGTCGAATTCTGGAGATGTTGTGGTTAAGGCGGCAGGATTTAGCCAGTGATTGGACATGGGGGCTGAAGGAGAGGTGAGAGTCAAGGATTACACCCAGGACCCTGGCATGTGTGGAGGGACTAATAGTTGTGTTAATTGTGAAGTCACGGGGGTGGGGGGCGAGGGGAGGGACCGCGAAGGAGGAAATATCACAAGCTGTTTTAGAAAGATTGAGTTTGAGGAAGTGGTGTGACATCCATATTGATATGTCATTCAGTAAGTTTGACATCCGTGAGGAGATCGTGGGGGTAAGTTGAGGAGGGGAGAGATATATCTGGGTGTCGTTGGCATAGAGGTGGTATTGGAAGCCATGGGAGGTTATCAGCTGGCCCAGGGAAGAGGTATAGAGTAAGAATAGGAGAGGCTCAAGGACAGAGCCTTGGGGTGCCCTAACAGAAAGAAGAGGAGTGGCGGAGATGGAGTTGTAAGTGACACTGAGAGTGCGCTGAGATAGGTGGGAGGAGAACCAGGATAAAGCAGAATCACGGAGGCCAAGGGAGTGTAATTTTATGAGGCGGAGCAGGTGATCAACTGTGAAGACGAATGCAATGCATTTCGAAAGAGCAGGGGTGAAAGAGGGAGGTGTGGGAAGTACCTGGAAGCAGCTGGAGAGGTAGTGTCGAATTCCTGGAGCCAGGTTTCGGTTATAGCAAATAGATTAAGGGATTTGGAGAACAAAGGGTCATTAAAGAGGAAGTAAACCCTGATGGGTTTACTTCCTCTTTCATTCCCTGCAAAGGTAAAGCATAATGGACTACTATGCATCGCATAGTAGTCCATTATGTGTCACTTACCTGACACAGGAGCCAGCGAAGTCACCGCTGTCCCCTGTAGTCCGGCGCATCCATCTTCTCGGTGGGTCTCGCTGCTCCGTTGCTGTCATTCGGCGAAGCCGCGATGACGTCACTCCCGCGCATGCGCACGGGAGTCGCCACTTGCGGCATATCGCCGTTGACAGTGGCGCGCTCAGGGCGCCTGCGCGCCGCTGCCTACGGCACATGCGCCTGTCGGTGCCTGTCTTTCGGGAAATATCTCTTAAACCTACACGGATACGATGCGATACAATATTTCTTGGACCTACAGGTAAGCCTTAATCTAGGCTTACCTGTAGGTCAAAGTTGGTTGTAAGGATTAACAACCACTTTAACAGAAGCTAGTTTGTTGAAAGAGGGGGGCTGACTTGTGGAATTGGGATAAGAAGGTTGAAGTTAGGACTACTGTTGGAGGAGGTAGATGGCCAATTTTGGCATTGGGAATTGGGTGTGGGAGGGCTGGGGTTTGGCGCGATGTCCCCAGACATTAGGAGTAGCGGGAGGGTGGTAAGGTGGGAGTGGGATTTATAGGAGGGCAGATGCTGTGGTGGAATGAAAATAATTATACTGTGTGGGCTTAGAATGAGCAGCAGATGGTAAGTGGAGTAATATTGAGTGGGCAGAAGAGAGGGAGATATGTACAGGTTGGGGGATGGAGGGGGGGGGGGGGTAAAGACATGAGAGTTTAAGGAGAGAGGACATTATAACAAAGATTAGTGTGAGCATGTTGGAGGGTGGGGAGAGGGGAATAGAAGGAAAGTTGGAGAATGAAGAGGAACTGCCTGCAAAATAGCAGTGAAACAATGTCTTTACTTTTTTGTAGCAGTGCCTTAGTCAAAGTGGCCACGTACAAGTGCCAAACACTTGTTGCCGGCATGACACTTTGTGCAAGGAGTGACCAGCCTAAACCCTCGCCAGCCGTCCCAAGAAATGAACTACATTTATACTGGGAAGGTGTGGGCGGAAGGTTCAAAATTAATCAATTAGAAGCTGATAAAACCCAAGTATAGACAGTAGGTTAAAATTCTTAGTAAGGCAGAATTAAAGTTCAGTTAGGCAATGTAGTCCAGTGTTTAAGAGAAGAGTAGAGTCTTTGCAGTTACCAGAGGGTATGAAGAGTCAGGTGGAAAATCGCAGACAGGGAGAGCGACTTTATATAAATATATCCTAGCACATACGATATTATACTCCTTGCACCCTTTTTTGTGCTTTTAATTCAACTTTCCGGTGTCTTGTCATATAAGGTCCCCCATCAGATAGCGTCCGCTGTGTACGGCGCATGCGCCGTACACAGCAACACAGATTCCGAAAATAGCCGAGGATGAACGGCGCCTGCGCACTGAGTCCAGGTGCTAGCCCCACCATCCAAGTGGACATAGAGTAGGAATAAAAAAAAGCCGAGCGCAGCGAGGCCTAGCCAGAAGCGTGGCGAGCGGGCCGTCTAATTTTCACAACCCTATGTCCGCTTGGATGGTGGGGCTACCACCTCCACTCACAGCGCAGGCGCCATTCAGCTTCAGAAATTTTACGAAGCTTCTTCTGCGACGGACGCTAAATGATGGCCGGACTGAATATGCCAGAACACCGGCATCCCTGCAGAGATTGGTGCACCTCTTTAGTGCTCTGACACAGCTGGTGTCTTAAGAGGTCATAGACATGGTCTTGGGAAGAGGGTCCATAGGTTTTATTCAAATGTTCACCATTCTCAAAGCCAAAGGGGGAATCTGTCCTATACTGGATCTCGAGGTGCTCAACCCCTTGCTCCAGGTACAAAACCACATTGAATCTACCCAGTCAGTCACAGTTTCTTTTTTTATGGGAGACCTTGTGGCCTCTGTGGAAATCAAGGATGCTTACTTGCATGTCCCCATCTTCCTGGCTCAAATCTACCTGCATTTTGCAGTGGGAGTACAGCATTATCAGTTTGTTGCCTTTCCTTTTGCCTGCTCTTTGGGTTTTCCACAATGTACTATCCTCTGTTCTTGCTCTGCACTCAAGGCATTCCCATAGTGAAATATTGTCTTCTGAAAGAACAGCTTGTTCTAGTCCTTGTTCTTGCTCTGCTTCACTTTTAGGGCATCCCCATAGTGCGATATGAGAACAATCTGCAGGTTCCATCAGCCAATGTCCATCAGTTTTTCCAAACCCTACATTGATTCAAGGGAATCTTTAGTCTTTAGAGGTCAGCACTGTGATCTCATCGCTTGGAGTACTTGGGTGTAGCCCTGGCATAGGTGTGCACAGGGGGTGTGCCCCTAATCACTATGTGTGGTGCCAAATTCCCCCTTGTGCCTGGCTTCCCCCCCCTCCGTAATGTGCACCCCCCACAACAGTGCTGCTGGCTTTCCTCCTCTTCGCTGGTTGCTGCAGGGGATGTTTCAGAATGGAAAGCAGGGGAAGGGGCTAATGAATGTTATTTACCAGCCCCTTCCTTTTCTAAATGAACACAGTCACTCACTGTGTTCAATCCTACAGAGTTTATTATGCTTCAGTTTGTGAATGAACCAGAAGCCACTCTGCATAGATCACTTCCCATGCATTCACTGTTCAGTACAGCTGAGGCTGCAGAGAAAGGCATGGGTGTTTAAGCTGTTGGGTACACACCCTAATGCAATAGGCTGTGTACACCTTTGAGCGCTGGATCTTGTACTGTCCAAAGTTTTCCTTCAACTTTTTCCTGCTTTATCATGCATTTCTTATGCCCAATATTGTTTCAGACTATTAAAGCGGGAGTAAACCCGCTGACGACTTTTTTTTTTTGACCTGCAAGGGAAAAGTCATAATGAGCTAGTATGCACCGCATACTAGCTCTTTATGAAATACCTTAGAATGAGGCCCCGACATCTGGCCAAATCCACGTCTTTCAGGGTATCGCGGCTCCGCTGCTGTGAGTGGCCGGAGCCGCGATTTTATCACTCCCGTGCATGCGCGCAAGAGATTTCTGTCCGGCAGGGTCCAACGTCTGCCGGACTTTCAGCTGAGAATCCCGTGTGCGCATGCGTTGCTGCAGTCAGACGCGTTGCAAGGGTAATATCTCCTAAACTGTACAGGTTTAGGAGATTTTTTTTTTACCTACAGGTAAGCCTTATTATAGGCTTACCTGTAGGTTAAACTTGTAAAAAAGACTATACAATCGCTTTAAATCAGAAATGCACTCCTGCAAATGTCACATAGGAAATCTGTAGATTAAGCAATAACATTTAAGTGGAAGCAGAGGTCTTATTTCTGCAGAAATGGCTGAGTGAAAACCACAACACTAACACCAGAAACCACTTCATCCATCAGGAGCTTTACATGGAGGTTGGTGCGCACTTCTGTGTTTTTTCTGCTTTAATCACCAATGACAGCTAACAATTTTTCATCATGTAACTGCGATGATCTCTTAGCTCTTTGTTTCCCAACATGGGGTACACACTATGACATTTAGGTTTTTAAAATAATAGTGACAGAAAAAGGTGGGTTGTGGCCTACTTGCGAATGTACGGTGACCTTGGGGGATGTCTAGCTCAGTGGTAGATGCCTTTTCAGTAAGTTCACAGCAAACAGGATCTTTAGTTTAAGGGCATTGTAGCCCACTTTTATTAAAAGGAACAAAATAATCGAAAGTTCATACACGCACTTGAATGCCCACACATGGGTTCTTCTCCCAAAAACAATAACAAATGAAAAATGCCAAGCCACCTGGCTCTCTCTCTCTCTCTTCAGCAGTACTGCCACCCTACCAGCAGTCACCTGTGCACTCATTGCACCATTGTTGCTAGGGACAACCCCAGCCCTTTTTCTCCTTGGTAAACTCTGATTAGGCATGTATGGGGCTCAGTCAGATGGTAACAACCCCTCTAACCACAGAGCTCCGTCTCTCATTTCAGCAAAACTTGCTTCTTTTAGGAGCTTTTATGGTCTCATACTTGGACACTCCAGAACAACTTTGCAAAGTCCAGGACTGTGAAAATTAAGCACTGTCTCTTTAAAGCAAGTTGCTTTTCTCAGCTGCACATACAGATTGTGCTGTCTCATGCACACAAACGCTGTTCTAATAACAGATGAACTTACTTTTTCTCCAGTTCTGCCTTCTCCACCACTTGTGACATTGGGGGATGTCTAGCTCAGTGGTAGATGCCTTTTCAGTAAGTTCACAGCAAACAGGAACTTTAGTTTAAGGGAACGGTAGCACTCTTTTATTAAAAGGAACAAAATAAACAAAAGTTCATACATGCACTTGGATGCCCACACAGGGGTTCTTCTCCCAATAACAAATGAAAAATCTCTCTATCTATCTATCTATATCTATATTCATGGGAATGCCAGACCCCATCCTGTCATGGATATCGGCCATCTGTGATCCCACAGTGACAGTATGGGTAAACTGCTAATACTCCAGCCCTTTCCCCACCTCGAATGGCACAAGACAGGGCTACCCCCTGTCTCCAATGCTATTTGTCTTTTCCCTGGAACCTTTTGTACATCATATCAGAGGTAATCGGGCAAATCTCAACACAAAGTTGCAGCCTATGCAGACGACCTTTTATTCTACATTACTGAGCCCCTTACCTCTTTACCCTCCCTGTTACAGGAGCTGAAGTGCTATGGCACCCTGTCTAATTTCAAGGTCAATCTACAAAAATCAGTCTCCTTATTAGACTCTACTATTTCTAACTTACGCCCCTTCTTCCCCTTCAAATGGGCTGCCCGCCCAATTCAATGCCTGGGAACAAAAATTTCTACAAACTTGCACAACATTTTTACCCTCAACTACCAGCCCCTCTTATCTATGCTCACTACTGATCATAAGAGGTGCGACTCTCTGGCCCTATCCTAGTTTGGCCGTTGTAATGTACTTAATATGAATGCAATGCCCAGACTTCTGTATTTATTGCAGGCGTTGCCCATCAAGATAACTCAGATGTTCTTCCACGCCATGCGTTCAATATTTATCAGATTCATCTGGCGCGGTAAACGCCCACTTCTCTGCAGAGCATTACCACTACGACCAAAGATTAAAGGCGGTCTCAAGTTTCCGGATCCAGCCCTATACTATACTGCGGCACATATGACCAGGGTTGTGAACTGATGCCGACACAGCAACTTGACACTCTGGGCGTCCCTGGAACAGGATGCAGCTCAGGCCCCACTTGCAGGTCTACCTTGGGCAGGGAAAACTACTGCCACCCACTTGACTACTCGACTACTGATTGGACCAACTCTCATGGAACTGAAAAGGTTTTTCCATCTATCCTCACTGAGAAACTTTCCATCCCCAATGACTGCACTTGTTGGTCATCCGGATTTCGTACCTGGCCTCGCTGATCCATCTTTTCCCTCGCAAGCCCCACAGGGACTCATGAGGGCCTCTTTATGTTCCTCTGGTTGGCTAACTAAGGAGAACTTGCTCTGTGGTTGGGCCCCTCTCAGATCGCTGGAGGATTAATCAACTATCTCACTTCCTCAGCTCTGCCCAAACCAACCCATTTTGTCAGAAAGCTCCACTCTTTTGAGGAACTATGCTTGGGTGAGGGACCAATCCAGAGGTCCTTATCAACCTCCTACAAATCCCTGCTAGACCGCCATGCTACTGAAAACCCCCCATTCTTGGCAAAATGCGAGAGGGACTTGCAACTCACAGAACCCCAAAAAGAATGCACTCAGAAATCTTCTCTATGTAGCAAATATCAGGAGACCACATATAAGAGACGCTGGTATAGAACCCCTTCTGTGCTAGCCAAGATATCTCCTCTACAAACTGATCGTTGTTGGCGCTGCGGCCTACACGCAGGCACCACCTTACGTATTTTCTGGGATTTCCCTGTGCTACAAACTTTTTGGCAGCCGGTGCTCAAGCTCATACAGAAACTCGGAACATCTCCCTACATAACCCAGCTGCGGTCCTCCTTAACCTTACCCCCTTATCAAGGAAACGTTATCATACATCCCTTCTCAAACATCTCCTTAATGCTGCACAGGCCAGCATCCCACCTGTTTGGAAGCAACAGTCTGTGCCAACGGTGGCCCAATGGATCGCAAGAGTAAAGAACATTGAGCAAATGAAAGATCTGACCTCCTGCTTTGCAAGTTAAGTCAGAGCAACATAAGTCCAGATGGTTCTATTGGAGTTCCACCAATACAAGTTAGGATTTCTCTATTCCCCCGACCCCCCCCCCCTCTTGTATTCCCCTTTTTTCTCCTTCTGCCCTGTTTCCATCTCTCCTTTCCAACAAAAAAAAAGTGATGGGCACAGTAGCTTATATTTACCCTATATTAGACATTCAGCTTGTGGAGTGAGCCTGACTGAGTGGCCCCCTTCACGCACATGCAATTGTTTTGTATACAGTAATTGTTGTGCTTGATGCGCTCATCAGTCTATATGCAATGCGAAGTTGTCTTTTTGTATCTTTGTCACATCTTTAAATAAAGATTTAAAAACGTGTTTAGGTGGTGTTGGTACAGTACTCAATGTTGTGGGTGGCAGTTTTGTTTTTTTTGGAAGTGGACTGCCAAGGGGTACTCAAGTGACCTACACCTGGGAACCACTGTCTTGGCTAATGCAAACTGCCATTATTTGCCTTTTATATAATTCAAAATATCTGGAAAAGCAAACTTTTTGTTTAACTTGTTTGGTTGGAAATCCCACTGTAGGTGGAGCTATAATGTAGACCAGTCAGTTTAACTTGCTTGACTTCATATAGCTGGCTCTAACGTTCATAAACGGCCCACACAGGCGTGATGTTCATAGTGTGATTTGTGATTGGCAACAGATTGCAGGGCTCTTAATGCATGTCTGAAAGCATTAGCCTAGCCATATGCTCCAGCACTAACAAAGAACACTAGTTATTAATTATTCATACTGCATGGAAAAAAACGGCATTCTCTCAACTGCGAAAAGACAGGGAATCAATGCGTTGAAGTAACTCAACAAACCTAAGAACATTTTCTCATCTGTCTTACAGAATCTGAAGCTGGTTCAGGATGGTTGTTGTAACTTACAGAAGCAGATCCAGATTGCTCAGCAGTTTGGTGTTCCGGTTGTGGTCGCCTTAAATATTTTCAAGTAAGTTCCTCAACAAAGAGCTCCACTTAGCATTAATTGCACTGGTGGTGAACATGTAAAAAGTTTGTGTCATAAATGTTTACTGCAAACCCAAACCTTATTCCTTGTCCTCAATATGATGGCTGCATTTTGTTTTGGAATAAGATCCTTCTGGGGCTTAGGGGTTTTCTTCCTCATTTAATTATATGGACAAAAGGTTTTATGCACACTGCAATAGTTTAGGTTCAGAATCATTTTGCCCTATATACAGTATATCATGCCATATATTCCATTTAGCGACCTATTTTTATGGTTGATGGAAAAATAAACCATCACAGTATAAGTGGTTTCTGTATTTATCGGCATACAACACGCACTTTTCCCCCCTTAAAATCGGGGGTAAATCGCTGGTGCGTGTTATACGCCAATCCTCCACCGTTTTGAGCCTCTGGATGGCTTTCGGCTGCCTTCGGCCCTTCTCTGCAGCTTTCGGTTGCCTTTGGCCATTCTCGTCAGCTTTCTGCCATTCTCGGCGGTCGAAAACCGCAGAGAGTGGGTGAAAGCTGATGAGAATGGCAGAAGACGGCCGAGAACTACCGAGCGCCGCCGAGATACACAGGACATCGGGCTGTGTATCTCGGCGACGCCCTTAAAAAAAAAAAAAAAGCTGCAAATACTGACAAGTCTATAATTGACACTGACAAGGGTATAACGATGGACAAGGCTGCATGACAAACTACATATGACACTGTCAAAGGTGCAATGATGGACAAGGCTGCATATGACACTGACAAAGGTGCAATGATGGACAAGGCTGCAAATGACACTGACAAGGGTGCAATGATGGATAAGGCTGCAGATGGACACTGATAAGACTGGGTATTAAATGCAAGTTTTTTTTTTTCCTTAAAATTCCCTCCTGAACTTGGGGTGCGTGTTATACGCCGATAAATACAGTAAATTAAATTACTTATGTCACATAATTTTTTTTCTGACTAGGTTAGTTATTATTGTGTTTATTGTAGTAGCTCTACGACTGGCTTGCATGAGTAAACTGTGGAGCTGCTTTTATAAAACATGAGTGAATCAGAACTTGGCTCTTTTACAATATTTTGACAGAACCGTCTGTGCCTGGTGATATGTTTTCCATGTTTACCTGTATGACTTGTATTTAAATGTAGTAATTGGTTAAAGTGAACATGTACTCTGGTTTTTCTTTGTTTGTTTTTTTAAGTGCTGCCTAAGAGCAGACACCACAAGATGCCTGCTGTTACTTTTATTACCCAGACAAGCAACTTCTTTTCCCCTCTCTGATTTGGTTTCACTTTATTGAGTAACTCTGAGCTCATGACTAAGCCTGTCCCAACTGCCAGTACAATGTCCAGTAAGACCACCATAGTGGCCTATTAAGCCATGGTTACTGGACAGGGGGATAGCAATAGGTAGAGCTTAGCCATCAAGTCAGAGAAAGTCAGATCTCTCTGTATCAGAGTCAAAATAAATTGGAGAAAAGCACAGAAGAGGTTTTTCTGACTAATATTGGTAATAGTGGCCATCGTGTGATGAATTGATTAAAATACATTTATAAAAAAAAAATTCAACATGTTTAGTACTTTTTTTCATTAACGTTAATTGTGAATATACATTTTTATGAAAACTTTCTAATACAGTGATGTAGGTACATGCAGGAACATAACTAATTTTTTCTATTTTCAGAAAGGCTCTTAACTTTTCCAAGGTTAAAAAGTTCTGTGGCCATGCATCTTTTCCTGATATTTGGGGGGTGGGATTGCAGGAGACTGTGCAGAGACAAATTGTGCCTGTAGTCTGTAGTCTATAGTCTGTTCAGTCTGAGACCAGATGCAGGGGTGTGTTCAAGAAGCAAGCTGTGATTGAGAAAAGGGTGTGTGTTACAGATGCAGGCTGTGATTGGTCAGGGGTGTGCTGGCTAAACAGACTACCAAATACAGGCATGCTGTGTCCTGTACCTCTGAATGGCCAGCCAAATGATGAAAACTGACCACACAAGAACAGATTAACTTCTGTGCTTTTTGTGGTCAGTTTCAAACAAGGCATAAAGGTAACTGGCAGGATCAACCAGGTAGTACTAAAGATGGAAGAAGTACATGAAAATAAGAGACTATGAAATACTCATGTGTACACACACAAAAATATTTACGGTAAAATACACTTTAATATGGATAATGGAAGCTGTGTTTATTCATATTTTGCTTTATAGAACTGACAGTCAGGCGGAAGTTGACCTGGTGTGTAAAATTGCTAAAGAATCTGGTGCTTTTGATGCTGTTCCATGCAATCATTGGTCATTTGGGGGAAAAGGAGCCATAGAACTGGCTGAATCTGTAAACGGAGCCGCAAAACAACATGTTGACTTTAAATACTTATATGATTTGGAGGTAAGCATTAGATCTATTCTTTAACTCCTGTAAGACTTGCTTACCAGGTATTGATATTTTATACTCTTGAAACTTGACTGGTTGGTTGAATATCTTTTACATTTTTGACAATGCACTGTGTAGTGGATATATCCTAAACACTAATACCGCACCACTGAACTGCAAGTAAGTGTATTTAAAGGGTAACGTCACTTTCATTATGAAAAAATTTGCAATTTGAAAAAATAGTGTGTACATTTGTGACACAAGTCCTATTGTAATTGAATGTTATTAAAAATGACCTTCTCCTTTCAATCTGCAGCACTGTAACTGTATGTAAAATGCAATGCAATTTGGCTATCTGGAGGTGTTTATGTACACAGATGGTTGTGTGGCTTACTGGTTTTCCCTGAAGTCTGCGCTAAGATGCAAATCAGATTGCAAGAATCCCCTGTAATAAAAATGTAATTTTTGGTGAGATACTCCAAAAGGGAAATCTTGTCTAAAGGGATTCAGACCCTGCCAATTTCTTCATTAGAGCCCTGCTGGTGCAGCATCTGACTGATAATTCTAAAACCACTCCCGTACAGATTGTCCATACTGCATATGGACACAAGAAAACTGCTCTTTCTTCAGAATAATTAAAGGTGGGAATCAACAAGAAAGTTTGTTAAAATCCTTGCAATGTACAAAGATCACCCAGAGGGGAATATTTTTTTTCTTAACAAAGTGGCGTTAGTCTTTAAAATGTATTTCCTGTATGTTTATTGCATCAAAACGTTATAGCATGCTTCAGCCCTAGTTTACACTTGCTGTTGGTGGAGCGGTAAAAACTGGTAATTGAGTCTTGTTCTTGAGCCCTTAAAATGTTTCTAGATGAATTCACTAACACAGGCACATAAACGCCCACTATGGCCAGATTGGGAGGCCGGTTAACATAACAGTATGGAGCATCCTGAGGAAACCACACAACCGCATAGAGAATATATAAATTCAATGTAGATCTTGTCTTCCTGTAATTTTAAAATGTCATCCTTCTTGAAGTGAATAAGGTGTTGGTCCCTTCCAATATTTATACCAATCCAATAAAACTCACATTAGTACCTCAATATGCAGTATAATGCACTATGTATGTTCTCATACAAAGTGAATTCTTCATGACATCAATTTTGACAGTCATGTGTGTGTGTTTTTTTTTTTTTTTTTTTTTTTTTTTTTTTTTTTTTTTTATATACATATTGGAGAAATGAGAACTGTAATGATCCTCGGGAAAATTGTGCTTGTAGCAAAGTGTGTGCATTGGAACAGCACATTCTGAGTTCTAAAAATAAGCCAGTGGGCCTTTTCGGGATAACCCCATAGATTGCTCAACATTCACAATACTTGCTGGGTATGTTGGGTAGGGAAAAGCTGCCCAAAGAGTGTGAGCATAAGATAATCTGATTACAGTTCAGCCAGGCTGATACTGCATCAGTCATATCAAAGAAGTGAGTCTCCCCTCAAGTTACAAGTGAGATGGATATAGTGTGACATAAGGGACACATCAAGGTACTTGTGTCTCTGCCTTTGTAACTCAGTGGAGAAGTCAGGGAAAATAGAAACCTTTCAGTCATTAATGGATAGATGCTTGTGCTCTTGGGTCTTCTGAGTGCGATTTCCCTCTCTCTCTAGTGTAAGAATTTTATCAGTAGAGGTTTGGTGGAGTACGAGACGGCACCCGGTGGGTTCTTTCAATGGGGAAAAAGTGGAGTAAAAAATCTTGCCAAAACACAAAAAGCCATTTTTCTTTTAAGTCAACCCTGACATCGTTCTACATTAATGAAAATTTTATTTTTTTGCATTTTATCTTAGATTTTTATTTTTATTTTTTTTATTTTTTATTTTACACTTACATGGTTCCTTTTTATTTTGGATCAACTTTTTTGCTCTCACAAGGGATGAACAACGTCCCTTAAAATAGCATGGGTCATAGGTACTCTTTACTGAGAGTGGCTCTCTGTACCAATCACAGCCATTAAAAGTGTAAAAAAAAATGCATACTTTTAAAAACATTCAGATCATTGCCCAATTCACAATGGAGGAAGGAGTAAGGGGAGCTCTGAAAGTTTGTAAAAATGGGCAGGGGGGAGGGTTGCAGTGGATCAAAGGTAAAGATAGGTTTTAAAATGCATTGACCACCGATGATTGTGGAATTGTAATTCATAGGTGGTGGGAGGGGTTTTAACCCTTTCATTGACAAAGCAGTTTTTCCTTCTTTAACACCCGTTTAAAAAATAATTTTAATGCTGAAGGATACATATAACCCTCAAATATTTTTTTGAAAAAAGACACCCTAGAGAATAAAATGGTTGTAGTTCCATTTTTTTATGTTACCAGATATTAGCGCAACAGTTGAGGAAATGCAAAATTTTGGTAAAAAATCCATAATTTTAGGGCACACCAATGCATGAAATTAGTAAATGGGTAAGATATAAAATATGAGGTTGTGCCAAGTAAATAGATGCCCAACGTGTAATTTCTTAAAATTGCATGCGCCCATAAAATGCCGACAAACTTCAGCACCTGATATTTTCCATAGACAATGTTAAAAAAAAAAAGCCCCTGTTGGTCATCAGTTTATGGTTACCCAGGAAATCTGGTGCTAGAATTTATTCTCACTCCTACATGCGCAACAATATGAAACGTGTAGCACAATCCACGTTTTTGTGCATGGGTGGCCTGACACATTAGTTTTTGTTTGTACGTAAGTGCTTGGGCGTAACTTACATTTTTTACAGTTATTACAATTTTTAATTTTTTTCAATTGGGGGCAGGGTAAGAAGGAGAGCAGACGGATGTCCGCCGGCTCTCTCCCACCTGACGGCACAAGCTATACCAGTCCCAAACATGCCAACGGAATACATGTGCAGGAGGAGAGGGGGTGGACGGTCTCCATTACCAGGGGTGTGAAAGCGATCAGGTGACTGCAGGGTCACCTTATAGCTTTCATCTGGCAGTTTCGTAGCTTTCATCTAGCAGTTGGCTTGTCGAATATACACACACTCCCGGTGGCTGCAGCCATCAGCCAATGTATGCAAAACCCCCAGCTGTCAGGTCTGTACGACATACAGGCAGCAAAAAATAAAAAAAATTGTGACATATGTTTTCTAAGGTAAAAATGCATCAAGGTAAATGTGGAAGCAATCCCAAATTGTTGGCTATTTTGTAGAAAAAAAACTGGATATTAAATACCACAAAGAATTATCTGTTTAAAAAAAAAAAAAAAAAAGATTTGGGTACATTGTTGCAATGGAACCATTCTAATAGGAGCTACACAAGTCACTCAGAAGGTTCCTGTACTACTTTTGGGGCAACTTGCATTGACTTCTATACAGAAGTCATTTTGCAAGCTGCTGCTGAAGTCGGATGCAGGTCGTCTGAGGCAGTCGCGCTGCCTCAGTGTTAAGCGACCCTAACTATGTCTGTTTTACTTCCTCCTCACAGGACTACCAATTGGCAACCAAAAACTCTAATTGCTAGCCACCCTCTTCATACATCACGAGTAAAGCAGTACCATGCAGTCTTACACCTCTTGCATGAGCCTAAGGATAAAATATTACATTGCAGGTGATCTGTTAGCATGTGATTTACCTTTTAATTGATTGGAGACCTTGAAACAAAAAGCAATCTGGAGAAATGTTCTGCATGTTTGGCATGCAAAGTTAGGACGACTTAAGTTCTTTATAAACTGACTCCATTTGGAATTTTCTGTATTTGTAACAATTGGCATCTATGTGCAGTATGACTAGATTAACAATATTGGCAATTTGGCAACCCAAAACCAATCTTACTATTTTCTCTACTGAGTAGTATGCAAAAGTGTAAGCAAACGTAAAATCAAATTATATTTTAGACTGGGGACAAAACAAAATACATCTGGGATGATCTACAAAAAAACTACAAAAAATCTAGGGCAATCTTAAAAATAAACTATTTAAAAAAAAAATGCATCCAGGACAAAAAGGAGTTTACCATGCAAATATATTTGTTGACAGAGAAACTGACATGCACCATACTTCCAGAGGGACAAGTCTACCAGTAATAATAAACACCATGCAGAGAGATCCATGTATTGATTGCAATTATTTGATTTACTGATACAATATTTGAGACAATACTTGCCATTCTGCAACTGGCTCTGGCAACAAGAGAAAGAAAGCCTTGTACATATTGTACAGTTCAATTTGATTTGTACAAGTAAGAGTGAGGTTTGAGAAAAGAGCATCTCCTGGTCTTTAGATGCTGTGTAACTTTTACTGGTCAAGAAATTGCTCTTTTACAAGTAGTGTCCATTCTTGAATGTTAAGCTGCACTGTTAGGCGATTTTGCCGCGATTTTTAACAGGTCAAAAGTTCCACCAATCTAAAGAGCAGAAAAACGCCCAAATCTGCCCGAATTGAGCTACAAAAAAAGCTCCAGAACTTTTTTGAGCTTCAGGCGATTGGCTTCAGGCAATTTGGAGTGGAGATGTGAACCATTTCCATAGAGAATAATTGATTTTATTCTCCTCTCCAGATTTTTCGAGTTTCGGGCTTTAAGCTTCAAAACATTGAGGTGTGAATGGGGCCTAAATGGATTAAACTTTTTTCTGTTAATAGTTGGGTCCTTTTTTTAATGGCATTGCTTCTTACAAACCAGACAAGTAGTCTACATTTTTCAGGCTTCTTTTTGTTTACAATTTTGCTTAGACTCATTTTCTTAAATACATTTTCTTTGGGCGATGAACTTTCCTACTTGTCTTTGCTGAAGAGATTTGGTTTGCTAAGGCATTTTTAAAGATCTGTAATGGGAAATTCTAGGATGACTGATGATAGTTTTAAAAGTGAGAGATGATAGTTTTAAGAGGTGGCATTTAGGAATGGTCTCTTTACTTGGCAAGGTTGTAAGGTAAACGACTCATTGTCTAACAATTGGATTTTTTTTTGTCAAGCAATCTGTAACTAAGGTTAACTTGCAGCTAATACGTTGTACATGCACAGTTCTGTGTATGCAACCAATTACATAGTTTAAAGTAGAACAGAAGAAAAAACTTTTTTTTTTTTTTTTTTTTTCATTTTGGGTAGAGTAAGGGGTATTTATAGCCTCTGTCTGGGACAGTGTCCCATCAGAGATTTCCCTTCTGTTGTGACTGTGGGACAGGACATGAAATATATATATTTTTTTTTAATGTTAAAGCTTAGTTGAATAAGCTGACGTTAGATGCTCCTTGGCTACCATGCATAGTTGCACCTGATTTTGCACTCTCTAATTTTAGTAAAATCAGCCCCTTTATGTCGGTTATTATGTATCTGTTAGAAATTGCTCATTACTCAAGGAACCCTTTGCAACCTCTGGAGGAACCCTAGGGTTTAGAAAGGTTGCTCTAATCTTTTATATTGGTTCTTGCGAAAATACAGACGTATCGGGTCTGATGCAAGTAAATTTTAATGGCGCTCTAGGGAGCACAAACGTGGATGCATTTATTTTTACATTTCCTTTATTACCAGGTTTTTCTTGCAGTCTCTAATGTGTAACTGGTCTGACTATCCAGAAGCATGTATGAAAAGAAGTGCAACTAAAGGACCTACAATACAATTCCAAAAGCGTCGACCAGCCATTGGGCCACCTATTCATCCAAACAACGGGGTACCTACTCAACATATAGAATCAAATAAACAATAAAACCGAGACCCAAAGAGTGTACCACAAATTGAACAATTCTTTATTAGAAAAGTAATTGACAATACAAAAATGATATATCCATATTTGGAGCTTGCCCCACATTCAAATACCCCCACCAATTAAAAACAATCAGTTGACAACATTGTCACAAATTGAAACACTCCAGGGTCCACCACAGCCGCACATGCATACATGCAGACCAGGGGTGAGACTCAGGTTGAATATGAAATGTCCTGTGCTCCAAATATCTATACCCACATGTTCACTGTTTTGCAAACTCAGTGAGGTATTGCACAACTGTTGGGCACTGAAGGGAAAGTGCAATCATCTGAGCCTAGTAGGGTCAGAATGTGGAGCTACAGAGGTGGCCACAAAATGTCCAGACTTTTAGTATTTGCAGCTGGAAAAACTCGTGGATGGGTACTGTATTGGATTGATGTTATGAATGTGTTGGGATGGCGTGCTAGCTCAAAGCATCAGACTGAACATTTGGTGAAAGATGCTTCAAAAGTTCATATAATCGTATTGAAGTAGTTCCAAAAATGCTGAGAAAGTTGGTCATGAGAGCAGTGCACATCATATAAAAAAGAAATGGCTCTGTTGATGGTATCGCATTCAAAATTGCTATGAGTCCAGTCACCCTTAAACTGGTCCTTGTCTATGCAATAGGGTATCTAATTGGCTTCATAACAGTCCCATACAAAGGACCATAAATCAAACCACACAGTAGGTTTGCTCATCAATGCTGTCAGGACCCACTGCAGGGGGGATAGATTGATGGCTTTTTTTTTTTTTTTTTTGCGAGACTGTGACATTGCAGCAGACAGAATACGTTTGACACTTTTTTTTTTTGGGACCCGTGACATTTATACATGATCAGTTCTATAAAAATGCATGGATTACTTTATCAATGACACTGGCAGGGAAGGGGTTAACACCAGGGGCAATCAAAGGGTTAAATGTTCCCTAGGGAGGTGCTTTCTAACTGGCGGGGAGTGGACTGGCAGGGAGCAGAGAGGGAGAGAGAACTGTTCCTAATTACTAGGAACAGACAATCTCACTCTACTCCCCTGACAGAACGGTGATGATTGTTTACACTGGCAGATCCCCATTATGCCTCTCTGTGGAGTGAACGCGGGTGGTGTCTGGCGGCGCACACGTGCCCACAGATCGCAGCGTACGCGCCGGACATACATTGATACCGATTTGCGCAGGAGAGCCAATCTGCCGCAGTACAACTGAGCTTACCTATGTACCACTATACCATTAATGTACCTCAGTTGCAGAAAAATACAAGCTTTTTATTTTGAGAGCGATGCCTTGCTACATTTCTTAGAATGCTTCAGAGACTCCCTGGTATACAGAGGCCTTATAAGCACACCTTTACCCATAAGTTTTCCTAGCACCCCTGGCATTTCTCCACATTTGCCTGGCTTCCCCAGGGCCCCTTAATATGAGCTCAGGCTGCATGCAGCCCACGGGACACCCCTGATGTAGTGCAAGGGTCTGTCTGATTGGATACAGAGTGATTGGATAGATGGTGTGTCGTCCTATTATATAGTTTTGGTAAATCTAAAGGGGATTGTACAGAGATTGTATATTCAGATTGTATAGCATATGGCCTACGTTTATACATCTAAATTTATCTAGTTGCACTTTCAGTGTCATTAATTAACTGCACACCAAACACAGAAGCAAACATTTTGCCACTTGAAAAAACAGGTGACAAACGCAGTAAAAAAAGTGCAGAAATGTCCCATGAGCTACTTTGCCATGTTGTCACGTACCTGTTGGTAGAGCCTGATATGCAGCGGGCGGCCTCTCTTACACCTGATTCGAGCCCCCCCGGTACAGCAGACAGGGAGTGCAGAGTCACACGAGTGCCTGATTCTTTGCAGACCGTGGAATCCTAAACAGCTGTAGGAGGGATGGTACAGGCAGGCCGGGTCATACACTGGCGGACACGTCAGGAGCAGATGCGGAGGCAGAAGAATAGTCTGGATGCAGGCCGGGTCGGCAACGGGCTGGCAGCGAGGTAGCAGAAGGAGCAGGCAGGTGCTGTGGTCAGACAAGCCAGGTCGGGTGCAGGCAGATAGCAGGGATCGTCAAAGGCAAGCCGGGTCGGGTAACAGGAACAGGTAACAAGATGCAGGTAGCAGTAACACACGAGAACGCTGTAGAGCAGACAGCACCAAATCTGTGAACTGGCAGTGTTTAAATAGGCTGTTGGGCGCCAAAGCTGTTACCGCGCGCAAAGATGCACGCATGGGCGGCAATCTGACAGGTCTTGGATTCTCCTGTGCACAGGTGCGCGCAGATGCATCGGAGGTGTTCGTGTTCTTCGGCCACCATCTTGGATATTGGCTATCCCTTCCTGACACATGTGTAGCACAGTCTATTGAAGTCTAGGTGCGAGTATGGTTTTAAAGTGAAATTGGTACGTCTACACAAGAACGTTCATGCATCCATTCACATCGGTTTCCAAACGCATGGCAAACCGCACAGAAAATGTGCATTGTGCTTGTGTTATTACATGTTAAAGGCTCCTCAGGTGTAGCAACCACACCAAAAACTGCACCATGCTCCAAAATTTAGAGCAAGTGGTGGGACTTTATATGAAGCACACAGCAGCACAAAAGGAAGTCAAGTGACTGGGAAATACTGTTTATTCATGTTGTATAATCGAACATACAACTAATTGGGTATATAACCTCCAAACGCATTTGATCATTTGTAACATAAGTTACATAGTAGTCCGCAATTATTGAAACAGTTGAACAGACAATGGATACATTTTTACAAACAGCCACAAAGATGCTCTTCTCTGCCATTGCCCCATCTCAGTTGTGGACAGCAGAGAGGAGGACAAAACTCCTCCTACAGATCCTAAACTTCTCCGTGCAGCTGCAGAGAGACTTGTCTCTGCCCCCTCCCTGTCTCCGTTGTTGGCAGCAGGGAGGACAGAAATCCTCCTGTGCAGCCTTGGTACCCCCTAGCTTCCGCCTCCCCTGGTCTTAGCTTTCAGCAGACTCCAGGCATCCTCTGTTCCTCCTCCAGACCCTCCACTTTCTGCTTCCCAGCTCCACTCCAGGTTCTTCCTGGTATCGGCACAATGTAAGGGGGTGCACTGTGATGAAAGGGAGGGTGGGGGACTCTTAACTTATGGTGGGGTGGAGCTCTTGACATCTGATGTAAGGTGGTGGCCCTGTGAGGGCAACCATGATGCTGATGCGGCCCGCAATAAAATTGAGTTTGACACCCCTGGCTTATACCACTGTCACCATAAGCAAATATTTTCACTGAATGAAACTGATTCATTCAGTGTGTATTGTGATTGTCCACGGATCACATGGTACAGACGGGGCTGTGATTGGCCCTGTCTGTGCCATGTGATCACTGACCAATTTACAAATGGCAACACAATTTGTATATAATGGATGGCATGAAAGGAAGCCATCTATTTACAATTGTCATGTGATTGGTCACAGCGATCGCATGCTACCAGCAGCAGGCAGTTACCCTGATCAGTCATCCAGTCAGCCATACAGCTAGTGACAGATCATGCCATAAAGCGGCCCACAAGGTGTGCGCTAGGCCTGGGATGACGAATGTCCTTCCTAGCTATTTAACAATAGGCTTGCCAGGAAGAGGTTACACGTGTGCAGAATTTAAAAATAACTGTGGCAGCGGAAGGGTTAAAAAAAGAAGCTAAACACGGGTTAGGAGTTAACACAGCAATATGCAACAACTTGGTAAGTTGCCACGTATAATTGCACAAAATCACTGCTTCGTAAGATAGGCCTGTTTTTAATAATCAGTGTTTTGTTAAAGCGGTTGTATGCCCTGACAAAAAAAAAAAACCTGTAAGGCAAAGGCATACTAGCTCATTATGTAACAAAGTGCCCGCACTGCCTCATGGTCGCCAATCAGAGGGTGGACATGTTCCCTCTGCGTCTCTTCCAGGTTCGCAGCTCTGGTGCTGTGAGTGGGCAGAGCCGCGATAATGTCATGCGCAGGGGGAGTCTGTTCAGGCTAGGTCAGGCAACGTCCACCGGACCTTCAGAACGCAGGCGACGCTGACGTCAGTGGCTGCATGCAAGATGAAGATCTCCTAAACCGTGCAAGTGGGGTATACAACCGTTTTAATGTGAGGTTTTGGCTTTTTCCTTCTTACTCTGTGCTATACATATTTTAGCTTCTAGAAGTTTTCATGCTAAGATCTGACTTGATTTTCTAGTGTTTGCTGGTTCAGTAGGTTTAGGTTGTACTGATCAGCATAATGCAGGGCTTGGATAACAGATGACTGTATCAAGGAGCTATTCCTGGCCCTACAAGTCACAAGGGTAGAACAAAGGCTACTGTCGTGTTCTGCTTTTTGCTGGTAAAAATGTTACTGTATTAGTGGAAATTTAGTTGTAAACCTATTCATAAATCAGCATGTCTGTGACCCGATGTCTATCTTGCATCAGGAAACCCACATCTTACAATATCTATATGTTTCTAAAATAACAGTTGCTCACTGGGAAAATGGTGATATAACTGGTACAGGCACATTCTTTAGCTTGTATCTAATGATCAATACATATTTATTGTCCTAACATGCTTTTCTTATTCCCTGTGTGCCTCGCATACATTTTTAGATAACACTATATAATGTCCTCCTTTTTTTCTCTGTCAGAAAAGTTTAGTTTGCAAAGTGTGGTAACCACTTTTCATTTATATAGAAAATTAGTTCAGCCTTTTGAAGGTCTGGATCCTTTAAATCGATTTATTAAAGTTTTTTTTTTTTTTTTTGCTATAATAACAAATATGTCATACTAACCTGCTCTGTGCAGTAGTTTTGCACTGAGCAGCCCAGATCCCCCTCTTCTTGATTTCCCCACCAACACTCATGGCTTCTGCCAGGCGCCCAGATAGAATGCAGCTTGCTGTGGGGGCATCCACGCAGGGGCGTGCCCGACACGCAGCTCTGGCTCTCCATTCACACATGGAGCCATGGCTTGGCCCTGCCTCTTGTGTGTCCTTTATTGGCTCACTGGATGTGGTTGACTCACTGCTGCCAAAAGCCAATCATGAGTGCAAGTCCCCGGAGAGGCAAGACTCTAGACATCGCTGGATTGAGACATCTTCCACCTCTCCCCAGGTACTCCCTAAAACCCAATGTACGCAATATAAAAATTGCAATTTCATTTGCAAAGTTGGAGCTCTGGCCAGCCTGTTTCACCTTCTCATTATTGGTTAGTTAGTGTCATACTGAGGGAACAGCAGTAAGGTGATAGGAGAGGAATTTTACAATATTGGCACTTTTTTTTTTTTTTTCTGAATTTTTTTTTTTTTGTAAGAGTGCAAAAAAGTGTGTACCATTTAGACACCCCGTATACAGTATGGTGCCTTACCTGTTGCTTTGGGGATCTTATGGAGCTTACAGTAAAGGGTTTACATTTTGGCTTTCAGGTTGCATTTTTTTCATCGGTTGGTTTTCCAAAACAGCATTGTCTGGTGGCACATGATCACAAAAAAAGCCAACAAGTGTTAAGTAGAGCGACCGTTTTTTTTTATTTTTTATTTTATTTTGATTTTTTTGTAGTATATTGTGAAACTGGAGTGTGTGTGTGTGTGTGTGTGTGTGTATATGTGTGTGTGTGTGTATATATATATATATAATTTTATTTATTATATAGTATGTGTGTTCATGACATGTCACTGAGGAAAAGAACAAGAACGTTGTAATCCTAGTCTGATAAAGAACACTTTTCCATGAAACAAAAGAATGTACCATGCACTGAGGCTGTCCACCAAGAGCGATCATTCAGTGATCTCGAAACAGCACTGCCCTAGCTTGGCAGCTGTCTCTAATGCCTTGTACACACGGTCGGACATTCCAACAACAAAATTCATCGGATTTTTTCAGACGGATTTTGTGCCAAACTTGTGTTGCATACACATGGTCGAACAAAGTTGTCGGAAAATCCGATCATTCTTAACGAGGTGACGTACAACACCTATGTCGGGACTATAAACGGGCCAGTAGCCAATAGCTGTGGTCTCTTAATTTATTCTGAGCATGCGTGGCACTTTGTCTGTCAGAATTGTCTACACACGATCGGAATTTAAATGATCAGATTTTGTTGTTGGAAAATTTTTTAGATCCTGCTCTCAAACTTTGTGTGTCGGAAATTCAGACGGAAAAAGTCAGATGGAGCCCACGCACGATCGGATTTTTTGACATGATCTGATCGCACATTTTCCATCAGAATGTCTAACCGTGTGTACAGGGCATAACACATTGTGGGGATTTATGAAAACGAGAGCAGACACAATCTGGAACAGCTGTAATTAGTAACCAATTAGCTTCAGCTTGTTCAAATAAGCTTTGAAAATTAAATCTAGAAGCCAATTGGTTGTCGTGCACAGCTGCTTCGGATGGTTATTTTACTTGACAAATGTGTGCTCTGGCAACACTGTACCCAAATAAAATAGTTTTTTTTTTCTCCTCACAAATAGAGCTTTCATTTGGTGGTATTTGATCACCTGCGGTTTTTATTTTTTGCGCTATAAACAAAAGAACATTTTGGAAAAAAATAAATTCTTTGCTTTCTGCTATAAAACATATCCAATAAAAAAAAAAATTGAAATCCAATTTCTTATTAAATTTACTCCAATATGTATTCTGCTACATACTTTTGGTAAAAAAAAATTCCAATAAGCATATATTGGTTTGAGCAAAAGTTATAGCGTCTACAAACTATGGGATAGTTAGACTTTTTGAAATATTTTTTACTAGTAATGGCAGCAACCAGCGATGGTTTTATTTATATTCTGTACTGCAACATTGTGGCAAACAAATCTGACTTTTTGGGGACCAGTGACACCAATACAATGATTTAAAAAAAAAAGTTCCATCACTGTATAAATGACACTGGCAGGGAAGGGGTTAACATCTGGCAATCAAAGGGTTAAATATGTTCCCTATGAGCGCTTTCTAACTGTTCCCTATGAGTGCTTTATGTGTGTGGGATGCTTTGACTAAAGGAAAACAGAGATCCGTGTATCTGCTTAGCAAAAGGAACTACAGTCTGCTCACATAATTTTTACATTTATAAAAAGACAGGCACTGCTGTCTACGGCTCCTGTGCGCATGCGCGGGAGTGACGTCATTGCTGTTCCGGCACTGTGAGTGGCCGGAGCAGCGATATCCGAAAGAAGATCGACGCTCCATGCTACAGGGGACAGTGGTGGCATTGCTGGCTCCTGTGTCAGGTATGTGAAACATAATGGGCTACTGTGTGATGCATAGTAGCTCATTATGCTTTACCTTTGCAGGGAGACAAAGAGGAAGTAAACCCATTAGGGTTTACTTCCTCTTTAATGCACAGCAGCACACATACCATTGGGTCATGGTGATCTACAGTGATAAAGGGTCATGCTTTTTTTTTTGTTTTTTTTGTTTTTATAACGTTGCAGTGCGTTGGCAGCCCATTCAGCATGAATGAGCTGCCTTAACATAGTGCATGTCAATTTGCCACAGGCGAATAGCCTCTAAAAGACGGGCAATCATTTTATCATATTTGAAATCGTACATCTGATTATCATGCTGGCAATCCAATGAACGTTTTATTAACATTTTTCTTCGTGTCTGTAGTTGCCCATTGTGGAGAAAATTCGAGCCATCGCTCAGAAGGTCTATGGTGCTGCAGACATAGAACTGTCTCCAAAGGCTCAGTCAAAGATTGAAGTTTACACTCAGCAGGTAAAATATCTGACAAAGCAAAATTCTGTATTAACTGACAAATTGATCAAAACATAAGCTGTATCATCATATGAGGTGTAAAAGGCTGAAAGGGCTGCCAATTATTGCCCATTTTGAGATTTACCGCTGTTCCCAATGCTCAGACCACTCAGACAAATGACTTGCATTACGCCAGAGTTTGTTATAAGCGGTGGTAGCCATCTGAGATTTTCTTATCCCTGTCGGTATGAAGGGTGGTTGCAGGAAGTTGTTTTTTGTTTGTTTTTTCTTGCTGAACAATGTTGATCTGTATTCTTTGCAGTCCCTTATAAGATAAGACACTATACATATTAAATTTTTCCACATTTTGTTGTCACAGCCTTATTCCAAAATACATTAAATGAATTTCTTTTACTCAAAATTCTACAAACAATATCCCATAATGACAACATGAAAAGCTTGTTTTGACCTCTTTGCAAATGTATTAAAAATAAAATAATCCCATATACATATGTATTTTACAGCCTTTGCTCGATACTTTGTTGACGCTTCTTTGTCACCAATTACAGCCTCAAGTCTTTTTGAGTATGATGCTACAAGCTTGGCACACCTATTTTTGGTCCGTTTCTCCCATTCTTCTTTGCAGGACATCTCAGGGGCCATCAGGTTGAATGGGATGTGTCGGTGCACAGCCATTTTCAGATCTCTCCAGATCGGGATCAAGCCTGGGCTACTCAGACATTCACAGAGCTGTCCCATACCCACTCCTTTGTTATCTTGGCTGCATGCTTAGGGTCATTGTGCTGTTGGAAGATGAACCTTCGCACCAGTCTGACGTCCAGAGTACACTAGAACAGGTTTTTATCAAGGATGTCTTTGTACATTGCTGCATTCGTTTTTCCCTCGATCCTGACTAGTCTCCTAGTTCCTGACACTGAAAACATCCTCACAGCATGATGCTGCCACCACCATGCTTCACTGTAGGGATGTAATTGGCCAGGTGATGAGCGGTGCCTGGTTTCCTCCAGACATGGTGCTTGAACTCTTTGGCCTGAATGGCAATCTGTTTCATCAAACTAGAGAATTTTGTTTCTCATGGTCAGAGTCATTCAGGTGCCTTTTGGCAAAATCCAGGTGGGCTATCATGTGCCTTTTTACTAAGGAGTGGTTTCTGTCTGGCCACTCTACCATACAGGCCTGATTGGTTTAGTGCTGCAGAGATGGTTGTTCTTCTGAAAGATTCTCCTCTCTCTCCACAGAGAAACACTGGAGCTCTGTCAGTGACCATCGGATTCTTGGTCACCTCCCTGACTAAGGCCCTTCCCCAATCGGGGGCCAGCTTTATTCAGGAAGAATCCTGGTGATTCCAAACTTCTATTTATGGATGATGGAGGCCACTGTGCTCATTGGGACCTTCAATGCTGCAGAAATTTTTCTGTACCCTTCCCCAGATCGGTGCCTCGATACAATCCTGTCTCGGATGTCAACAGAAAATTCATTGAACTTAATGGCTTGGTTTGTGCCCTGGCATGCACTGTTAACTGTGGGACCTTGTATTGACGGGTATGTGCCTTACCAAATCATGTCAAATCCACTGAATTTACCACAGGTGGACTCCAGTCGAGTTGTAGAAACATCTCAAGGATGATCAGTGGAAACAGGATGCACCTGAGCTCAATTTTAAGTGTCAGGGCAAAGGCTGAATAATTGTGTACATTTTTTTTTTCGTCATTTCATTTTTAATAAATTTGGAAAGTTTTCAAACAAACTTCTTTCATGTTGCCATTATGGGGGTATTTGTAGAAATTGGAGGAAAATAATTAATTTTAATTATTTTGGAATAAGGCTGTACCATAACAAAATGTGGAAAAAACAGTGCTGTGAATACTTTCCGGATGCACTGTAAGGATAAATTGTCAATGTTGACTGACGGAGTAAAGTACTGCTTTAAAGATCAACTGTATTCAAAAAACTTCTAACCCTCCTGCCCTTCCTCCAGGTCCCTCACTGACTCCATTTCCACCTGAGATTTTTGTGTCTCACAGACTGACAGGGGATTTTTACATTGCATTCATATTGTAAAAGCACTATTGATCCACATATTCAAGTAATGATTGATAACATTTTTTTGCTTTTTTTGCCTTTGACAGGGATTTAATAAACTTCCCATTTGCATGGCCAAGACCCATTTGTCTCTGTCACATCAGTCTGAGAAGAAAGGAGTGCCAACAGGGTTCACTCTGCCCATAAGTGATGTGCGGGCTAGTATTGGAGCTGGGTTCATATTTCCTTTGGTTGGAACTGTAAGTAGTGTTGTAGCCTATGAACAATATTTATGTAAGCATGTGTGCTCCTATTCAGTGCAGGCTTATGATTATAGCTATAATGCCTTCCCATAGAAAGTAATTGCAATATGTTTTTTTAATGATCGGTGTTTACAATGGGTCACAATATGTACAGAGTTCCGGGCTGCATGATGTACAGAGTGCAGTTTCAAGTATGCTCTATGTTCAGAGTTCAGGGGTGTGCTATGCACAGTGTGCAGGGTTCATCTCTTTGACAGGCTGCCCACCACTCCAGGTCCCTCCACAGCACTTGTCTTCCCCCCTCCCATGATCCGGCTGGAAAAAAAAGCCTCCATAATATGGCCTGGCGGGCTATATTGCACCTGCAGGACTTGTTTTGACATGTGCTCTAAGGCAATGTGCACATAGATTCAGTGCATAGTTTAATTTATTAGCTTTGTTTATTAAATGTGTATGTATGCAAGCATCAATTCTCT
>NW_027507758.1:169936004-170101004 GCF_037356315.1 Lithobates pipiens
GGAGGGGGTGGCGCTCGCTCGCCCCTCCTTTCCTGGCCGGCCGGGTAGTGTGCTCGGACAAGGGTCTGTTGTGGACTTTGGGGGGACCCCCACACTGATTTTTTTCGGTGTTGGGGTTCCCCTTTAAGTCCATACCAGGCAGCGGGGCCAGCGACGTCTCCTTTGTGGGCCCCGCCTACCTGGAGACCCGCTCGAAATGAGCGGACTTTTCTCCGGGCGGGAAAAGTCCGTTCATTTCAAAAGTATGGCGGACTGGCATACACACGTCCGGATTGTCCGCCGAAATGCGAGTCCGGCGGTAAGATTGGAGTGTAAAACTACATTCTAAGTCTGCCGTACTTTCGGGTCAAAAAAGTATGCCGGAGGTTACACACGGGGGGATTGTTTGGCGGACTTGAGTTTGCCGGACTTTTCCACTTCCGCTTGTTTGATCGTGTGTACGCGGCGTTACAGCGTGTATATAAAGACTGATGAACTTAGTTCCTTCTCATTTTTATATATATATAGATATAATATATTTCTTAGCATCTTGACTTCCACAGCTGGGAAGACTCTTGGTTTCCGGACAAGCTCTTCTCTAATGTTATCATATCCATCCAGATCAGGCTACAGTCATTGTGTTCACATACTCCCAGATGGACTGAAATTACCAGCTTTCTCTTTGCTACATCACTCATACAATTGTCTGTGTGAAAACGGAAGTAGTTGCTGATCGGAAAGGTTCCTGGAATTCAGGAAGACATGTCACTGGGGCTTGTTTGCCTTGGAAGAGGCTTTCCCACTATTTGTTCCGGAAGATGATTTCATTCACAAGAATGGTTGCATGCATAGTGTGTGAAGTCACTTTGCCCCTAACCACTGTGCAGCCTTAAGTATGCGTAATGTTTATTGTTTGATATTTAACTATAATCCAGTGCAAGCAAATGGAACACTCACGTAGTACAGCATGTTACATTTTGTAATGATGAATATAACAAATATGTGGGAAATGTCTTCCTTGTATGACTTTTTTTAGGACGTTCATATCTTTGCCATGAAAGGGTGCGTGGAGAATTTCTGGCAATTGATAACCCTTATCCTTAATTTTCACTTGCTAGATAAATCAGCTCCTCAGCTGCTTACTGGCATGACAGACTGAGTTCTCAATTCATGTCAGGGGGCGGGGGGGGGGGGGGGGGGGGGGGTTACTAAAACTTGAGTATACAGAATCTGGAGCAGCTGTGCATAGTAACCAATCGGCTTCTAACTTCAGCTTGTCCAATTAAGCTTTGACAATAAAACCTGGAAGCTGATTTTCTAATCAGAACTGCACCAGCTTTTGCGCACTCCAGTTTTAGTAAATCTCCCCAATATGTCCAATTATAAGGCATAATCTGATAGCACAAGAATTAAGAGATGTATGGTCATAGCTTTTTTTTTTTTTTTTTTGCCCAAAGTTCTCTTTTGCATCACAAGTGCACTTACTGTTGCTCTCCTGTGACCCAGAGTCAGCCAACAGTGAGATAAATACCGCTGTCAGCTGACATCACAGAGCTGCTCCAGGATCTGGAAGGATTCCTAGAGGCGATTCAGTTCGCATTGTGCGCTATACAAGTATTTAATTCATTCATTTATATTGTCGGGATCCACCCAGGTGCCTGATAGCTGGCTCCAGCTGCTCCTGTCTCTCTCCAAGTCGGAGATCCAGTGAATGCTGGAGGGGCAGATCAGAGAGCGATGAATGACAGTCGCTGCCCTCTATTCAGAGAAGAATGAGAACTGAATGATCAGGGGTCATGTGAGGACAGCTGCAGCATCACACCGATGCTGCAGCATGGGGGTGAGTATGTATGGTTGTATGTTATATACTTCATATACCGACTGTTGTAGTAGCCTATGCAACCATAATGAGGCCTAGCGCAACACCACTTACTCAGCCCAGGGCTTTCTCTCTCAAGAAAGGCAGGGCAAATTCGCTGTATCAACTGCAAGAATTGCGTGTTCAGCATCTGGTTTGGAAGAGCTGTGCTGTCATTAAAACTGATGAGTGATCTGCTCATTCTTGGCCATAGTAAGGTGAAATGCAGAAGAATGTATAAAACAGGTTATTTAAGGGCTTCTTTATGGAAATGAGAGTAAAGGGAAACATTAATGATGGGGCTATTTTCATTGTCACTAAATGATGAATCATTTTTAACCAACAGGCCAGTTATTGTGATGGTGGGTTTAGTTTGGAAATTGCTTGCAGCATCAAATTCTGGGGCATTGTGATAAAGTATGTGTGTATTTCTTAAAGCTGAACTTCAGGGAAATGAAAAATCTACCTTTGCAGTGTGGCTTCCCTTGCACTGCAAGGGTTACATTTATATTTTTGCCTAAGGTACATGTAAAGAGCACCTACCTTGTTCCTCTCACCTGGCAGCCAGAACTTTCCTCCTCTCTGAAGCTCCAGGTTTTGGATGGGCCCTCTAACAATGCAGGACCCCCACTACCAGGAGGAATGTTTAAAAAAAGGGGGGGTGGGAGCAGCTGGAAGAGGGGGAGCACTGTGGGACACGGAACAACGTCCAGAGTTGGGCTTTAATTTATTGCAGCTTACTGGTCCTTGGATTTGTCGTGTTCCGTTTTTTTATTTGTGGTGTTTTTTAAACTGATGCTCATGCCAATAACACAGTTCCTGTCCTAGGGTGACCAAGCTCATCTACTCTACTGTACCTATAGAGGAGCATTATCCTGTCATCCTAGATACCTTATCCTAATACCCAGCTACATCGCTAGCCTAGTCTCAAAATACCAACTTAATCGCCCTCTTCGTTCCTCCCAAGACCTCCTGCTCTCTAGCTCCCTCATCACCACCTCCCATATCTGCCTCCAGGACTTCTCCCGAGCCTTGCCCATCTTCTGGAATTCGCTACCCCAATCTGTCAGACTGTCTCCAAATGTATCCACTTTTAGACGATCCCTGAAAACTTTCCTCTTCAGAGAAGCCTATTCTGCCTCCATCTAACAACTGCACTATTTTATCCATTAGGTCATCCCCCACAACTATTACCTTTTTGTATCACTTGACTCTCCCTCCTAGATTATAAGCTCTAACAAGCAGGACCCTCTGATTCCCTCCTGTATTGAATTGTAATTGTACTGTCTGCCCTAATGTTGTAAAGCGCTGTGTAAACTGTTGACGCTATATATATCCTGTATAATAATAATGTGTACAGCAAAGCACTTCCTTCCTTATCTTCATAAAATAAGCTTAAATTGTCCCATAGTTCACAGTGGGGACCTGCATTATTATTAACAATAATCCTCCCCCTCTCTAGAACTGTTACATATATCTTTGTATAAAGATACAATTTTTATTTCCTATGCGCCTCAGCTCCATCTAGTGGCCATAAATAGTATTTTTTAAATGCCTGTAATTTTTATTTACTACGGGTACTTATATACTGTTGTCAAATTATGTGAATGTACTGTAAACTGTATGCAGATCACCCATGCTGAAGAAGCGAAATGCTTGCAGTCATTTTGCTACTTTTCTCGGCAGGTTTTCTTTTTACAACACAGGGACTGATCATGTGACTTAAGCATGCAGACCTTCCCACTTAGGAAGGAGGTAATGACTGCAGGATATAGGAAGAGAATGGAATCCATATGTAGGTCATAAGAAACAGCAGTTGCAACTCTGGTCCTTACAATATCTGCAGCTTACATATAACTGACATGGGGATTTTTTTGTTCCAGCAATAGTTTAATCACACTTTAACTTGGCAGGAAGAGACCCTGTTTTAAAAGTTGTTTTTTTTTTTTTTGGGAAACCTTGTGCATTTTGGGCTTCCAGCCACCTTATCTGTGCAGAGCTGTACTGCGACTGTCCATGTTATTAAATTCTGAATTCTTTTGAAGCATGTTTTTCTTTGTGTTGTGATTGGCTCAGGTTCCTACACAGCATGGTAGTTTTTCAAGGTAAAATAAACCAAGTGTTATCTCAACATGTCAGCAGTAACACAAGAGTAACATTCAATTAGCACTTGAATGGCTTTTATCTCAGCTCTCTATGACCCTGACCTGGGGTCACATCATTCACATAGGTGGGGTAGTGAATTCACTTCTTGATTATGACAGACTATTTGGCACTATTGTGCTGGAAACTGGCGAAAGAGTGGTGCATGACAAAAAATGGCATTTGTCATGTATGCTTTTTATTTGTTTATACAGTATATTCTGCAGAGAATAGTGACCCATTCACATCAGTTCCTGCCCCAGTTTCTATACGTTAGTCATAAACATACATGTGCACACAATAGGGCCCTCCTAGGTTAGACCCCTTTCACACTGAGGCAGTTTTCAGGCATTTTAGCACTAGAAAAAGCACCTGAAAACTGCCTCCCATTCATTGCAATGGGTGCTTTGACACCCGGGCGGTGCACTTGTGGGACGTTAAAATAAGTCCTGCAAGCAGCATCTTTCGGGTGGTTTTGGAGCACTGTATACATTGCTCCCAAAATGCCCCTGCCCATTGCAATGAATTGGCAGCACTGCAACACGGGAGTTTTTAACCCCTTCTTTGGGGTTAAAAGCACCCCAATAGTGGCCGAAAAGCACTGCTTAAACAGCGCTAAAACTACCGGTGCTTTAGCGCTGCCACAGCCCCAGTGTGAAAGGGGTCTTATAGTCTGGTAAAATATCGATTACCATTTTTTTTTTTTTTTCTTAGTTTTTTTAATTTATTTCACCATGTGTATGCTGATTAGGGAGATCTTTTGCTTCCTGCTCTGTAGACCCAACAGGAAGTGGAAAGCACTGGAGCAAGTACAGTGCCTTGCGAAAGTATTTGGCCCCCTTGAACTTTTCAACCTTTTGCCACATTTCAGGCTTCAAACATAAAGATATAACATTTCAATTTTTTGTGAAGAATCACCAACAAGTGGGACACAATTGTGAAGTGGAACGAAATCTATTGGATATTTTAAACTTTTTTAGCAAATAAAAAAACTGAAAAGTGGTGCGTGCAAAATTATTCGGCCCCTTTACTTTCAGTGCAGCAAACTCACTCCAGAAGTTCAGCAAGGATCTCTGAATGATCCAATGTTGTCCTAAATGACTGATGGTGATAAATAGAATCCACCTGTGTGTAATCAAGTCTCTGTATAAATGCACCTGCTCTGTGATAGTCTCAGGGTTCTGTTGAAAGCACAGAGAGCATCATGAAGACCAAGGAACACACCAGGCAGGTCTGTAATACTGTTGTGGAGAAGTTTAAAGCAGGATTTGGATACAAAAAGATTTCCCAAGCTTTAAACATCCCAAGGAGCACTGTGCAAGCGATCATTTTGAAATGGAAGTAGTATCAGACCACTGCAAATCTACCAAGACCTGGCCGTCCCTCTAAACTTTCAGCTCAGACAAGGAGAAGACTGATCAGAGATGCAGCCAAGAGGCCCATGATCACTATGGATGAACTGCAGCTGAGGTGGGAGAGTCTGCCCATAGGAGAACAATCAGTCGTACACTGCACAAATCTGGCCTTTATGGAAGAGTGGCAAGAAGAAAGCTATTTCTCAAAGATATCCATAAAAAGTCTTGTCTAAAGTTTGCCACAAGCCACCTGGGAGACACACCATGTGGAAGAAGGTGCTCTGGACAGATGAAACCAAAATCAAACTTTTTGCCCACAATGCGAAACGATATGTTTGGCGTAAAAGCAACACAGCTCATCACCCTCAACACACCATCCCCACTGTCAAACATGGTGGTGGCAGCATCATGGTTTGGGCCTGCTTTTCTTCAGCAGGGACAGGGAAGATGGTTAAAATTGAGAGGAAGATGGATGCAGCCAAATACAGGACCATTCTGGATGAAAACCTGTTGGAGTCTGCAAAAGACCTGAAACTGGGACGGAGATTTATCTTCCAAAAAGACAATGATCCCAAACATACAGCAAAATCTACAAAGGAATGGTTCACAAATAAACGTATCCAGGTGTTAGAATGGCCAAGTCAAAGTCCAGACCTGAATCCAATCGAGAATCTGTGGAAAGAGCTGAAAACTGCTGTTCACAAACTCTCTCCAACCTCACTGAGCTCAAGCTGTTTTGCAAGGAAGAATGGGCAAGAATTTCAGTCTCTCGATGTGCAAAACTGATAGACATACCCCAAGCGACTTGCAGCTGTAATCGCAGCAAAAGGTGGCTCTACAAAGTATTAACGCAAGGGGGCCGAATAATTTTGCACTCCCCACTTTTCATTTTTTTATTAGTTAAAAAAGTTTCAAAAATCCAGATTTCTGTGGATTTCATTCCACTTCACAATTGTGTCCCACTTGTTGGTGATTCTTCACAAAAAATTTAAATTTTATATCTTTGTTTGAAGCCTGAAATGTGGCAAAAGGTTGAAAAGTTCAAGGGGGCTGAATACTTACGCAAGGCACTGTATGCCCATAGGGAAATTTCCATTTACTCTTGTTTCAGTAAAAACTCGAATGTTGCCTTCTGTTTCAGTCCTGCTGACTGACAATGGACACAGACAAAAAGCAAGAGTATAAAACTTCCAAAAGGGACATAAGAATAAAGTTCTAACCTTTTGCTAAGACATAACAAAATGGCTTTAGATACAATTTTTAACATGGGTTTTATTGTTGGTGGTAACCAGAGCATCCCAGAAACCCAAGCTCAAAGTGGTGAACATAAAAACTTCATAAAAAGACTTGTTTAGACTCCATCCATGACACTAGTAGTGGCGCTTTCACCCCTTTCTGCCTAGGCCAATTTTCCACTTTCAGCACTGTTGCACTTTGAATGACAATTGAGCGGCTGTGCAACATTGTACCCAATGATGAAATGGGTACAGTGCAGTACACAGTCATCACAAAACTGGTGTGGTGGTAATCAAGGGCACTGACTGGTGACAGTATGTAAAAAAGTAATTTTTTAAATTATTATTTTATTTTTTTTCTAACATACTGTGACCAGAGCAATAGGGTGTTACCATAACGCTGTACTACTCTGGGGAAGTGGTCAGGTTTATTTTTTATTTTTTTGGTCACTTTAATTGCTTTATACCAGTGAATTCCACTGGTAAACATTTTTATTGTATCAAACAGATTCATTCAGTGTGTATTGTGCTTTGCTGTGATTGGCTATAGCTAATCACATCGTACAGATGGGCTGTGATTGGCCCTGTCTGTATCATGTGATTACTGTGACCAATCACAGCTAGCTACACAATTGTACATAATGGCATGAAAGGAAGCCATCCATTGTTTGCACGATCACATGATACTGGCAGCTGGCCGGTACACTGATCAGTCATTGGCTGTGTCCGGTGGATATCCACCTGGAACGACAAATCTTTTATGCATGAAGATAAAAAAAACTTCAGTATACAGCGCCTTCACAGCACCCCTAGTACTTAAGCCTGATCGCGATCCAGCGATGTGCATGAGAGCGCCTGCCTCATTTATTGAAGATATTTTTTAAAAAAAACTTTTTAATATCACTTTAACTAGAGCTATCAGCAGGCACTCTTTTATCCCTAATGGGCAAAGTGACAGTGGAGGAGATTTACTGAAACTGGAGTGTGCAAAATCTAGTGCAGTTCGGCAAACCAAACCAAATTGTCCCCAGTCTATCTTTTGAAGTGTGTAGCTGTACTAACGCTCATTAAGTTTGGGAGTGGGGGAGAGTAAAGAGGGGAGAAGTCTTTCACACAGGCTGTAGTTATATCATGTAAACTAATGCTGGCCATACACTATACGAAAAATTGGCCAACCCATTTTTTTAAAACAAACATTCGGCCGTGAACACAAACAATAGTGCCATCATGTAATGACCGGTAAATCGTTCAGCAGACATAAATGATTGCATTTTTAGTTTGTCTTTTACATATACCTAGTGCAAACAGTTCAGACGTGAAACACATTAACCTTTCAATTTATCGTTCGGCAGGAAATTTCTAAAATTCTCCTTCGTATTTTCAGCTCAAAAACGTCCCAACGATTATCGTTTTTTTTTGCACATTAACTGGCTGAAAAACAAACAAACTGACCGAATTTTGGAGGATTTTTCTTATAGTGTATAGCCAACATAAGTGATAGGAATAAAAGAATGAACTGGAATGCAAATTACATTTTCTTACATCAGGGGACACAGAGCCATAGTAATTACTATGTAGGTTATATATCCGACCGACAGTGTCTAACCGGATCCGTCATGATGTCTTTTTTTTCATGGGCTAAATTAATGGTACCCAGGCCTCGTGATCTGAAGAAACTAGGTTTTCCAGTACTTTTTGGTAGTGAGGCCATACATTTTTACTGGCAGGGTGCTGTTGCAGGTCCAGGATTGTGGGTTAACCTGAGAGTTCCCCAGTTCCTGCAGGTTTCCTTTAAGATCTCAGAGCCTACCATGAAATGTGAAGATTTTTTATTTTTTTTTCTCTGGTAAAACCCTACTGCGAGGATAAGGTAAGGGAGATTTTCTCAGGAATTTCTCCTCCTATGTATAGTGTGTTGTCATGTCTGTCACCACTGGGGGCTGTATTGAGCTCTCACCATCCTGATGCTGGAAACAGCAGAAGCCTTCACTCTCCTCTCCTCCAGCCAGCACAGACCCTCTGGTAAGAAAAGGGGGATCTGGTCTCTTCCTGTGCCCCCAGATTTTCGTTAATTCTCTTCAGGGGACATGCCAGAGCATCTGCCTTGTTTTTTTTTTTTTTTAAAGCAGAGGATTTACCCCCCCCACCATGCTGAAGACGCCGCTCACGCGGGATAATGCTCTACTTTGAAAAAGGAATGGGGGGGCGCCCATATTCGTCAGACGCCGGCCACACGTCCAGGAAGTCTTTTTAAAGCACTGTGAATGAAGCTGCTGCCTGGCGGTGGAGGGACAGAGCAGAGAGGTTGGCTGCATCGGGTTTGGTGACACAGCCATTTGCCTTTTGACACATTGTACTGTAAGAAGCTAGGATTAATAGCAGCTGTTGTGTTGTACTATAGCCTAGCAAGTTTACATTCTGTTGCTGTTAGTGCCTCTGCTTTGTGCTGTAAGCTATGAGTGCCAAAGGGACCAGGAACTCCTCTAAGGGTTCTAAGGGGTCAGTGGTTACACAACAAACTAAAAACCCTTTCCAAAAGAATGCCATCCTCCCCTGAGAGGGATACAGCTAGTCAGATTGAGCTGTCAAGGGTAGAACACTTCAGTCCCTGTATATATCATACAAACAGTTTTTTTCCTTCTACCATTTAAAAAAAATGTGAAAGAAGCTTAATGCTATGATGTCTCTCCATAGTAGGACTAAACATAGCAGATTCCCATCTAGTCCTCAGGGCCCCTTTTTTGAGATGCAGGAGGCTGGGGATGAGGTAAACCTTCCCAAGTAATGGAAGATACTTATTTTTCCTTTTTGGAGGATCCTAACAGGGAGGGAGGGAGTAGCCTCACAAGTCAGGTGTTTGTCTACTCTCTTACTTAACCCTTTTGTTGCCTGCACCACAGGCTCTTGAGGTATCTACCTCTAATGAGGTTCATTTGAACCTCCCCCACCTGGGGATGTTTTTTCCTATTCATGCATAGCTTATGCATTCTGAATGGGAACATTTCTATGAAGAAATGGGGGGTTCCAGCAATTGATGCTGCAATCACCTCAGTGAGCAGAGTCTCACGTGTCCAGTGGATAATTCACTGATGTTAAAGGATCCAGCAAATTAAAGTTGGAACTTCTTTTTAAAGACAAGATGTCTTTTGCAGTCCTTGCTGCAATTGGTGTATCTCAGTCCTTTTAACGTTTAACGTCTGCTCCACCATTTTGGTGGAGCACATTTTGAGTCACACATTAAATTATTGAAAAATGTGGCCTTCAGAGGGTTAAGGAACAGTTTGTGGAGATACCTGAGATTCTGCCTGATCAACAGGCTCGGCAATGGGCTGGTGTATCTGATGCACTAGGTCTCACAGTAGATGCTATGAAAGACTCTATCGTTTAAGCCTTATGGCTTATGCTTGGACTAGTGCATTTTCGCAGAGTTCTGTGGCTGAAATATTAATCAACCAAAGCACAATGTGAAAGCTCTTAGCCAGTTTGTTTCCCTTCCTGGGGTACGGCTGTTTAGAGTGGATAAGTACATCCAAAAGGGTAAAGCTCTCTTTACCAGTAAAAGGAGGTTCGAACATTTCTCCTTTTATCGTGCTGCCTCTCCTATGCCTGGGGCATCTGCCTCTAGGCAGTCTCGACGGTCTCAATCGTCGGGTTCAAGGGAAAGTCCCCAAGGGCAGCACCAGGATCTTGGGGGCAGAAAGCCCACAAAGCAGAATGCTAAAGCCTTCTCATGAAGGAGCACTCATTTGAGTGAGGTCAAAGGTCTTGCGATTCTCAAAATCTGTCAGGAACAATGTCAAGAGCAGAGGGATTTTCTCTAGGTTACGCCTAGAGTTCTGAGAGCCCGGATGGCTCAGTCGGCTTTCGATCTGAGGGTCCGGGGTTCGGGTCCCTGTTTGGGTGCTGCCTGTGGGGTCCTTGGGCTGCTGATGGGGCAGTCTTTTATGCAAGAGTTTCCATCTCCTCTGAGAATGTTCCTAAGGATCCAGAGAAAAATGAAGTCTCTCTTTCTGGCCTCTTGATCAGCTGTTATCCCAGTCGGTGATATCAGAGGTTCCCTTAGTGGAACAGGTTTTTTTTGGCTCAAACCTTTTAAGGTTCCAGAACCAAACAGAGAGGTAAGACCCATTCTAGATCTTGAAGATCTGAATCGGCATGTAAACATCCGATCCTTTCATAATTCAATCAGCTGTGTCCATCCTGCAAGGAGGGGAGTTGCATATTTCCATGTGCCAAAGTTTCCTGCTTTACCAGAAATTTCTGCGGTTTGAAATATAAAATTATTTTTTCAGTTGTGGCCCTGCCATTCGGCTTAGCCACAGCACCACGAGTGTTCTGAATGATTCTGGCACCTCCTTTAGCCAGGTTAAGGGCTCAAGGCATAGCGGTCCTAGCCTATTAGAAGATCTACTTTTAATAGATCATCCAGTCCCCGAGTCTGATCTCAGCCATAAATATCTGAAATCTCTAGGTTGGATTCTCAACCTAGGAAGATTCTCCTTTAAAACCATCAAGGAGATTGCGGTACTTGGGGGCTGATTATAGATACCATACAGAAGAAGGTATTCTTACCCCAGACAAGAATCAGTTCCATTGTAGGACTAATTCAACTTAGCAAAACATAGGAAAGTTCCTTCATTCGGCTGGGCAGGAGATTTTTGGGGAAAATGGACTCTTTCAAGGCCGTCCCTTACACGCAGTTCTACTCAGACTGCTTCAAGACACCATCCTGTCGGTCTGGAATAAAAATTCAGGCCTTTTGTTTTCAATACGCTTGGCTCCTGACATAGTCAGAGCCTAAATTGGTGGTTGTCCAACAAAATGGAAAATCTTTATCCTGGAATGTTAACAGATGTCAGCCTTCTAGGCTGAGGAGCAGCCCTGGAAGAAGATTCTGTCCAGGTTAGAGGACCTTGCCTATCAACTTTTTTTTTTTTGGAAGTTTCAGGCAGTACGTCTGGCCCTAGAATCTTGGCGGTCAGACTATGGGACTGTCCTGACAAAATTCAGTCTGACAAGGCCACGGTGGTGGCTTACATCAATCACGAGAGTTGTGCAGCCCAAAAAGAGGTGAATAATGTTCTAGCTTGGGCAGAACACAACATTCCTTGCCTATCGGCAATTCTCCTTTTTCAGGCGTACTACTTGAGTCGCCAACAATTCATTCCGGGAGAATGATCTCTCCACCCGGACATCTTCTTAGCGATATGTCAGAAGATGGGGTATTCCGGACATTGACCTATTTGTGTCCAGATTCATTAACAAGGTCAACAACTTTATGTCGAACTAGGGGTCCGCTAGCAGGCGGAACAGATGCATTAGTCTTCCCATGGGATCAGTTTTCACTGATCAATGCATTTCATCCATTTCTTCTACTTCCGCACCTTCTCCGCAGGATTAAGCAGGAACAAAATGAGATGATTCTGGTGGCCCCAAGGGGTCCCAGAAGATTTCCTGAGATGATAAAGATGGCAGTAGGATTCCTTCGGACTCTGTCATTATAGCCAGACCTTCTTGCACAAGGTACGGTATTTCATCCTACCTTACGAACAAAATATTTAACAGATCTGACTGTTGAATCCCACTCTGTAAAAGATTGTGGGTGATCTCCTTTGGGTAGGTTGTACTTTGATTAATGCCAGGAATCCAGAATCACTTACTATAGAGTCTGGAAGGCATATGTTTCTTGGTGTAGATCCAGGGGATTGGCACCCCAGGAAGTTTGTCACAGGCAGGATTCCTGATGTGCTTCATATGGGATCTGAAATGAAGCTGGCCTTGACTTCTTTCAAGAGCCAGATCCCGGCCTTGTCATTGTTTTTTCCTATGGCCTTTTGCTTCCCACTCTTGATGCATAACTTACTCAGGGGATAACATGGTTTATTCCCCCTATCAAGCCACCTCTAAATCCTTGGGATTTAAAATTGGTCTTATCCGCTTTGCTGAATCAGCCATTTGAATCTTTACGAGAAATTTCCTTGGTTCTTTGACAGGAAAGATAATCTTTTCTGGTTGCCATTTCTTCTGCTAGAAGAGTATCGGAACTAGCGGCTCTGTCTTTTAAGAGCCATATTTCTTCATGCATAAGAATGAGGTGGTTTTATGTCCTCGTCCTGAATTCCTACCAAAATTGGTAACAGATTTTTTTTATTTAAACCAAGATCTTCTTCCTCCTTTATCCCCAGAGCCTTAATCTAGGGAAGAAAAGATACTACCTTCTCTTGATGTAATAAGAGTGATCAGAGTCTACTTAAAGGCGACCGCACAGGTTCGCAAAACATAGGTTTTGTTTGTACTGCCAGAGGGTCCAAGATGTGGACAGGCAGCGTCAAGATCCATTATTTTCCAAATGGATTAGTCAACTGATTATTCAAGCTTCAGCTTAAAGATTATTCCTTCTCACATTAAGAGCACACTCATCCAGGGTGATTAGTGCCTCTTGGGTGGTGCATCATCAGGCCTCTATGGCTCAGATCTGCAAGACAGCGACTTGGTATTCGGATCATACGTTTATCAGATTTTATCAAATCAATATTAAAGGTCATGAGGATAGTGCCTTTGGGCACAGTATAGTGCAGATTGCAGTATGAGTCCTCTGGCCTCCTGTTTTTTGTTCTGTCCCCCCAGCCCCCCCCCCCCCCCCTTCAGTTGGCATTACTATGGGATATCCCACATAATTATTACTATGGCTCTGTGTCCCCTAAAGTAAGAAAAGAAAATTGGATTTTTATAACCGCTTACCTGTAAAATCCTTTTCTTTGATGTACATCAGGGGACACAGAGGTCCCTCTCTTCTTATTATACACTTGTATTGCTTGGCTACAAAACTGAGGACTCCCAGTAATTGGAGGGATTATATGGGGGGGGAGTACATGCCTTAGGGGCGTACCAGTGTCCAGCACCTGTTGGTCCGATTATATAATCCACATAGTAATTACTATGGCTCTGTGTCCCCTGATGTACATCAAAGAAAAGGATTTTTACAGGTAAGCTGTTATAAAAATCCTATTTTTGCATACAGTGTACCAGCATATCATTGTTATACAGACACATACATGTTTGCATAAATGAGGACACCGCTCAGTGTATATTGAAAATGTCTTGGATAATACGAATGTATTAGTGCAAAAAAAAAAAAAGATTGTAGGACTTGTGGTTTTTCATCTGCTGTGTGGCCAAGTTCATGTTGTCCCAACTTAATAGTAACCTGGAGAATTCCTCCATCCACCTTGTTTGTATGGATGGAGTAATCTATTTGTTTTTTATTCCATCCACTAGCAGTGTATGGCCAACTTGAGAACTGAAGGGGCCACCACAATCTCATTGAGACATGTATGTTTGTGTGTTTATATATAGAGAGGAAACGAGAACCTCACAGGATGTTTTGAAAATGCTAAAAATAAATAGATCACTTTGTGTATTACAGAAACCTCAAACTATCAATGACAATTGCGTGGTCATGCAACACTGTACCCAAATAATTTTTTTTATCATTTTATAGAGCTTTTTTTTTTTTTTTTGGTGGTATTTAATCACCACTGGGGTTTTTATTTGTTAACCAAATAAAAATAAAAAATACATTTTGAAAGGGAAAAAACACAGCCTTTTTATATTTCCAGTTGCAGTATAAAGTAAGAACAGGAGCTAGTTGTTGAGCAGCAGGTGTCATTCATTATCCAAAAGTAATCTCTCATAAACTTGTCTTAACCACCTCAATACCAGGCACTTAAACACCTTCTTGCCCAGAGCGATTTTGAATAGACATTTTCCAAGTCTTCTTGTTCTATGTGAGCATTCGATATAAATAAAAATATAGTATTGGGCACACCGTCATAAAAGGCTGTTAATCTTAAACTGGCCATACACTAGTAGAATTTTGTTTTGCAATGTTTTGTTTTTAAAAGGTTTGATTTTCTAATCATTAGTGAGTCAAATCAATGTTAGTTTTCCACCACAGTTATAAAATTTGAAGGAACATGATGGAATTTATTTCTCTAGCAAACGTATTTCTAACTGTTTTTTTTTTTTTTTCCCATTTGTGGCATGCATAGATAATCCCTGTGATCGGGCATTTTCTTTACATTTCTTTTTCCCTTATTTTATGTTTACGTATTTGAAAACCATGCTTTTTGCATCTCCATCACTAAAGCTTGACGAAATGCTTTTGAATAAGCTTAATCTAAACTTAAGTTGAAGTTTACTGCAACCAATAGGTCTCACTTGTTATAGGTCTATGTATATGTAAACTCAAACCCTAAACTCTCATATACAGTAAGCTTTGAGATGTGTAATTTCGAGTGTCTACACACTTTACACAGACTTTGTCCGCTGTTACCATCAGTGGACAAAGTCCACTCTCTCTAAGAAAATCCATGCATCCATTCTTGCATATGCACATAGAGTGTGACCATGCATAGGATGTCGGGGGTCAGCATCACTGAAATACAGCACCATTTGAAAAAGCTCAACCTAGTATTAAAAGTAGTATTAAAACAATTGTTTAAGATACATGCTGGTTTAGCAATCTGAGGCTGGGTTTACACTTATGCGAATTAGATGCCGGTTTCCTCGCATCCAATTTGCATGACAGGAGACTGTGACCGGCTCTCTATGGAGCCGGTTCACATATCTCCAAGGCGGCCACGGAACAGTTTGCACGGGGGTCCTGTGCATCTTTTTGCTAAATTTCAGGTTCAAATTCAGGCAATATTAAACTGAGAACAGGGACGCACTGGACCCCTGCTGCACGCCACATCCAGCATAAATGAACCCAGCCTAAATGTCTTACAGTTAGGGTATTTTCTAATCTTTTCAGAAAACATTGATACCTCTGCATTGTCTTACCAGTATTTTTCCAACAAAGAAAAACTTTACCCATTCTCCAATAAAATAAAAATATTTGCCCAAGAAGGTGTTTGAGGACATTACATGTATTTCAGGTTTCTGTAAGTTCTATTATTTAAAAAAAAATTTCCACGCAGCTGCTGTTCCATTGGTGTCGTAGCTGTCAGGCAACTGAGATAACAAGTTTGACAACTGGTACTACTAATTTTGCACTGTGGAAATTGTTGTCCAGAAACACATTTTCACGTTAAGACCCCATAAAACATTTAATACTAGACATTGTGTTCATGATGGACCATTTTTGTCTTTTCAAAGGGTTTATAAAAAATGTAAAATAATTCCTTGACTCGGTAAGGAAACTCTTTGAGACGGTCTGCAGGTTATACATTTTGGGAAGGAAATTTTAATGTGAATGCATCAGTTGTGTTGAATATTTTATCAGTCTGTACTGTACTTCCCACAAGATAGACACCCCTATTTAAGTTTTGAAGGAAATGGATTATTGTGTAAAAGCTTATTGGCCTTTGTGTTTCCTGCTTCCACTCATCTGTTAAAATGCTCCTAGGAATGTACTTCCTTAAGACAGTGTAGGCTTTAAGTGCAAGCATAGTTTTTTTTTTTTTTTGTAACGACCCTCATCATAACATTCTTAGACGTCAGCGAATTAATTTCCCGCCCAAGGATATCATCTCTGCGGCAAAGTATTTCTCTTCAGGAAATGTGTTCTTTTTTGACAGCTGGAGCTAGTTATTCCAATATACAGAGTGTTTGACACTCAGGGAAGAATGAGTTTTTCTTGGAAATCAAAATGAGACCACCTGGGTTACTTAACAAAGGGATGAAAGTTTTTTATTTTTTTTTTTTTATTTTTTTTTTTTTTTCCTACTGGTCAGACCATTTTTTTACTTTATTTTATTTTATTTTTTTCATCTATGTAAATGGTTAGTATTGCTGCCTATAATTTGTTATTTATCAGGAAAGTCTCTCTATAGAGTTTTATATAAAATCTATTTTGTATTCTTTTGCTTAATCTTAACCAGTTCTGGACCGGCCGTCGCAGTTATACTGTGGCAGAATGGCTCCCCTGGGCGAGTCGTCGTAGCTGTAGATTGGCCCTTTAAGACGCTGTAGGATGCGCGTGCACGGAGCCGATGCCAGTGCCTGGCGGGCACGATGACCACCAGGCACCCGCAATAGCTCGTGACAGAGCAAGAACAGGGATCTGTAAACGGTCACAAATCCCAGTTCTCTCAGGGGAGAGGAGACAGATTTTCTGTTCATACCAAGTATGAATACCGATCTCTCTACTCCCCTAGTCGGTTCCATCCCCTGCAGTTATAACACACCTATGGAGCACAGTTAACCCCTTGATCGACCCCTAGTGTTAACCCCTTCCCTGCCAGTGGCAATTATACAGTAATCGTGCATTTTTATAGCATTGATCGTGGCATAATTGTCAATGGTCCCAAAAATATGTCAATGTGTTTTCTTTTTATTATTTTCCAAAAATATGTAGAATGCATATCGGCCTTAACTGAGGAAAACTTTTTTTTTTTTTTTTTTTTATTGTCGCTCTTTTGTTTATAGCTTACAAAATAACTACTGAGATGATCAATTACCACCAAAAAGCCCTGAGGGGCGCGCTCTGTGATCGGCGAGTCAATGAGACTCGCATGATCACCGATCCGAGCAAGGGGTCGATCCCGACCCCTTACCACGTGATCAGCTGTCAGCCAATGAAAAAAAAGCCGATCACCGGCGGCCGTGATCGGGACATCAGTCCCGATCACGGCCAGTGTATCAGTGCCCACCTGCCCCCTGCCAGTAACCCCCAGAGCATTAATAAAGTGCCACCCAGCAGTGCCACCCATCAGTGCCCATAATGCCACCCAGCAGTGCCATACATCAGTGCCCACCGTGCCATACATCAGTGCCCACAATCTGCCTCAACAACATTGCTGAACCTCAGTGCCACATATCCGTGCCCATCAGTGTCATCTACCAGTGCCCATCAGTGCCGCCCAGTGCCTATCAGAGCCCCCTATCAGTGCCCATCTATCAGTGCCCCTTAGTGCCACCCATCAGTGCCGCCTTATTTGTGCCCATCAGTACTGCCTTATCTGTGCCTATTAGTGTCGCCTTAACTGTGCCTATTAGTGCCGCCCATCAGTGCCCATCAGTGCCCACCAGTGCCGCCTCATCAGCGCATTTCAATGAAGGAGAAAAATTACCTGTTTGCTAAATTTTATAACAAACTATTACACGATTTTTTATTTTTTTTATTTTGCATCTTTTTTGGTTTGTTTAGCAAAAAATAAAACTCCCAGCTGTAATTAAATACCACCAAAAGAAAGCTCTATTTGTGGGAAAAAAATGATAAAAATGTCATTTGGGTACAGTTTTGTATGGCCGCGCAATTGTCATTCAAAGTGCATCAGTGCTGAAAGCTGAAAATCGGTCTGGGCAGGAGGGGGGTTTAAGTGCCCAGTAAGCAAGTGGTTAAAGTTATATTTGCCTTGAAAGCCCCGCTGTAAACACTTGCCAATTTTGCCATCTCCATACCTCCTAACTTTTTGAAAAAACAGAGGGGTCTTAATTTGAAATATTTGCCTCTAACAGAAGGCAGTTTGTCCACCAAAGGCATGTCTGTCAGCAGCAGTAAAGCATGATGGACACCCCCAGCCATACAGCCAAAATTAAAAAGAAATGCATTGCTCTGTTCAAGCAATGTTCACTTCCTCAAATTTTTTTTTAAAGAACTGCTACCTGCAGAAGAGGATACTGAATCTTGAGGCTTTCCTGATTGAAGGCTGCAGAGTTTGGACATGTTCCGCTGTAGAAGTGGGCATTCAGAGCCATCTTTTCCCGTGAGCAATTCCTTAGCTTTTTTGGGGTCGCTTGAAAGACAAAGGGCAAAAACAACAAACTGATTTAATTGGATTTTATATGTTTACGTCGCCTACTAGGAAAATATATTCATGGCAATTTTTTAAGAATTTGTGCTTTACAAATGTGCCTTAAGCTTTTCTACAGTACTGTATCTTTGGAATAATCGCTATGAGACTTTGCAAAGCATGTTATTTGGAATTTTGAATAATGCATCTTGCAATTTATATAACTTTCCTGTTTTGCCTATTGTGTATAATAAGTTGTTCTAAGTGGTGGACAGGGAGTCATTAAATGTGCAAATCTGAAGTTTTTAAAGGGGTGTGTATGATGATTTATCTGCTAAAATTAACCTTTGGGCACTGGTAGATTTATTCTTCAGCTATTGGACGACTGCCATTAATCAAGCGCGCTAAATGTAACTATTCTCTGCTTGTTTGTTAAGGCAGTTCTAAATGGTAATATTGCATTCTTTCTTGCAACCATTATTGTAACGAAGTTGCACCTGTACTATTGACTTCATGCCTACTGCCTTATACTTGAAGTGTTACTAGAAAAGAATTTGCTGATAATTGTTTGTTTTACAATTAAAACTATTCGGTGCATTTTTTTTGCCTTGAAAAATGTTAAGTTGCTTCCTCTGCTCTGTGTTCCCGTAGGGCATGTGATAGTTTTCCCTCACATTCTAGGGTTTTTCTTCATATATTCTTATGAAAAAAACACTGGGGAGCCTTATAACACTATCAAAAGCTTGTGGTGGATTCCCAAACGTAATCCCGAAATGGAGGTGAAATTTGGGGTCAAGCTGGTTTGAGTTTAAAAAGCGAATACATACTTTGTGTACTTAGTGATATTTTTTTCCTTATGAATAAATCCACAATACGCCATGGATGTTCAGTGTAAAACATAAGAAACAAAAATGATACAAACTACTGCTATTCTAATAAAAGGAGAACAGTGGGGGTATGGATTTGGTTAGTGTCATTTTCAGGTCTGTGCCTTGTTATGGCTTCTAATGGTTCTATTCAAGCCTTGCAGCTTACTTCAAATTAGTTTCCTATGCCTAGGTTCTGTCAATACCACAGATATCTCAAGTATAGAGGTCAACAGGGCTGTGGAGCCCAAAAATGGTTGACACAAATTATGTCAGAAGCAGGTATCCATTTCATTTATATGTAGCACCTGACCTATCCTTTGTGTTTTTGTTCTACTTTACCAGATGGTAAGAGATTAAAGAATGGTTGGAGGTTTTATAATAATGGTGCCAAAATATTTCCATAAATAATAATGGATCTGCAAAACACACCTCTGCAAAATGTCAATTTAAAACTGAGAGGTGGTGAGAAGAAAATGAAAAATATGTTTTTGTATTAAATAATGAACTGAGTTTGAACAAAAACCTTTTGTTTTATGGTTGGTCAGTAATCTGATCCATTAAAGGCATTATCTGTTTCTCATCTTTTCATTGTTTAGAGGTTCTAATTTAATCAAATTCAAATTATTTGGCTAAAGAACGGGAAGTGGATTATGCCTAGGTACTTCTTGGAACAGGTGCTGCAGATCATTGTCAGAATTTTACCTTTTTGGTATTCAAAAGTTTTGAAATTGTTTATTTGTTCCTGGTAATGCAAGCTTAGGTTGGGAAACAGAAGCAGTAAACCTAATCCAACGTTATTGGTCCTGCATATGTTACTTCAAAGAACATCTTTCCTTGATTAGAACTTATAAGACCTTGCCGATTTTAGCAAAACATTCTTTGAAATCTGAGCTAATATTTGAGTTCACTCATTTGGGTTCACGGAACAGTTCATTGCTAGGCGTTGTGCTATAATTCACATTCTGCATAAAAACAGAGTCTGTAGATTGTCGCTGTGTACTTGCCTGCAGACCAGAGTTGAGCCTGTATGGGGTTGTCCGTCAAATTGAAGTTTTCATAAGATGGTGACTGCTGCTGTCGTGGTCCAATGTTTTTTAATAATTAGAGAGTGAAGTCATAGAATTCATCTGCAGTAGAACCTGTTGTATAGCTTAAGACCATGGCCTATGAAGCTGGATACCCTTGCACCCCTCTATATGCCATTATTACTTTTCATAGAAACTTGAATCTGATGATCAAGGTAAACAAAATGTTATTTTCAAAAGACCAGTTGGGGCTAAAGACTCCTATGTGTTGCTATACTATGGTCCAACACTATTCTCTTTTATATTTGGAAGGACAACCACCAGGATGCCACTGTTTGCAATTACTTGCAAAGTTTGTTACCCAATGGTAATTTGAAAAGGGTTCTTAATCATTGGTGGTAAGGTCACATTATGGAAGTCCCTTTTTCACCTGCTCTTCATCTGCTTAACTACCGTATATACTCGAGTATAGGCCGACCCGAATATAAGCCGAGGCCCCCAATTTACCCCCAAAAAAACTGGCAAACTTATTGACTCGTGTATAAGCCGAGGGTGAGACATGCCTGTCCATCCCTGTGTGTGTGTCCGTCCATCCCTGTGTGTCCGTCCATCCCTGTGTGTCCGTCCATCCATCCCTGTGTGTGTGTGTGTCCATCCATCCATCCATCCATCCCTGTGTGTGTGTGTCTCCATCCATCCATCCATCCATCCATCCATCCCTGTGTGTGTGTGTCTCCATCCATCCATCCATCCATCCCTGTGTGTGTGTGTCTCCATCCATCCATCCATCCATCCCTGTGTGTGTGTGTATCCATCCATCCCTGTGTGTGTGTGTATCCATCCATCCCTGTGTGTGTGTGTGTCTCCATCCATCCATCCATCCGTGTGTGTGTGTCTCCATCCGTGTGTGTGTGTGTGTGTGTGTGTGTGTGTGTGTCCAGCCTACCTGTGTCCCGAGCCTTTGTCCCGAGCCTCCGTCCCGTGTCGTGCCTTGCCTTCGTCCCGTCCCGTCCCGTCCCGTGCCGTGCCGTGCCTTGCCTTGCCTCCGTCCCGTGCCCTCTTCGTCGGCGGCCATTGTAAAATTCAAAAGCCGCGCCTCCTCCTTCGCCTGTGATAGGCGGAACACTGAATTTCCCAGCAGCCTGTGTTCCGCCTATCACGGACGTCGTATCATCCTCGTCCGTAGTACGAGGATGAGACGATGCCCGTGATAGGCGGAACACAGGCTGCTGGGAAATTCAGTGTTCCGCCTATCACAGGCGAAGGCGGAGCCGGAGGCGCGGCTTTTGAATCATAGAATGGCCGCTGTCTGTCTGCTCGACACGCTGATCGAGCGGGCAGACAGCGATGACTCGAGTATAAGCCGAGGGGGGCACTTTCAGCCTCAAAAAAGAGGCTGAAAATCTCGGCTTATACTCGAGTATATACGGTAGTAAATAAGGCCTGTCTACCCTCTTCACTAGTTCATTGAAAGAGCCAAAAACAAAATGCTGGTTCCCCACCAGAACCCAATGGGAATGCTGCCTTTTTTTTGCAGAAGGTGCAAAGGATTTTAAGCAGTAACGCTGGTAAAGCTGAACTCCACGTATGGTCTTCAGATTGTCAAGTCGATGCTACCACAATAATGTCCACAATCTTCTGGGTCAATTATCACCAATGAAAGGGTGCCTTCATATTTTTTTTTTTTTTTTTAAGTATAAGGTATTCTCTGGACAACGTGGAGGACCAGGTAGTGTTCATTTAGCAACAATCCCAGCTGGTATAACTTGGAGGACTCCTCAATTCCACAGTGTCTCCCTTTTACAAATCCCCTCAGTAAAAGAGGTCCGAGGAACATCTAATGCTCTCTACCAAATACATTTATAATATAAAACAAAGTATATTTACATAGAACAAATCTGTCTCCAGTGCTCAGTCAATGTGGCACACATCACTGTAAACAGCATACAAGTCAAAACCACTGCTGATCAAACTCATTCACAGAAAAAGAATAGTCCTGTTTAGCGTGGCTGGGTCAGAAGTTTGAGCTCCACCTTATGCCTTACATCTCCGGGCAGGACTTCCTCAGAGGATAGGCACTGTGAATGTGTTTGATCAGCAATGATTTTGCCTGTATTGCTGTTTACACTGAGCGCTGGAGACAAATTTGTTCCGTGCGAGTATACATGTTTTATTATAAATATATAATATAAATATATTTTGTGGTAAGTACTTTCCCTTTTATAAATCCCCCTCAGTAAAAGAAATCGGACACTGTGGAATCAAACGGAGTCTTACCAGCGGAGATTGTTGCGAAGGATTAGGATTTGATGTGTATGGTAGATCTATCAAACTCTCCAATCTGATTTTGACCTCCTGTAACTAAGAGGTCTATGAAAGGGTGAGTATATAAATAAAGCATGGTTTGCGGTCGTGTCTTTTCTGCAGAAGGTTATTTATCTTCACATTGTGTTGAAGAGCAGGATCCGTGCCATGTGGGCTGTTGCAATAATACACCATTGGCAGTAAAATGGACCTGCATGTGATGCACATTGATTGTAAATAGATCACATATCACGTGTGTAAATAATGCACCTTTTTGATCATTGCTATTATTTTTGTGTCTAGGGTGTGTTTTATATAATACATATGCCTTGTTTATTTGACTAAGTTTTCTGAGCACTACACGCGTTTTAAATGTTTACTAAAACTATGAAAAATGTTGTTCATGTTCACCAACATAAGCACAGCATAGACAACCTGCTTCTGTGTTTGGCTGCAAGTCCACAAATGCTCTCCAGTAATTAATTAATGATAATAATAATGCCAGTGTGTTTTTTTTTTTTTTTTTTTTTTTTTTTTTTTTAACTTCCAGAGCTTCTTCACAGAATGTATCAGCTTGCTGCAATAATTTACATTTAACTGCAACCTCAGACTTCATACCATTCTAAATCATACGATTAAACCTAGCCTCTAAAAGTCGTATAGTGCTTAAATGAGGGCTTTCATGTCCTCTTGGTATATGTGTGTGTGTGTGTGTGTGTGTGTGTGTGTATATATATGTATATATGTGTGTATGTATGTATGTGTATATATATATATATATATATATATATATATATATATATATATAATTACTAGAAGTATAAACATTATTGTACACCATCTTTTATAATTCTAATTAAAGTTTATCAAACTATTACAAGTGTAATCCTAAATGCTCTTAGGCTCTTTGGTAACCCTTCCTCCTCGGAGTGCCAAATGACTGCCTTTGTTTCATCCTGTACATAGATAAGGGTGCTCTTACCTATATATGCCTTCCCATTTCTACCCCCCATATATTTTGTTGTTATGTTGACTATGTACAGTCTTTCAGCCTACTTCTACATGCCTGTGTGTGTGTGTGTGTGTGTGTGTGTGTGTGTGTGTGTGTATATATAAAAAGGCCAGTATGGTGGCCTGGAATTATGGGAGGAGCCCGGAGGGGTATATAACCAGCCCGTTCGCTTGTCTTCCTTGTCGGTTCCTGTGCGCGATATCTGTTACGTCAGATCTAGGGCCGACTGTTCGAGACCAAACGTAGTGAGTGGTGTTCGTGAGTTCCCGTATTTGTTAGTCCCGATCGTGTCCGTGTTGTCAGTCGTCTTGTCTTTCGTAAGCGTTCGTGTGTTTCCTTGTCCGAGTGTCGCAATACTCAAAAAATTGCCGTTGTCGTACAACGCATCTGGGCCGGCTGTCGCAGGTAGGGCTTTGGCACCCATTTTTTCATTTCATGTTTACAATGTCCCTTGAACACGATATCCTGAACTCACAAACCGCTCACTTTACATTTCACGAACGTGTTTTAAATCACGTCACCCGTACTCGTTACCACATGTCACTACTCCTTTTCTTTCCAAAGAGAAGTCATTATCACCCATTCGTCACAAATCGTGCCACATCAGGCACTTCATTTCGTAGACATTTCAACGACTCCCCAATCATTTCTAAAATATTCGAATCGTTCGAATCATTTCGAAGCACAGCCGACTGCTCGTCATGTCAAACATCAAGCAGTCCGAACCATTTCAAATTAATTTCGAATCGTTTCAAATCGTTACGAGTCATTTCAAACCATTTCAAATCATGTCGGGTAATTTCAAATAATTTAGAATCATTTCATATCATTTCAATCATTTCAATCGTTTCATGTCATTTCGAATCATTTCGATCATGTTATGTCATTTCAAATCATTTTTGTCATTCCGAAGCATTTCAAATCATTTCATATCAGTTCGAATCATTTCACTCATTTCTATCACTTACCGCGCTCCGATTCGAATCTTGTTGCATCCCCGATGCACCGATTCGCTTCGACGTGCCCCAGGTTTCGGCCTCATTTCGGTACATGCTCCAGAGACGGAGTCACTCGTAGGTTCAGGCACAGTCCCTGATTCTAGTCTTTGTCATGGCATTTTCATTTCTTGTCACGTACTACGCCCCGAGACGAATCCAGTCGCATTACCAGGTATGCACCGATTCGCCTCGGTACGCCCAGCTGTCGGCCTCATTTCAGTACATGCTCCAGAGACGGATTCTTTGTTAAAATCATCATTCCATTCGTTGATTCTTGTCTCTGTCATGGCATATCATTTCTGTCACTTATTACGCTCCGATTCGAATCCTGACGCATTCATCAATGCACCGATTTGTTCCGGTGTGCCCAGCTGTTTACGCCTCATTTCAGTAGATGCTCCAGAGACAGGACTCATTTTATCATTTATGGGCCACCCTCTGACTTTTGTCTTTGTCATGGGGATCATTTCATCTCACCTATCACGCTCCGGTATGAATAGTCACACCTGTGTACCAAATTCGTCTCGTGCCCTAGGACAGGCCTCATTTCAGCACATGCTCCAGAATCCGTTTCGTGCTTGGTCGCAAGATTGCGGCATGGCGATCCGGACCTCTGTCATGGCAGATTCACTCATTTCACTGTCGCGTACCGCTTCCCGGTTCGAATCCAGTTTCTTCAATGTTTTGATTCCTGCCGGGGGCCTTGCTCATCGGCCTCATTTCACTAAAATTGCCTCGATTTTCAATACATGCTCCAGAGTCCGGTTCGCTGTCAGTTGCACCTGCGACGCAACCAAATCGCATCTCTGTCATGGTAGACGTTTCATTCAAAAGGCAACGTTTCATTTGTTTGTCTCATTTCATTTCAAAATCTCATCATCTCATGAAGTCGCTATTTAGCTAGCCACCTGTGTTTAGGTATTGAACTCTCAAACAAACTTCACCTTCATGTTCTCAGGTCAGTCGAGTTTCAGGAGGTCCACCCTGCACCTGGTCGGACAGTGCCTCCTTGGGTAAGAAAAATAAATGATAATACATATATGAAGAAAATGCACATGAGCGGAAGCATCCTTCTCATTAAGTAGGTATTTCTTCAGGAGTCACCAACGAGTCTTGTAATCCATGTCACCCTTATGTAGGTTCCGCTTAGAAGAAAACCCAAACCCGAGGACAAGTAGGCTCGCCTAGGCCTGGATTACGCCACCATGTCCCTGGCCGGCAGTGAGGATCTCACAGCCCCATTATCTCCATCTCCAGTCTCAGAGAGTGGCAGCCAGCGGTCCCCCAGAGCATGGACCATTCCCAGACTGACAACTGAGCTGAGGCGCAGAGGTGTACCCTTTACGGCAAAAGCCAGAAAGGCCAAGCTTTTCAAGCTCCTCTATCCTCCCCCAGCTGTGGCAGAAGCTAGTACCCAGCAGGCCTCCCTGGGTTCTATCGCCGCCTCAATTTCGCAACTGCATACCCTGGTATCTTCCCTGGCGACCTCAATTTCAGAGGTCCAGAATCGGGTGGCCCTCCTCGAGACCCGCCCAGTACCAGCAGCCCAGGCAGTAACTAGCCCACTCACAGGTATCACCGGGTGTACGTCAGTTGTGTACCCTTCTCATCTGGTATCGGCCAGCATCAGGAAGGACATCCTAGAGGGCAAGGATGTCAATCTGGCTTCTCTACTCATCTCCATCCACGAGCTTGCGGAGAACAAGGCTTATACATGGGGGGGATGTGTCAGTGGTCCTCAAGGCCAAAGACCCCAGGCTGGACAGAAAGCTTTCGGTCACCGAATTTACGTTGGCCTTCGGCATATTGAGGGATGTCGTCTGCTCAGCCTCCCCCAACAGGAGGGAGGAGCTGGATCGCTACCTCCATGCTATAGTAGATTTAGGCTACAAATACGGCAGTTTTGCGTTTTATGACTACCACAGCTCCTTCTCTGCTAAAGCGGCTGACAGTCTCTTCCAATTCCAGACGCCTACTGACTGGAGCATCATGGATACTGAGCTTTTTTGCCGCAACTTCGCGGGTCTACGGTCTCCCCTCTGTGCTATTTGCCAGTCTGCTACCCATACCGCTACCTGGTGCGCTAACTCAGTGGCAGCCCAGCCCTCAGACAATCCTTCTGCTTCAGGTACTGCTCGGGGCCAATAGGCGCCGGCACGCCTGCCACAGATGGATAAATTTGGGCGCCCGGTCAAGACCGTGGGAGGTGCAGCAATCTGCAACAACTACAATTGCGGGTCATGTAATTTTAGTCAATGCAGGCTGCTCCACATATGCACGCTATGTCATAGGGCTCATCCCAGGCTTATGTGCGAAGTCAAACAGCTTAAGAAATCTTGACTAAGCCGGGTCGACGTCTCATGGCTCAGCATCTACCTTACAGCTCATCCCACTCCCTCACTGTCCGTCTACCTTGTTCAGGGCTTCACTCAAGGCTTTCACACTGGACTTATCTCTCTCCCTCACCTCACGCACAAATGCCGGAACCTGCGGTCAGAAGCCATTGATGAACGAGCCATCGATCAGCTCCTACAGACAGTTAGACCAGGACTTTATCATAGGCCCTTTCACCCAGCCCCCATTTAACACCTGGAGAGTCAGCCCTATTGGGCTTGTCAAGGGCAAGTTCTCAAATAAACTCAGATTGGTGTACGATTTGTCAGCGCCTCATTCCTCTTCTGTCCCTAGTCTTAATTCCCTCATCCCCTCCAAGGAGTTCTCTCAAGTATGCCTCCGTAGACACGGCCATCCAGGCCATTCTCAAAACAGGCACGGGCACCTGGCTCTCCAAGGCCGATATCTCGGATGCTTTCAAGCTCCTTCCCATCCATCCATCTCTCTGGTGCTGGCATGGCATCAAGTGGAGGGAGCTGTACTGTTTTGCCATCAAACTGACATTCGGGTCCAAAAGCAGCCCCTGGCTCTTTGACACTTTCGGGCAGTCACTCACGTGGATCTTGCTGCATGTAGCCCGGTGTCAGGGAGTCATACACTATCTGAATGACTTCCTACTGATCGAGCCACCCGGCTCACCGCCAGGAGATCTGGATAAATTAAGGGTGGTTTTCAGTAACCTCAACGTCCCCATTGCCGAGCACAAGGTGGATGGTCCAACACAGTCCATCACCTTTCTCGGGGTTAACCTAGACACCAACACCATGCAGGCCAGCCTCCCCCCAGATAAACTGGCCCGCATCAGGGCGGTCCTGAAGGACTTCACCCACGCCAGAACTTGCACCAAGAGACAGCTGCAGTCCCTTCTCGGCATGTTGAATTTCGCCATGCACATCATCCCTCAGGGTCGCGCCTTTGTGTCACGTCTATTGGTCTTACTGTCCCTCACACAGGACCCGGAGCAAGTCCTCAGCCTTGATCCCACGGCGATAGCGGACCTCGCTATGTGGGAGGAATTCCTATCATCTTGGAATGGCGTGTCCCTGTTCATTCCCTCCATATCTTCCCTTTCACCCCAGGTGGTGACCGACGAGGCGGCCTCCACAGGCTTCACGGCAATTTTTGGCCACCTCTGGCTCGCAGCTCCCTGGCCTCCCCAGATACTGGCGATACCTGGCTTCTCCGAAACATACTCCCTGTTTGAATTATACCCCATCGTAGCTGCAGCACACACTTGGGGCCGCAGTTGGTCGGGTCAAACTGTGGCCTTTTCAACAGACAATTTAGCCACTGCAGAGGTCATTAATAAAGGCAGGTCCAGGTCTCTAGCGATTTATGTCCTTCCTACGTCGGCTGGTTCAGCTCTCATTATTATTTCAGTTCAACATCCACTGTTCCTTTATCCCCGGTAAATTCAATCGGACAGCGGACGCCCTCTCCCGCTTTAACTTTGTCTCATTTTTCGATCAGGTGCCCGAAGCCGGACCAACATCAGCAGCTATCCCGGACTGGTCTCAGCTGACCCTGGACTAGCCCCACACCTCCTAGCGGCAACCCAGCTCATCGATCTCTCCCTCTCACGTAATACCCTTAAGGCCTACCAAACGGCCTGGAGGGCCTTTAACCGCTTCATGACACATCACAGCACAGAGACGTCCCGTGTCAAGCAAGTCCTGGCCTTCATTTCCTACTGCCACTCGGAGCTTGCATTATCCTATAATACGATCCGGATATACTTGGCCGGTGTACAACATTTCACGTCCCTCCAGGACCCTACCGAACCTTCCTTATTTTCTTACCACGCCGTTCGGGCTATCATGCGCGGCGTCCAGAAGCGCCAGCCAGTGGCCAGCACCAGACGGCTGCCTATCACAGGAGATCTTTTTAGAAACATGTCGGATATCCTGGCCACATCACCATTCGGTCTCCGTCCTAGTGTCATCTTACAAGCAGCCATATATCTGGCCTTCTACGGCTTCTTACGGCCAAGCGAGTTTACTTGTAACAGCCCCACAGCACGCATGCTGTGCAAACGCCACCTGGTCCGTTACGAAGACCATTTCATTTTACACTTAGCAGTCTCCAAAACGCAGCAGCTTGGCTCTGGTACGGACATGCATTTCTATAAGACCAACAACCGCTGGTGCCCGGTCGCCACTCTCACCCGCTTGTTGACCCTTCTGGCCGATCAACCAGACACGAGCCCGCTTCTGCCATTTCATACTAAACCTCTAAACGCTGCCCGGTTTATGGAACATGTCAGGATACTCCTGTGTATCCTTCAGCTAAACCCTACTCACTACTCCGGACATTCATTCCGTATCGGCGCAGCCTCAACAGCCTCCCGCCAAGGGGTCCCGGACCATGTCATCAAGAAGTTGGGCAGATGGAAGTCCACCTGTTTTGCCCGTTACATACCCAATCCACAAGTGGAGATGGCCCAGGCCTTTGTCGAGCTCACCCAGTAACAAAACTAAAAACAATAAAGCACAATCCCTACATGAATGTTTTGCCCCCTTATTTTGGTATACCGTACGTTAGACCGGGGCACACTTTCAGGTCCATTTCAAGTAAGCGAGTTTGTTAACCTTGTTTGTCATCCTTATCCGTATCGGTCAGAGGGCTCTGAACCATAAATGTATGTGTGTGTGTGTGTGTGTGTATATATATATGTATATATGTATATGTATATATATATATATATATATTATTGTAGAGGGTTAAGATGGGGTTAATCGAAGAAGGCAGGTACTTCCCCTTCAGACCTGCTTATTATCAGGTGTGCTGAAAGTGTCAGCATGGAGTTGTTGAGTAGGAGAGAGGGAGACACAGCAGCACGCTGTGTGGAAATGTCCATTGCTGGATGGTGTACCTGCTGGGTGAGCTTAACCACAAAAAGACTGTAGCTCTGTTTGGAGCCATGAACTGTTACCTCTAAGCCTGTGTGCTGATGAACGGTGAGCTGTACCTATGTGCACATCCGTGTGATAAGACAAGTCTGTCTGGTCTTATGTTTTGTTTGCTATTTTGCTGAATAACTTTTATTTTACTGGACTGCCTCTGAGCCAGCTCTTCACCCCTCTGATCCCCTACAATACACACACACACACACACACACACACACACACACACACACACACACACACACACACACACACACACACACACACACACACATACATATACACATATACACATATACACATATACACATATACACATATACACATATACACATATACACACACACATACATACACATACATGCACACACATACACACGGTCATCCAGTGAAAATCTAGGCTGCTTTTCACATAGAAAGAGAAGAGGAAGAGAATGAGGATGGAAGTCAGTAACCCAATCAGTGAACAGCAGTTAACAAAGATTTTTGTTATTGCCTTGTTAAAGGCAAATCTAAAAGACACAAATTACTTATTTTTAGGGAAAAAAATCAAATTTAAATGCCCATCAATGCAGTCTTATCAGTGTCCATCTGTAGCCTTGTCCATCATTGCAGCCTTGCCCAGTGCCTTTGCAGCTTTGCTTGTCTCTTTGCAGCATTGCCCTGATTTAAATTTGGCGCCGATCTCCACTGACTGAGCGGCGCTCGCTCCTCTCGCAATCAGTGTAGGTGGGCGGGACTGTGAGAGGAGCCGAGTCTAGCTGTAGTACACTCAGATTTTTGTATCTTGGCTCTGCTCACTCCTTTCCTCACAATCAGCGGGGATCGGCATATAACAGGCACCCACGATTTTCCCCTGATTTTATGGTTAAAGTGTGCGTTATACTCTGATAAATACGGTACCTGGTTTTGACCTGGTATATGCCTTTTGCAATTCACTGTAAAGTAGAACTGTCAAGGCAACAAAGGAGTGGCTCAAGAAAAGGCACATTAAGGTTTTGGAGTGGCATAGTCAGTCTTCAGACCTTAATCCTATAGAAAAGTTATGGAGTAAGTTGAAACTTAGAGTTGCCAAGAGACAGCCAAGAAACCTTAAGGATTGAGAAAAGATCTGTAAAGAGTGGACCAAAATCCCTCCTGAGAGATGTGCAAACTTGATCACCAACTACAAGAAATGTCTTACCTCTGTGCATGCCAACAAAGGTTTCTCCACTAAGTCATATTTTGCTTGGGGATCAAATACTACTTTTATTCACTAAACAGCAACTCGGTTTATAGCATTTGTTTTATGTGTTTTTTCTGCATTTTTGCTTGATATTCTGTCTCTCTATCATTTTAAAATACACCTATGATAAACATTATAGACCCTTCATTTCTTGTGGGTAAACGTATAAAATCTGAATGGGATGAAATGATTTTCTCCACAGCTTTCCTGGAGTTCACTCTAACCACTTCAGGACAGAGCCTCGTTTTGAGATTTGGCGTTTACTGGTTTTAAAACCATTTTTCTTGCTAGAAAATTACTTGGAACCCTCAAAAATTCTATATGTATTCTATGTGTATTTTTTTTCTAACACCCTAGAGAACAAAATTGCGGTCGTTGCAATGCTTTCTGACACACCATATTTGCGCAGCAGCCTTTTTTGAATTAAAAAATAAGACCACAGTAAAGTTAGCCCAACTTTTTTTATATTGTGAAAGATGTTATACCAAGTAAATTGATACCCAACATGTCACGCTTCAAAGTTGCACCTGCTTGTGGAATGGCGACAAACTTTTACCCTTAAAAAAATCTCCATAGGCGATGTTTAAAAAATTCTACAGGCTGCATGTTTTCAGTTAGAGGAAGTCTTGGGCTAGAATTATTGATCTTGCTCTAACGATTGCGGTGATACCTCACATGTGTGGTTTGAACAGTTTACATATGTGGTTGCTACTCATGTTTGCGTTCACTTCTGCATGTGAGCTCGGCGGTCGGAGCGCGTTAATTTATTTTATTTAGCGTTTTATTTTTTACACTGTTCAAAAAAAAAAAACTGTCACTTTTATTCCTATTGCAAGGAATGTAAACATCCCTTGTAATAGAAAAAAAGCATGACAGAACCTCTTAAATAGGAGATCTGGGGTCAAAAAGACCTCCGATCTCATATTTACACTAAAATGCAATAAAAAAAAAGTTGTGAAAAAATAAATGTCCCCTTAAGAGCTATGGGCAGAAGTGACGTTTTGACGTAGATTCCGCCCTGCAATGGTATGGAGCCAAGTGGGGGCCATCTTCCCCCTCACTCAGCTCTAAACCACACAGGGAGGATCTGATAGCCTTCAGCTCTAGTAAGTGGCGGAGGGCACCAGAGCGTGGCGGGAGGGGGGTGGCCCTTTCCCGCCACTGATGAAAGTGATCTTGCATCGAATCCGCCACAGAGACCACTTTTATGTGAAAGCCCGCTGAAGAAGAGGATATCGGGATTATGGCAGCTAGCTTCTGCCATAACGATATTCCTCTTCAAAGTGCTGACATATAGCGGCGGCGGGTGGTCGGCAAGTGGTTAAACACCTCGCTTTAAATATATTTATCAATTTGGGTAATTTCATTTTCTACAACATATTTTCAGCTTTTAAATTTAATGTAAAGTTTTTTGCTTTATTTTATAGGGCTAAAATTCTTCAAAAATGTTAGCTGCTGTGTCACACTAGCTGTCATTGAGAAGCAGTTATCAGAACTAATCTGGCACACTCATTGCTTGTAGTGTTTTCTATTGTAGGGATGTGTGGATTACTGAGCAAGTTTAGATTACATATCCTTAGTACTTGCCATGAGTTAAGCATTTCTGGAGACAGCAGTATTTTTCATGATTATTTTCATAAGGCCCCTTGGCAGTATTGCTTGGCAGGCCATCTGACTATATTCAGGTCACACCTTTTTTTTTTAAATAAATCTAATGTCTACTACATTGTTACAATGCAAAGCAAACTGTGCCTTGATTTAGCTATCATCTGCAGCAGCATCTGGAATTCTGTGACAGATGACCAGGAAGAGGTTGCAAATATTTCTATAGAAACTATTGATGCTTGTGGGATTACCTTTGTAGAGTTTTAATTCAGTAAATACTTCAGGATACTGCTTATGCGCTGATAACATTTCTTGATGTCCCCTATAAAATATTTTAGAAAGACCCCGAAAACAGGGACAGTTGTACCCCCCCCCCCCCCCCCCCCCTGGTATATAGGGACTTTGAAGGCGAACAAAGGACTTTTTATAAAACCATATTATTAGAAAAAGTGCTTAAAAAAGCATGTATAAATCTTCACAAAACATTTGTGCAAGACAAAACAATTGACATATAATATATTTTCTACAAATTCAAACATGAGTACACATTCCTCCATAGGCCTGACATGTTTCTGGAGAGAGGTCCCTTCTTCGGAGGCGTTTTTAGGAGAGAAAATTTGTATCTTCTGAAAAACAAATACAAAATGGCTTAATGGCATTTTGTTTCGGGCAAAGTCACCATTGTTGCATCTGAAAGTGTCTAATATACATACCAGTATTGAAATTATAAATAACTATTTGGTTGTATACAAAGAAGTGAATTTTTGAAATAAGTTTGATACACTTATGCCGCCAATTATTCACCAAGAGGTGATATACTCCGTTCAAGCTCAGAGAAGCCCATGCAAGAGGTCCCATGATGGGATGATCACCACAGTACTGCCACAACAGAGCCCTAGGAGTTCAATTACTTATTATATTTAATTTGAACCCCTTTTGTATATACCCCAGCTAAATGTCTAATATGCCTGTTGAAAAGTATGTATAAATAAAGTAACTTCAAAACATTAATAAGAAAAATCTCATATTCCAAAAACAGAAGGGAGGAGTTTTCCACTTCCTCTCCTATCTCACAGTAACACATGAATGTGCAATGAAGATGGTAGCTCTATTGGTCTCTTTAACTTACTTTCAAGATGGATACAATTTATATGTGACTGCAGCATTGCCCGGCATGAAGTGCACTGGGCAGAACGCAGTCTGTGAGCTTTATAGACCGGCGCCAGCGCAGTGCAGATCATTTTCATTGGTGTCAGCATGGAAGGTGATTTATAAAGGCTGTGTCGTTGTGCAATGACGTCATCGCAGCGCGACATCAAAAGGAAACAAAATATGAGACTGCTTGTGCCGCTCTACAAATAGCAAGCAAAAAAAAAAAAAAGAATCTATATAAAGCGAAATATGGAAAAACATCCAGCGGGACCTCCAGGGCAGGATCTGCATCCCCCCCCCCCCCCCCCACATACCAAAGCAGTGGAAGAATGCCATGCAGATGAAGCCCACCGGTGCAATACAATTGCAATTACACAGCCGGCACCGGAGAAGAGACAGCCAAAAGGGCCCGCTCCCCCCAAAATACAGATAAATGGAGAGCGAGGGCCCTGTGTGCCGGGCAGGCATGTTAAAAGGTAAATAACGGCAGGCGTTTTGCAGTTGACATAATGTCTAGGCCTGTACATCCTGCCATTTGGTAATACAAATTTTCTCTGTATATTCATATAACGGCAGCATGTAAAACCGCTACAAGTGAAAGTCCCAAATCTTTTACATACATCAGAACGGAAAGTGTCGGTATACTCGCTTTTGACCCGATGGTCTCTAAGTGAGGGAGCCCATCTAAAGGTGATGGTGGGTGTCACAGATATATGTGGTCTTTGATTAGGATCAATTTGTAATAAATGCCAATGCTTTTGTGAAATATTTCTGATAATTTTATGTTTGTTATAGGTGGTTATTAGTCTAGTTACTGATTTTAAATCAGAAGATTTTTTTTTTTTTTTTTGGTAACAGTATGTTTTGTCTCAACTGTCCCCATGCACGTTTAATCTATCTATTGATTTGGTGATGTTTAGATCAAGGAATGAGATGGCAATATCATTGAAGGTGATTGTGAAGTACAAGTTAAATGTGTTTTGGTTCATGGCGTGTATAAAGGCTTGTAGATCTTCTGGTGTGCCATCCCATATCATCAGTATGTCGTCTATATTCCTATGCCATGCTACCACATGGGTGGTATAAAACGACAAACTGTCATCAGAAAGCAGAGACTGCTCCCACTCCCACAGGTACAGGTTGGCGTATGATGGGGCACAACAAGTCCCCATCGCAACCCCCTGCATCTGGAGGTAGTGGGATCCATCAAAAGAAAACATGTTGTGCGCTAAAATAAAATACAACGCTGCTATTAGAAAATAATTCAACTTGCGATCATCCTTGTGAGATTGTAATAAAACGTGTTTTATTGCAGGGGAGACCTAAGTTGTGGGGAATTGAGCTATAGAATGCTTCCACATTAATAGCAACTAAAAAAGAATGAGGTGGAACATGTAATTTTTCTAAATTTTGTAATAGATGAATGGTGTCCTTGATGTGTGAAAATAGACTAGCCACAAAGGTTCTAAGATGACTATCAACAAATTTGCTAAAATTTTCAGTTATAGATTCAGAAATAATGGGACGGCCTGGAGGAGATTTTTGGGAGACAATATAGAGTTGGTATGTGCGTATAAGGTGTTCTAATATACTCCTAGACATCTTTATCAATGGCCCCATCTACCAAATCATAAAAGGCATAATTGAATTTATCAACGGTGCCTTTTGAGATAGGTTTGTACCATAATTTATTTGTAACAACCTTTGTACACAAAACTGTATAGTGCTCATTTTGTCATGATTACGATGTCCCCTCCCTTATTGTATGGTTTAATTGTTAGGGGATGTTTTTTTGAGAGTTTCTAAAGCCAAATGTTCATCTTTGGTAAGATTGTTACATGAAATTTGATTTTGATTTTCTTGATTTCTGATGTGGTAGAGGCTATAAAGACCGACTTTTTTTTTAAATTTCCCTTGTTTAACTGGCAACAATGGGGATTATTCTGTGATATGTTCCTCCAGAAGAGCTTCAATATCTACCGAATCAATTAAATCACTAGGGTCCTGTTCCTCAAGGAGCATTAGGAGATCATCCAATGCTTCATCTGATTCTTTTGACCTTCGTCTGAGAGATTTTTTTCTTTTGAAAAAAAAGGCTTTTGTACTGGCGTTTTCGAGCAAAAAGATGTAAGTCTTTTATTACTCCTTTTATTACTTCAAACGTATTCAAACCAGCTTCTGGACAGAAACTGAGACCTTTATGTAACAAATCCCTTTCAGCTTCAGTAAGTGAATAATTTGAAAGATTGACAATGTTTTGAGGTGTTAGGGTTTAAAGAAAGATCTGGTGAAAGAGTGTGTAATGAAGCTACATGTCTGGAGGACTCTCCTCCATTTGGTGAACTAAAAAATCTTTGTCAGTCTGCAATAAAGTCATGGTGATAGAAGATCGTGAAGAATCACCTGTGTGTGTGTGTATAAATGAAAGAGAACCATTACCAGAAATTCCTGCAGAAAAAGATTGACACCACGTGAATTACCTTTACCAGTGGATGAAAGAGGGATTGTTTGTGGAGTGGGAGTACAATCCATGATTCTCTTATTTGGAGAAGGGTCGCCATCGGATGGTGGTCTTTTATTTTATTTTTCTGTGATTTGCAATTTCTATATCTGTTCTTGGAAGAAGATGAGACGGAGGAGTTTAAGGATGAATTGAGCTCTGAGTTCATTGAGCCTTTGCTTAGCTTTCCTTTTTGAGAACGTTGTGACAGATTGGCTACTATTTATAGGCCTTTCCTTCTTGAAAGGCTTTTTATCTCGCCAGAATTTCTTGTCTCTTATTGCTGATCTTTGTTGAGATTTTTGATTAAGCTGAAATCAATTTTTTTTCCTCATGGTCCCTGAAGATGGGCAAGTCTTTAATAGGAAGTAATTTAGTATAAATTGTATCAATGTCTTTGTCAAAATTGGTGATGCGTTTTTTATATTCTTTGCTTAATAATATTGCCATAGTCTTAGTACAAAGCTGTAGATTCCTCTCCCAATTGATTTTAAAAGTGGAATCTACATCTTCCAACATAGGAAAAATTTTCATTTATAATCCTAGAGGATTAATATCCTCCTGGATATATCTATCAAAACCGTCAGCATGCCAAAAGCGTGAAAAAACAGAGGAAATTTCTGATTGAGAGGATGATTCCTCCCTCCTGTCCACGGCTCACCTCTTCCTCCCTCCTGTCCACGGCTCACCTCTTCCTCCCTCCTGTCCACGGCTCACCTCTTCCTCCCTCCTGTCCACGGCTCACCTCTTCCTCCCTCCTGTCCACGGCTCACCTCTTCCTCCCTCCTGTCCACGGCTCACCTCTTCAAACAACCTGCCAGCCCCCCTACAAGCTCTTTCCACCATATCACCTGCACCCCTCCCCACTGCTCAGCTCTCACTTTGCACAACCTCTCCTTCCCAACTTTAACAACTTCACCCCCCTCTTCACAAATTCACCCCCTCTTCACAAATTCACCCCCACTACAGTCCACAGCTGTCTCCTCCCCTACAGATGCCACCACCCCCTTCCCTCCATAGTTTTTAGTTCACTCACCTCCTCTCCATAGCTTCCAGTGCAGCCATCATTGGTCCGTTTTAGAGCATGCAGGCTTTTTTCTGGCTGAACACTTCACTACAGGAAGGCAGGGCAGGACGAGAGCCGCGGGGCAGGGTGGGACAGATGGGAGCCACAGGACAGGGTGGGACGGATGGGAGCCACAACTCCCGAAGGTCCACAAAAAGTAAAAAAAAAAAATACAGCGGTCGCGGTGTGGGGACTCCGTGCACTGATTGACATATATAAATCCCGACAATAGGACACAGCCGGTGGAGGAAGAAAGTAGTGCCTACCTCCTCCATCTACTGCCTTCTGTGTTCCGTGATTGGGGAGCGGACAGGGCTGCAAGAGGTGGCATGTGGCTCCAAGACTTCCTTAAATTGTGTATGGGAGAAACAAACCCTTAGTTGGCACTCACAAACTGGAGTTCAGGATTACAGAGGTCTTACTAGCATCTTTATCTTTTGTGTGTCTTATAATAGTTTTCCTCTGTACATTATGGCAGAAAGCTATTTTTTTCAAGTTTATTCTGAATACAGAATGCTAAAAGTAGGCCTAAAGCTAGTATCTAAAATCTTAATATGTAAAATAATTCTAAAACAGTTTTCAATCTTAAATATTAAGATTTTTTTTTAAATAATACCTGATGATTTTTCTATGAATGCCCTTGTTATAGGGATGACCACTGTCTCCCAAATATGCTCCTGCTTATTATCTTGTTACATGTACCCCTCCCTGATGGTGACAACATGTTGCCATGCCTGCACATGCAGGCATGGTCTACTGTTCCATAAGGAAGCAGTTCCAGATCAGTGTGTAGCCATTATTCAATCCAGTAAATGTAGACAGAAAATGGCTAAAAGATGCTGGGTTAGCAACGCAGTACTGGGATACTAAGGAAATGTAAAAAGATGCTTTTATATAAAAAAAAGGCAATTGTTTGATACATGGTGCTTTAGAAAAGTGTTTCTACGATTAGGGTTTAGCTCTTTAACCTTTTTAAATCTATTTTAAATACATCTAGCTAATAATTTGAGTTTAAACGCATATTTTTTACGTTGATTATGGTTACTCAACACTACCTCCTTAGCCTGTCAACACTGTTGTCACTGCTTCCTTTTTAGATGCGTTTTATATGTAGACCTGGTCCTTGATTGGTAGCATATTTATTAAATGTTCCTATACAACTAGATGTCACTCTTAGAAATTGACAGGGGAAGTATGAACTGGTAAAGCATCTCCCTTTTGGGGGTTGAAGATCTGTGTAATAGAAAAAGCACTTAAGTGACTTCATACGCAATTTGCTTCAACAGACAAGACATACTGTACAGTACTAATATGCATGTTTTTAAATCTGTTTTTGATGTTTTAAATAACCATTTGCAGTGTTGGCTTACATTAACAGGTTTCCATTGCTCACCTGAAAAATGAGCCTTTTCAATTATATTGAAGCTCAGCAACAGTAGCATATTTTAACCACTCAAGCCTCCAGTGTAATGGCAAGTTTATAATTTATGACGAGCAAATTGATGCTCTTGGAGTTCTGTGAACTCGAATGTTTGGGAAAATTGTATTGAATTTTGTCATAGTCCAGGATCTGGCTTGAAGGCCAATAGCTTATAGCAGTAGAGAGGCTTCCACTGACCAGCTGGATAAGTGCACAAGCAGGTCACTCTGGCAGATGATGCAGACTCACTCAAGGTACAGGGTCTAAATACTAACTGGTGTTCACCAGAGCTCCTGATGGTGGAGATGGGTTTTGCTGCAGGTTAGTACCAGTTCATAGTCCTCAGAATCACCCCATCAGTAGCTGAGCAAGCTGGGGTCCAGTAGCAGAGATAGCAGGTAGGGATCAAGCAAAGGCATAATCGATATACAAACCTAATGTAACAAGTGATTGCAGGCTGAGATCAAGCAGAAATGCAGTTGATGAACAAGCCAGAGGGCATCAATGAGTAGTAGCAAAGATACGGATGGCAGCAGGAGAGATAAGAGCGAGATATTGGCTGGAGTGAGAGCGTAATAATCTGGCAAACAAGTGCTCAGGCCTGGCTTAAATCAGATAGTTCATGGGAGTAGCAAAGAGTTCAAAGTTCGCAAGAAGCAAGACTTAAGGAAAGGTTGTGTAAGCAATCAGGCAGGGAGCTGTCCAGCATCTCAAGTGGCTCTGTGAGAAGAGCTACTGCCAGACATAGCAGAGGTCCCGGATTTGGCTCCAGGCCCCGACAGTTAATAAGAGGCAAGTCAATTCTGGTAATTTATGAGCTATTAGTAAGCTATTTTCAAAAAAGGCTTGGGAAAGCGGGTAGATTTTGCCAGTGACACAAAAAAGTACATTGGGGTAGGTCTTTTTCACACAGCTTCAAAGGTGACTTGGAAAATGCACAACTTCATTAAAATATTAATAAATACTTTGTCAGTTCTCTGTTGGCCGTGTAAGTATTTTTTCAGGCTAAAATTAGCTTTGCTTACAGGCAGTAGCACCCCAATCCACTTATTTGATAGCCTTTTCATCATCAATCAGAATACAAATTCATCAAAGATCTCTCAGTACTTCTTCCACAATGAATGGTTCCCCCATTCCGCCCCACTGCTCAACTCAGACTTTATCTTCAAAGCCATGACTTTAATGCTTTCTTCCTCTAACCAATGAAGGGACTCTCTCACTTCTAAGACTAGGGAAATGTCTGTTATTTACCTTTTTCTGGGTTAAAGACATCCCAGTCCTGTGGATTCAATCAGTGATTTTAGAAGGGTACAAATTAAAGTCAAAACTATACCCTCACATTTTGTTTTCTCCTGAACCAACTGAAATCTTCTCAAGGAGTACCCAATTGGTATAATCAAATCTTTCCAATATTGTGGCCTATATCGACCACCAAGGGAGAACCAAGAGTCAGTGTTAATGGAAGACTCCCTCCCTGCTGTTCAAATCCTGGAAGTTGACAATTGGAAGACAGATTACCTCAGCCATCACTGCCTAGATTAATCTCCTATGTTCGAAATGGGGAACTCAAGATGTGGATGTCCTGTTCTAGGACCATTGACCCTCTAGCACTGGCATAGGATTCTCTGATAATTCTCTGGACCCTGTTCCAGCCAATATGTGCCTTGCTTCAAGTGTGAATTCTTGACTGGTCTACAAATCACAGCAAGAGCGGAAACCCGTGATTCTTATTGCATCAAATTTGCCCAACAGACCCTGGCATGCAGACATGTTCACCCTTCGAAGAGACAATCCATGGCCTTTTCCAAACAGGCAATACCTTCTTTCCCAGGGCCTCCTGTTCCATCCTGCTTCTCAGTCACTGGCTTTAATGGCATGGTTGTTGAAAGCCTGGTCATGGTCTTGAGACAGGGGTATCTAAGCAATATAGGAATGACACTCAAAGCCAGAAAAGCCACTTCTGGAAAAATGTACTACCTGAAAATCTTTCTTTCCCTTATGTGAACATTTCAATTCTTGAGATTTCTCTGTGCCTTGCATTATGGCCTTCCTACAATAGAGACATGACTAGAATTTGGCCTTACTCTTAAACCTCGGTTGACACTGAGTCGCGTGTGTTTTGCACAAAAAATGCACTGCATTCCCGTGATTCAGTGTGGTGCGATTTGAGCCCATGAATGAGCTCAAATCGCATTGTACCAAAAAAGTGCAGGCACCTTTTTTGGAGCCACATCACATGTTTTTTTTACCATGCAATCTGGTGCTGGCAAACCGCACTGAGTTTACGATCCTTTTGGGGGTCAATGTATTTACCACTGCCACAGATTGCAAATGGTGTGATTGCAATGTGGTGCAGGGATTACAGTTTTCCTGCACTGCATTAGGGTGAACATAGGCTAAGGGACTGATTTCAGCCTTGTTCGATTTTTCTCATAAAAAAAAAAAACTCTGGCTTAATTTTCCCATATAAAAAAAAAACTTTTTAACGCATTTCCTGGGATTTTAAAATGGTTACAGCACCCTGTGCTTCCTTGGGATCTTAATTAGATTCTCTCAACCCTACAAAAACAGCTCTTTGCACCCATCAGAACTTTGGATGACCTTTCCTGCAAAGTGGCCTAGCAGCTCTTATATGGAGCCATTCCTGACCCTTTACAAAGACAAAGTACCTACCTTGGCAAGAGGAGGGGATTGAGTGACTCTAAAATATCATGCACCTCATCCCGACTATTGAAAATAAGTGGAAATGAGAGGATGGGATTATTGCAGTGCTCAAATAATCAAATGAACATATAGAATACATTTTTTTTAAATTCTTTATTATAGAAAATAGGTTCAATACAAATGGAACATATGCAATTAGCTTTATACTGGTCGCTGGTGTCCCACAAGGGCAAAGATAGTCAAAAGTAGGTTTTCATATCCCAACATGTTTCACCAGCATTGGCTTCCTCAGGGGATTATTAAGGACCACCAATATTAACACCACTCTACCACTGCTGAAATACAAATACATTATCAATTATAGAATATAAAAAGGAAAAAAAAAAATATATAATATATATATATATATATATATATATATATATATATATATGTATATGTATGTGTGTGTGTGTGTGTGTGTGTATGTATGTGTGTGTATATATATATATATATAATGTATATGTGCTCTCTGACTAGGATTGGTGGAGGTGGGTATTTATCTTTGAAGCCACGATGGAAGATAGATATCCATCTCTATTTTTTTATATATATATATATATATATATATATATATATATATATATATATATATATATATATATATATATATATATATATATATATATATATATATAGTGTGTGTTTTCCCTATTATATTCTATAATTGACAATAATTTCTTTGTATTTCATCAGTGTTAGAGCGGTGTTAATATTGGTCCTAAATGCTGGCAAAGCATGTTGGGATATAACATATTCGACCCCTAGTGGGACACCAGCGACCAGTATAAAGCTAATTGCATATGCTGTCAATTTATTTTTATTGAACATCTTTTCTATTATATGTAATAAAGAATTATACAATTTTTTTTTATTCTATATGTACGTTTGACCATTTGAGCACCTCTATAATCCGATCCTCTCATTTCCACTACCTTCTTTAAGTTTAAGCATTCATTTTCTTAGAAAAGAGAACCTCGCATGAAGCTTCATCTTTAAACTCAAAGAAAATTAACATTCAAAATTAACATGAGGTACATGATATCAGTGGTGATATTCTATACCATAGACTGCTGTACACTGCCCAAGTTAAGTACATTCCCTGAGGTAAGTAACAGCTATGCATATCCCCTTTGTTGTAGAGATAGACGTTGGGTGTTAATTTGTCCCAGCCTCCTGGTAGGCTGTTGACCTCACAGGGAAACTGCCAATTTATTCAAATATATGGTGGTGATTAATATCCCTGATGTAGACATTAGAAATGTTGAATTGCCCTTTCCATGCATAGCTGTTACTTAACTCAAAGTGTACTTGCCTTGGAGTGTGTAGCCATATGGTATAGGGCAGTGATGGCGAACCATGGCACCCCAGATGTTTTGGAACTACATTTCCCATGATGCTCATGTACTCTGCGGTGTAGTTGAGCATCATGGGAAATGTAGTTCCAAAACATCTGGGGTGCCAAGGTTCCCCATCACTGGTATAGGGTATCACCACTGATATGACATTATGCCATTGTCTTGCAGGGGTTGTTTTTTTTTTTGTTTTGTTTTTTGTTTTGTTTTTTTGTTTTTTTCAAAGTTGCTGTTTACTATCGCTTTAAAGAGGACCTCCAGGCTCCCCCCCCCCCCCCCTTTTAAAAAAAATGAAAAAGCCAGCAGCAACAAATACTGTAGCTGCTAACTTTTAATATTAAGGCACTTACCTGTCCAGGCATCCAGCGGTGTTCCCACCTGAACCGATTATCCAATCAGCTTTTGGGTGCTGGCGCCGCCATCTTGACTAAGGGAAACTGACAGTGAAGGCTTGACACTTTGCAGCTGGTTTCCTACTGCACATGCATAGTCCTTCCATTTTTTTTTTGTGTCCTGCTCCCAAGCATTGTCTAGATATTGACGGAGCTATCAGAGTTTACCTCAAAGCCACATCTTCCATAAGAAATACAAGTTTTCTTTCTTTTGTAGTCAGGGCCTTGCAAAGGACATCCTGGACATTCTGACAGCAAGCCTCTTTACCTAGCTTTGCAAAGCTCCTCCTAGTTTTCAGTTCTTAGCTTCTCCAAGTTCTATCGGGTGGACATCCAAACGTCAATGGATGCAACTTTTGGCTGAAAGAATTTGAGTTGGGTCTGTTGACCCTTTTTATTGGGCCTGTTGGCACAGTTTCGTTTTCCTTGTTGTTGCCCACTCTTCTTATTCATTACTTGGGTACTACTTTCTATGAATATCCACCCTGTGTATTGTAAAGTACAATTAAGATAAGAGAAATTTTTACTTGTAAATTCCATATCTTGGAGTCTAGTACAGGACACACTCCCTTCTGCATTGCTTGCTTAAAAAACAAAAACAAAAAAAAAAAACATATGTCAGGGATATGCAATTAGCGGACCTCCAGCTGTTGCAGAACTACAAGGTCCCATGAGGCATAGCAAGACTCTGACAGCCACAAGCATAACACCCAGAGGCATGATGGGACTTGTAGTTTTGCAACAGCTGGAGGTCCGCTAATTGCATATCTCTGCTATAAACCAGGGTCTATGGTTATCCAGCCTCTGTACTGTACTGGATGTACTCCAAAATATGGCATTTACAGGTAAGTCAAAATTCCTCTTATTCTTCCATCACACTGTCTCAAGTCCATCAAACATAGGAAATACCTCTCTATTGCCTGGACTGGGTCCAAGCTATTTGTGTTCATTTGAATGTTACAGCCTTCTACCAGTTTTGCAGATGTTACCAACTACCTAGTCATCTGTGATACCTTTTACCAAGTTTACAAAGTTGTTGCAACTTTGGATGCCAGTTTTTGATACAAGGTGCTCCTGGAGGTGATGTCTGTTCCTGCCTCAAGGCTTCATGGGTGCAGGTTTTTTGCTATTGCGCTCTCCCCTCCTTTTAGGTGTTGCTTTTGGAAGTCCCAAACATGATAGAGAGAACTGTGTCAGTCAACCGTGAAATCCGTTTCTTTGATTTCATTGATCGACACAGCACTGCCTTTTTTTTAAGCTGTTGCCAGAGGCGTAACTATAGGGGGTGCAGCAATCGCGACCTCAACTGGGCCCTGTGATGCAGGGGGCCCATGCAGCCCCCTCTACATATGGCCGGCAGCAGCATAGGCAGCTAGGGGTACCAGTACACCATGCACATGGGTGGCTGGAGGTGGAGGGTGACTAGCAGAGCTCCATGCTCGACTATCGCACTGGCTGCTCTTTAGTTGTGCATTCCCCGCATGACCTGTGTCCTGGGCTGGCTACTCAGAGTACCCCTCTCCTGCTCCATGCATTGCCGCTCAGTCGGATGTCTGTTCTCCCCAGCCAGAGTCCCCCCCCCCCCCCCCAAGTCCGGCCCACACTGCACTGCATACTTCTCCCGGGTAAACAAACTTTAAGCACACAAATGCAGTGCAGCCCTATGAGACCCGGCTCCCCGGAGGACACTGCAGGCTTGTCTGCCAGCCGCCCTCCCCTGGGGACAGGGACCCCTTCTCACCTGGGGGCAGTAACTTCATCTGTCCTGGAGAAAAGGACCTCATCTCTTCTGGGGACAGGTACCCCATCCTGCCTAGGGACAGTCCCCCAATGGGACACCTAAAAAAAAAAAAATAATAATAATAAAAAAAAAACTGATACCAGTGGTGGAACTCCGGGGCTCACAAAGGTCATACCTTTGACCACGCCCTGGAGTTCCACCGCCGGACTCGGAGGGAAGGGCCCTGGCTGGGGTTCAGGGGGGGGGGGGCATTCATGGATTCTTGCATCAGGGCCCTGAAGGTTCTAGTTACACCACTGGCTGTTGCCTATATATGTTGGAGTGTTTTATGTCCATTTTATGGCGTAACTAATAAACCAAGCTTTGCAATGTTTGAGCATTTCATACTTGCTGTTAGAAGGAATTGCTAGAAAGCATGCTTTACTTATTTATTGCCTGGAATAAGAATGGCCATGTGTTTTCTTTAATCTACCTGTGGCAAATGAGACTTATGATGCAGCACTATATGTGTTTAGTACTTTTTTGTGCCTAAAGTAAACTGTTTCAGAACAATGATACAGAAAAAAAAATTGCAGCCTGCATTACAGAACAATTTTTCTTGAAATAAGATTTTAACTCTAGCAAAGGCTATTACAATTTCAAACGAACGTGAACTGATGTATTACAAATACCCACACTTGGGGGATTATTGGAACCATACAGGATTAAAAATTCACTTTCTGCCTCTAATAAGGCAAATGTCCATGCCTGATGCAAAGATGCAACACAGATTCATCTACATGACAGAGCTGCACATGCACAGAAGATGTCTGGTTCAACACAGCACATTGCACGTTATGCTGCATGCCATGCAAAAATATGCTGTATTTCTGCTACTAGATAGATTTGTGGAGTTACTGCCCTGGGGGTAACCATCTTAAGTGTAGATAAATATAGCACTAACATTTAAGACAATCCTTTGTGTGCTGTAAGTGTTACTACTACTACTGCTCCTGATGACAAGGTCTACTCCTTTATCCTGGTGCTTGATATAGAATCAGATATGTCTATAATGCCTGAGGAAATATACCAGAAGAACCTTGCAAATTAACCACTTAATGCACCTACTCTAAATATAGTTAGTTATTTTAGAGACCATATTCCTGTGCTTGGTTGCTTGCCAGTAACTGTAAAAAAAAAAAATCAATTGACTAAATTCCACATTGAAGACTAACAAAATGAATGGCCTTACTTATCTAGGGAGAGGTCATCGGGTTCCAAAAAAACCTCCAGAAGAAAACGCGGATATATCTGCATATATCTCATGCATAAATCATGGTATTTGAGACTGTGATCTCAATAATGTGGGCACAAAATCACTTCTCACCAGTAGTTAATATATATAACGTTAAATGGGGAGGGAATAGGACACACTCCAACACAGTACTTGCATACAGGTGGGATATATGGTGGACGTAATGAAATTATAGTCCAAACCACACCCGCTAATTCTCCATCTCATTCCTGTTGCTATTCAGTATGCCACTGTGTATGGCAATCAAACAAACAGAAGTAAACAACTCGCCACAAAACCATGTGAAGCCAAACAAAAAGGTGAGAAAAATAGTGGACCTGAAAAAGAACCGAAGACCCTAAATGTTTTCCTCTAATTAGCGCTTTGTCAGGGGTGCCAATAAATATGCATCAAATTGTCACATGGCAATTTTTGGGACCTAATGACTTCTTCCTTTTTAAGTGCATAACAGCACATACAACAACTACATGAAGAAATACAGTCCTAGAAGTTAGCTCTATTCCATGGGCACTTACCTGTCCCAGGGTCCAGCGATGCGGGGGAACGAAGCCCCCCCTCGTTCTCCGCTCGCAGCGCCAGCATTCTTACTGTGGGCACCCGGCTGTGGCTTCACAGCCGGGCACCGACTGCGCGAGTGGCGCTGGGCGCCATGATACACGTGAAAGGTCCCAGATGACTGTGCGGTGTGAGGGGAAGTGATGTCACCAGCCCGGGCACTGAAGGAGGCAGACTACGAGGGACCCCCTAGCAACAGGCAGTAAAAAAAATAAAATTTTAAAATTTTCTTTTTTTTCTTTTTTTTTTATGAATTTTCAGCAATTTTTTATTTTTTTGGTGGCAACACCACTTTAAGCTTCTCTGTGAAATAAGCTGTTTCCAAAGAACTTAAAGGAATTTTACACTTTTTAATGTTTTGTTTTAACTAGGTATTAGTGTAGTTGTATCCCCTAGTCTTTGTTTCCTAAACCTTGTAATGATGGACTCGCATGTTCTGGCTGCAGTTTCTAATGTCATGGGCGATTCACCTAGCTTGTCCCTATTCGTAAAAGGCGCATGTAACCTAGCTTGTACCTATTCGTGAAAGGGACATGCAACTTCTTGTTTTGGGTCATACCGCACATTGCTGCACAATCCATAACTTGTCATTGTCTGTGTTGCATCACAAATCTGGCAGTGCTAATGTGATGAGACTGCACGGTGACCTCTCTTATTTGTTTGGCCTATTTGTATCTGTTTCAGATCCAACCCCTGTTTAGCTCTCAATTTCACTAGACCGACACAGCAATTCTGGCATATGTAGTTTCTCACAGGAAGTGCCAGTTCTTAGACTACAAACGGATCTCATGCATTTACCTGTGCAGTGCCATGCTGCATGCCTCATGTTTGAACACAAACTTCTGACACAGGAATGTGAAGATTTACTTTACTATAGAATGTATGTACAATGCAAGAAATGACACCATGAAACTACATGATCAGCGCACATCTAATGCGGATGAAAAATAAAAGTTGCAGGTAGGAAGGTATATAATGTCTTTTTAAAATACTAGAACACAACCTTATTGAAAAACTGATGCATCTGAATGGGTATTTTCTTTTGTCTTGACAATGAAGAAAACGAGATGTATTAGACTGTGTTTGGCCTATGTGAAACACTTAAAGCTGCTGTTCATTGTCTCCCCTTACCACATATTGAGGGGAAAAAAACTGTAATATGAGGTGAATATGTGGTCTTCATACCTCTGACCTAGATGTTACAGTATATAGATGTTACATGTATTATGCATTCTTTGGTTGTTAGTTTCTGTTCATGTTTTGATATACTCAGAAGCCTGCCTGTGTATTATGGATGCCTAAACTTGTTAAAAAAATAAAAATAAAATAATAATTACGCTACCTCCCAGACTGCAGGACACAACACTGACCTTATAATAAACACCGTAATCCTAATGCAAAAACTGTGTAAGTTCCTGTAGCTTTTAGAATGCAGCCAGATGCTCCGCAGGTTTGTTTTTCCATGGAATTGTTTAATTAATCAAATGATCTGAGTCAATAATTATAATGCTGTGGAATCCAATAAAGTTCCAAGAATCCTTTTAGCAGATTCAATAAAGTTTGTGGGGACATTGAAAAACACAACATGTTCTCTGTAGTCACCTTTCCAGCCTATTCTTTTCATTGGCACAGTGTAATAAGCTTGTAAAATGAGATCCTCCTTATTGAAGGTTAAATAGCAGAGCTCTTCTCAACACACAAAACACATTGCTGTAACCCGCAAGGAAAGAAATATGATATTTTCCTGATGCTAGGGTCATGCTTGAGAAGTGTTTGTCACCAGAAGTTTTTCCTTTTTTTTTTTGTTGTGGTTGAAAGCAATTAGTGGTTGTTCTTGTAATGAGCAAAGGGTTCCTTTTGAAAGCAAGCTAATTCCAAGTTTTCCCAGGCAGTTCCTAGATATACTATATTGTGCATATATTATTATTTTATTATTTTGTGTAACGTAAAAACAAAAAGGAGCTTTGGCCAGTTCAAATTAATGACTTACTGCCATTCCCTTGAACTGGATTCAATCGAGACCATGCCATTTCATAGACTCCACCACTTATCATGATGATGTAAATTCTTTTTAGAAATGTGCTCCTAGAGGCAGCATGCTATATGCTATCAGTTGTTTCTGGTACATATCAGATTCAGAGATCAACATTTTTTATATAAAGAAAAAAAAAAGAGCGCTAAAACACGGTTTTGCAGATTTTTAGACAGGATTATATTATGCATGCCAGACTCCCTTGTCATAGACAAGAAATTTGATACAAGCTACCTACTCCTGCTGTCACTAATGCCGCGTACACACGAGCGGACTGTATGGCGTACTTAGTTCGTCAGACAATCGGACGGACAGTCCGTCGTACTTTCGACTGAACGGACTTGACCACACACGGATGCACAAACAGTCCGTCGAAAACTTGCGCGATGACGTGTACAGCACGTACGACAGGACTAGAAATAGGAAGTCCAAGACACAGCAAAGCACCCTTCCGCCGTGTAAATCCTTTCTGGGCATGCGCCATTCTTAGTCCGTCGAACTAGCATACTGACGAGCGGATTGTCCGCTGAAACCAAAGTACGACGGACAGAATTTCGAAAAATCCGAAATTCTTAGTACGCCGGACTGCACGCTGAAAAAGTCAGCTGAAGCCCACACACGAGCGGATTGTCCGCTGAAATGTGTTTCGACGGACTAAGTACGCCATACAGTCCGCTCGTGTGTACGCGGCATAAGACATTTAGTAGCAGCATGCTTTTTGGATCACCTTTCATAATGGGTTAAACAAAAATTAGCCTTTTATTGTACAAAAACAGCAGATAATCACTACTATTAGGGTACTAAAGGTTGATTTAGTTGACCTTTTCAAGAACACTGGTTACTTAAGTGATTTGGTAACCGGTCGCGGGCCATAATATAATGAATTAGTTCAGTGCTTCAAGTTTTTTTTATTTTTAAATAGCATAATGAAGATTGTTTAAAATCATTTTATGTGGGACCGATCCCCATTGGAGGTTTACACACTGTTTTAAGCACAATTACAGAAATGGCTCTTTTTTTTTTTTTTTTTATTAACCAGATCACCATTAATACCACTTTCATGCTATGGCAGCCAAAAAAGCTCAGAACCAGTGTTGCCGCTTTCAATAGATCAGGGTCTTTGCAGCCATCCCTAGAATTGTCAAAACAAGGACACTGGAGAATCAAAAAAAACAGACCAGGGAAGCGCATGCCCTACTAGTGCGATGAGCTTCTTTATTAAGCAAAGATAAAATTTCACCATGCAATTTCATGCTGCCAGAATGACACAACGTTTATCACACAACTGAGAATCCACCTTCAGAACCCATGTATAGATGCCACTAGATGTAATCCAATCGGCTAAAGGCTCATCTGTTTGTGTGTTAGAGAGAAAGATAAGGGCAGGGAGCCGGCTGCATTAGTGGCTTTTGTATGACGACCACCAGGATTATAGAGGACCAGCAATTATTCAGTAGAGTGGTGTGCACCTAAAGGAGGCTGTGCTGGTTGCTATAGGTTAGAGGTTGTGGGCCACATCAGAAGGCTGTGTGAGCCACAGGTTAAGCATGCAAGGTCTAGGGAGAATCCCTCTTCCCGAACTACACTAATGAAAATAAATTGACATCAAAATAGAACGTAGAAAAAATCCTAAAAATGGCAATGCTGTGCTTAAAGCGGAACTAAACCCACCAATTTAACCATTTCAAAACTGTTACATTCCGACATGTGTTAGTAATGTAACTAACTGTTGCACCGTGACAGTTGAAGATCGAACCGAGGTGAAGATGGCGGCTTCCTTGGCTGAAAACAAAAGGAAGGTTTAGTTCCGCTTTAATCACCCTTTCCTACTGCTGTATTGTAAGGAAAAGGTCAGTAGGTAGATGTCTTTTCTGGAGTGACGCTTATAAACAACATTTCAGAAATAGCCCTTAGATGGCGGGTATGCCTATTCTGGTGGACTGAGCCACCCTTGGTAGGCTTGATTCACAGGCATGGTGTACAGTGCCTTTCAGAATGGCTCAGCACCTGATCTCTGTGATTGGTCATAGAAGTGACCAATCGGTGTTCTCAAATGTACATATTTCTGTTTACATTTGAACCCTCCCCTTCCTCTTCCAATGGGGGGAAGGTGAGAAATAGGAACTAATGAATGAGTCATTCATTAGTAACTGGTATGAACACAGATCTCAGCAGCAACAGTAAGGATGTTTTTTAACCCTTTCACTACCTCTTCTCTCCTACACATCTAAACTCAGTCTTGTCACTCTGTGATCTTTGATTACCCAGTGACCTTAACCCTTTGTCTCCAATATCCTGCACAATCCCCTCATATCCATCCCTCCACTGTATGTGACCAGTACATTAATCCCTTGACCTCCTCCAGCCTCTGTGCAAGTTCTGTATGCCTTGTATTTAGTGCACCATTACCAAGCTCCATGTTTTAACCTCATGAATAATACCTGCATGTTTCTTACCAAAAAATTGTGGCAAAAATAAGGTCACCTAATAGTGTCAGCTTTCCAAAAAGGGTTAATTTTGGTGGTGTTGCTATAGTTCTGGCAATTTTATTTTAAAGTTTTTTTTTCAAAGTTTTTTTTCTTTTTTTTTATTATATATAAAACAAATACTGTACATATATTTAATTCTATATATAGTAAAGCTTTATCTGGTGCAAAAAAGGGTTTAATATTCATTTTGTTAGTGTTACAAGCGTTAGTATTAGTGGCCAAGTAAATGTAATAAAGTACCTAATAAAAACACTAATGCTTGACCCAGTCTTGAAATAATAAAAATACAGTACTTACTAGACCATGGAGTCCAATGTCGTCTTTCTTGAAGCAAAAGCTTTCTTTGCCCTACCTCTTCAGTACAGCAATCTTTAATTAAGACCTGTTCCATGTGCAGACACGGGGACTCTGCGACCTGGCAAAGACCGCATGGCATGCGGTACACTGCAATGGGAATTTTAATGCTACATGACTTGCCTGTTGCTCTCTAGTGTATGTGGATTGGGCTACCATCCACTTCAACCACAAACTAAACACTTGGCTTGCAGTTGCAGCGCAGTCCCACAATTAAAGTTGCCGTAGCTGCTGTCTGATCGCAATTTATCTACATAGAATGTCATGTCACTAATGTGCACTTTTTTTTTCTCATAGATGAGTACCATGCCAGGATTACCTACAAGACCTTGCTTTTATGACATTGACCTTGATCCTGACACTGAAGAAGTAAAAGGGCTATTCTAAGCAAACCTCAGGTACACCAAATTTTTTATTTTAGTGTGTATTTTTATTAAATGTTTTTCCATGTGTATATTAACTACTTCAGCCCCGGAAGAACTTAACCCCTTCCTGACCGGGATATTTTTTGCGATACGGCACTGCGTCGCTTTGACTGACAATTGCGTGGTCGCGTGACGCTGTATCCAAAATTGACGTCCTTTTTTTTCACACAAATAGAGCTTTCTTTTGGTGGTATTTTATCACCTCTGCGGTTTTTATTTTTTGCGCTAGAAGCAAAAAAAGAGACTGTTTTGAAAAAAATGTATATTTTACATTTTGCTATAATAAATATCTCCAAATGTTTTTAAAAATCAAATTTCTTTATCCGTTTTGGTCAATATATATTCTTCTACATATTTTTGGTAATAAAAATCGCAATAAGCGTATATTGATTGGTTTGCGCAAAAGTTAGTGTCTACAAACCATGGGAAAGATTTTTTTTATTATTTTTTTTTTTTTTACTAGTAATGGTAGAGATCTACGATTTTTTTGGGACTGCCACATTGTGGAGGACAGATCGCACACACTTGACATATTTTTGAAGACCATTGACATTTATACACCAATCAGTGCTATAAAAAATGCACCGATTTACTGTGTAAATGGCACTGGCATGGAAGGCGTTAAGACTAGGGGGCGATCAAGGGGTTAACTGTTCCCTCAGTGTGTGTTCTAACTGTAGAGGGAAGGAACTGACGAGCGAAGAAGACTGATCGTTTTTCCTAGCTAGTAGGGACACACGATCTGTCTCTCCTCTCCTCACAGAACAGGGATGTGTGTGTTTACACACACACGTCCCTGTTCTGGCTCTCGTGCCTGCCCGGCAGTCATTGCGGCCAAGCGCATCAGTTCCCCCGCAGTGCAGTATGACTGTGACTGGTCGGCAAGCGGTTACGTAATTTACTGTGTTTTTAAATGGGAAAAATAGTTTTTGTAGTCTGGAAAATTAGAGGAATCCTCCACATTAATGTATACTGTATGTGATAGAGGGTACATTAAGTGCATAGATTAAACGTATCTTTTCTTTATGGTTTCACGTACTTCTCAATTTTGCCAAATTGTTGATGATTTTAGAATTGGCTTGTCCTGGGCTGACATGTAGGAGGATCAGTGAGATTCATAAGTGCAGGCTACAATCCTCTCTTCTGTGATTCACAAAACCCCAATTTCTACATTAGCATTGAGTTGCCCTTTAAAGCAGCAATGAATTTCAAGATTTTGTATATGATTTATGTAGAAGATTTACTAATTGCTTTAAATATGAGAGAGACATATTCCAACCTTGTACACCTCAGAACAGTGACCCAGGTTCCCAACATTTTAATGACAAAATGCTCACCTTCCCCTGGGGCTGCAAGAGCATCCTGGACCAAACTAACTCCATACACTTAAGCACGCATTGTGGCTCTTAAGCCTCGTACACACGATCATATTTTTGGCAGGGAATTGTGTGATGAGACTAAGTACACTCCATCAGACAATTGTTGTCCAACTTTCCGCCAACAAATGTATAGCAGGCTAGTAAATTTTCAGCGGATAACGGTCTGTTGTCAGATTTTTGTATCATGTGTACACAGGTCCGACACACAAGTCCAAAGTACAAATACGTATGCTCGGAATCAATGCTCACCAAGCATGACATTAGCAGAAGGTGCCAAAAGGGTGGTGCTCAAGAGCTGAAATTCCAAGAAAGTACATCACTATGTTCGTGTTTGTTGGCCGACAATTGTTTGCCGTTAGTATGAAAGACAAAATCCAGGTTCACTCCCTTCGGACAAAAGTCTGATGCTCTTTTTTTTTTTTTCTTCAAAATTGTCGCTCTTTTTTTTGTTTATAGTGCAAAAAATAACAGGTGATCAAATACCACCAAAAGAAAGCTCTATTTGTGGGGAAAAAAAGACATACATTTTGTTTGGGAGCCACGTCGCACAACCGTGCAATTGTCAAAGTGGCGCAGTGCCGAATCGCAAAAGTGCTCTGGTCTTAAGCGAGCAAAATGGTCCGGTCTGAAAGTGGTTAAGCTGTTTGTAACATGAAACATGATTTGGCATCACTGTAAGATTGGTCAAAGCAGTGAAAGTTGCAACTCAACGTTTCCAAATGCAAAACAATGCACTTGGGGATTAAACATATTCTGATAGAGTACAGTATTGGGGATACAATGCTGGCCAAAACTAAAAGGAAAAAGATTTGGGAGTACTTTTCTTCGGTTTGTTGCCAAATGAGCAAACTGTGTGACCAGGCAGTAGGGAAAGTAAATGGAATTCTGGGGTGCATCACTAGAGGGATCACCAGCAAAAGGAAGGGGGTTTTCATTCCAAAAGTGCAAAAGTATTCACCCCCTTGGCATTTTTTGTGTTTTGTTTTGTTTCCTCACAACTTGGAATTAACATGGATTGTTTGAGGATCTGCATCATTTAATTTACAGAACATGCCCACAACTTTGACGATTTTTTTCTTCATGATTTTTAATTGCTGCCATGTTTCCTTTACATTGAGCGATCAGCTGGTTTTCTGTGTGCCCTGTTCAAACGTCCACACAGCTATCAGCTGCAGGGCGGTGTGAAAAAACTAAAACATTTCTGTATTTGTCTGCACCACTCCACAGCTCTCTGTGTCACCTTGCAGTGCATGGAAATGTATAGCTTGTCACATTGTGACATTCCTTTAAAGTTCAGAAAAAAACAGGGGAAAACGATGCCTTGCGTGGTAAAAACACTACTCCTACCAAAGCCTGATAGCACAATTACTACCTGCAGCGAAAAACTAGGTTTCCTGACACTCTATGTCAGCATATGTGTGGGTTAACCCTGCCTCCACTCCTCCCCTTTCGGACCCCTCTCCCATCAATGTTTGCTCCAGGCCAGCGCCCGTGTTCCATTTTGTCCTCCACTTGAGGACCAGTTTGGTTTTTCATCTACCTAAAGTTTTTTTTCTCTGCGATCAAGACCGGCTGGTGGCGACTGGGAAGAGAGGTCGTGACACTCCGATAAGCCCTGACTATTAGGGTATGGAGCGAGCTAAACAGAAGATACTCTGATAAGCCTTTCTATTACCAGGGTATGGAGTGGGCAAGAGAAGGAGGCGCTGGAAGAGCTAAAGCCTGGCCATTGGCAGGCAAGAGGTGCAATGGCCAGATAACCCAGCTGTTAGCGGGTGGCCTTATCTTTATATTACATATTCCATGGCAGCAGTTTATGTGTTTGTTTATCTGTTTCTTCTCTGGCTCTAATGTCTTCCAGTCTATGGCAGCTGGAGCGCATTTGCTCCTGCCCAGGTACCCAGTGCATGGGCACTGCGGGCAGTGGTGGCATCATTTCAGTAGAGAAATTCAATTGGCGGTCAGTACTGTTAATGTAGAGATTTCTCTGTAGGCAGCTTGCAGCAGTTTCCCTAAGTGCTGTGTGCAATCATCACAGGATATGGTCTGCATTAACAGCCTTGTATTCTGTCTGATTGATTCTGCTATGATTTGATCACCTGTGCAAGTTCGGTCTTTCTGTGTAGTTTCACACTGCGGATGTATCGCTGCCCCGCTGTGTGGCCAGCCCTGGTGTAGCAGGTATGAGTGGGTGAGTTTAACCCTTTCTTTTCCTTGCTGACCTGGGTACTCTGAGTTCTTTAACCATTTCCTTTCTATCATATTTTTTGCTTTTCTGAGCCTTTCTATGTTAGGTTGACAATATACGGCACAAGCTGGTAGACCTTATTAGGTCACAACATTGTTCTTCAGATGTATTTGTCATAGATCACCATCAAACTCCAGCCTTAATAGCAGAAGCTCTGAATCCTCCTGTATGCACCCACCGCTATGTCAGCTGCTCCAAGGAGGGAGCCTGCTGGGGATGCGGGACTCCAGTCCCAGAGTGCAAGTCTCTGTGTGATCCATACTAAGCCCAGGCGGTGGTGTTTTCCAGCAAATGGAATCCCTAGTGAGGCACGTGGCACAATAATCCCTTAACGAGTGGGATACAAGCCGCACATGAAGTCCAACAGCCATTGTGGTGTGTTCTCCCACTAGGATGAAAAGAGAGAACTGGAACTGTCCCAACCAAGGTAGAGTCTCTGCAAAGCAAGAGGAAGTTCTGTAAGCACCTTTTGGGCTCCATTTCCACTAGTGCAACTTGTCATGCGACTTTGGACACATTGTATCACTTGTCTGGTCACAGCCCATTGAGTTCAATGGCACCCAATCTATGCAACTTAGAGTTGCAGTGACTTGAGGGGTTCCTACGCTACTTTGATGTGACTTTTGGTGCGACTTTTGATGCAACTTTGATCCAGAGACTGTAAAGTTGGATCGGGGTCGCAGTCTGAATCGCACAACTTGGAGACATAGCCGTAGAGAGAGTGTTCTAAATTCTCATTCTTAAAACTAGGGGACATAATTTTGGATAAGTGGGCATGGTTGCAAGACATCCCTCCATTTTGAGTAAGATGGCCAAGCCCTATCCATTCCAAGATAATAATGTGAAGCATCTAAAGGATGCCTCTCTAAATGGATGAGGCAAGCAAGCATGTCGCTATACCTTGGAAAATGCAGTGAATAGCCCGAAAGTCGGCCTGGGCTCTTGTGGCCATATCTAAAAGGATGGAAATGTGGATGGAGAATGTGGACAAAGTATACAGGAGCATTTTTAGAAACTCTGTAGGTCAGTTTCGCATCTGGTGTTGGTTTCCATAAGGCTCCAAATAACATCAGCCGCATAGCGGCATTGGTTATGCTCTCTTCAGTTACAGCAAATTGCGTGTTATGGCTGGGGCCTGGGCTTGCTGTTCCAGCCTCTAAGAGGCGCAATGTAGCATTCCTTTTTAGAGAGCTTTATCTTTTGGCAAGCTGGATAGCACTGTAACCCTGGCCACAGCTGGCAAGTTGGGGTCCTACCTCAGGACCAGCGCTGGCTAGGCCAGAAGAGGACAGTCTAGTGAACAAAGTTCAGAGCATCCGAGGATCGCACATTTTTACAGACCAGGTCAAGATTTTAGGTAGAGCTGGTAAAGGGACCTAATATCCCCTCAGAAGTATGCTAAAGCTTTCATTCGGAATTCAAGAAGCGACAGACAATTGGAACGTCAAAGTGGTCCTTTCGAGACATGCATGGACCATCAGAGGTCCTCCATCCTGATTCGTTTCCATGGATTTTGCCTCTTGGTGAGGTAAAGAAAGCGTATAAAGATGTGTGGCAATAATGAACCACCCCAAACCTGTGCAAATGGTAAATCAAATATTCAATAATAGTGACAATGAGAGCAGCTTGTTGTAAATGGAGAATAAATGAAGAAAAAATCAATGAAAATTTTTTTAACCATGCGCGAGCTAAAAAAACGGAAGAAAGTTATGAAAAAAAAACTTACTGCGCCCAGGAGGGGAACATTGACCCCCCCAACCCTCTTTGAGGGTTGTTACATTGTTTTTATCGTTGTATAACGTCGAGTGCTGAATTACGTAATATAAAAGATAGATACTGGTATTCAAAAAAAGAAAAGGATAAGAAATATAAAATATGAAAGTATAAAATAAATTTAGAAGGGGGAAAAAAAGGGAAAAGAAAAACTTTAATACAGTATGGTTTCTAAGTAACACATGTAGGTCTTATGTTTCATTGTGTACCAATTTACCCATTTTTCCCATATTTTTTGGGCGTCGATGCATATAACATCTCGTACGTTGCGTGAGTGTTAGTTGTATTGATTACTTCATGAAGAGACGGGGTTTGTTGATCTCCCCAATGGCGTATTGTTAAACGTACGTTTAAAAGAATGTGCACAGCTATAGTCCTATATTCTGGTGGAATTAAGTCTATATCTAAGAATAAGATTGCATTTCCCGATGACATGGGTACTTTAATATTTAATACTTGTGAGATTACGCCATAGACTGCTTTCCAAAAGGAGATAATAGTGGGGCAAGACCAGAGTATATGGTACAATGTTCCCACAGCACCACAGTTCCTCCAGCAAGTATTGGAACTTTGTGGTGAGAATTTAGCTATTCTATGGGGTGTCGGATACCATCTGAGGAGGATTTTCTGCGATAATTACCATAAGTTTACACTCTTTGTTGCAGCGTATGTGATGTGTAGTGCCTTTCTCCATTGCTCCAGGGAGTAAGAGGTATCCAAGGCCTTCTCCCAGGCAATCATATGAGTTTTTAAGGGTATATCTTTATTTTATAGTATATTATAGAACAACGATATACCCTTAATCTTAATGGTAGGGTTTGTATAGTAGTTGAGTACTCTCCATGACATCTCAATATTTGTTTTCAGGTTGGAGTGTAGTAGCTGTGTAATTCTATGGTATGTGTAATATTCTGAATTAAGCCACGTACACACGGGGCGGACTGTCTGGCCAACTTAGTCCATCAGACAATCCGACGGACAGTCCGTCATACTTTCGAATGAACGGACTTGACCACACACACCACTTTTTGAGCGGACTAATACGGCGTACTAAGTCCGCCATACTATCCGCCCTACTTTTGAAATGAACGGACTCGCCCACACACGCGGAGGAAAGTCCGCTCATTTCGAGCGCGTCTCCAGGTAGGCGGGGCCCGCGAAGGAGACGTCGCTGGCCCCGCCGCCTGGTATGGACTTGAAGGGGAACCCCAACGCCGAAAAAAATCGGCGTGGGGGTCCCCCCCAAGTCCACAACAGACCCTTGTCCGAGCACGCTACCCGGCCAGCCAGGAAAGGGGGGCGAGCGAGCGCCCCCCCTCCTGAGCGGCCCCCCCCCCACCCCAAAGCACCTTCTCCCCATGTTGATGAGGACAAGGGCCTCTTGCCGACAACCCTGGCCATTGGTTGTCGGGGTCTGCGGGCGGGGGGCTTATCGGAATCCGGGAGCCCCCTTTAATAAGGGGGCCCCCGGATACCGGCCCCCCACCCTATGTGAATGAGTATGGGGTACAATGTACCCCTACCCATTCACCTGTAAAATAAAAGTACAAAAAAAAAACACAACACGCGAGATAAAATACTTTATTGCACAGCTCCGGGGGTCTTCCGTCTTCGGGGGTCTTCTCGCCGGACTCCTCCGCTATCTTCTTGTAGCTCTTTTGCTAGCGGAGGAGTCCGGCTTTCTTCCTCGCTGCCGGCCTCTTCTCCCGACTTCGGGGGTCTTGTCCCCCTCTACGGTTCTTCTGCCGGGCCACCGCGCCTTCTTATAGCTCTTTTACAGGCGGTGGCCCGGTCTTCTGTCGCCGCCGCCTTCCGTTCTTCTTCTTCTTCAGGAGATGTTGCCTCGACGATCTCTCCAGCCGGAATGCCAGGGACGCACTGCGCGGCCACTTATATAGGGACAAGGGGAGGTGTCACATGGCTTTATGTCACATGGGTTGGTCACATGGGTTGATGTCACATGGGGACTATGACATCGTAAGGGGGCGGTGTCACCATGTGACACCAACCCATGTGACATAAAGCCATGTGACACTGCCCCATTGTCCCTATATAAGTGGCCGCGCAGTGCGTCCCTGGCATTCCGGCCGGAGAGATCGTCGAGGCAACATCTCCTGGAGAAGAAGAAGAACGGAAGGCGGCGGCGACAGAAGACCGGGCCACCGCCTGTAAAAGAGCTATAAGAAGGCGCGGTGGCCCGGCAGAAGAACCGAAGAGGGGGACAAGACCCCCGAAGTCGGGAGAAGAGGACGGCGGCGAGGAAGAAAGCCGGACTCCTCCGCTAGCAAAAGAGCTACAAGAAGATAGCGGAGGAGTCCGGCGAGAAGACCCCCGAAGACGGAAGACCCCCGGAGCTGTGCAATAAAGTATTTTATCTCGTGTGTTGTGTTTTTTTTTGTACTTTTATTTTACAGGTGAATGGGTAGGGGTACATTGTACCCCATACTCATTCACATAAGGTGGGGGGCCGGTATCCGGGGGCCCCCTTATTAAAGGGGGCTCCCGGATTCCGATAAGCCCCCCGCCCGCAGACCCCGACAACCAACGGCCAGGGTTGTCGGGAAGAGGACCTTGTCCTCATCAACATGGGGACAAGGTGCTTTGGGGTGGGTACGGCTCAGGAGGGGGGGGGGGGGCGCTCGCTCGCCCCCCTTTCCTGGCCGGCCGGGAAAAGTCCGCTCATTTCAAAAGTACGGCGGACTGGCACACACGGGCGGATTGTCCGCCGAAATGCGAGTCCGACGGACAGTATTACGGAAATTCCGAAATACTTAGTCCGCCAGACTGCACGCTGAAAAAGTCAGCTGAAGCCCACACGCGAGCGGACTGTCCGCTGAAATGTGTTTCGGCGGACTAAGTAGGCCAGACAGTCCGCCCGTGTGTACGCGGCTTTAGCTAGGTTGTATTCTATCTGTAAGGACCTGAAGGTTTTTGGAGTAGGACCAATCGTTATAGCGTAAATTTTTTTTCTATCCCCTTTCTACCCAGCTTGAGACATTTAGGTCAGGTATTGTGTGTCAGGCTATAGATGGACATTGATAGTGTGGAGGTTATGGAGTATTTAACAAAGCTCTCCACGCATAAAGTGATGATGTGATCGTGGGAGAAAATCTAGGGGTGTATTGTTGGCTAGTGAGAAGAAAATGGTAAATATCGCCCCCTTTAAGTTGTATATTTTCCAATTCTTTCCATCTGGTATTAGGGCTTTGGGGGAACCATGTTTTATTTTGTGCTAGTATTGAGGCAATGTAGTAGTCTTTAATCACCAACAGTCCCACTCCCCGGCCCTCCTAGTATTGATTAGTTTGGAGAATGCGCACCTTGCCCTCCTTCCCTGCCAGAGATATCTGTTGATCGTAGCTTGGACTTTAATAAAGTGTTGGGTACTGGGATAGGGATGGTTCTAAAGACTGCAAGTCTCCTGCACCAGGATAATTCTGTTTTTGTTTGATCTTGGAGTTTGGAGTGTAGTTTGTCTTAAGAATATGGAGTCATTTGCTTTGAACAGTTCTTCTGTCTTAGGTGTTAAGGTGATGCCTAAGTAATTTATACCAGTGTTGTTCCATGTGTATGGGTATAATTGTTCTATTCTGTGTTTAGTTTTAGGAGGTATTCTGATGCCAAGGATGCATGACTTGGTGTCATTTACTTTGTAGGAGGATATACTGTTAAACATTTTGAGTGTTTGATGTATTGAGGCTAATGGGGTCTCTACGTCTGTGATCATTATTATAGCATTGTCAGCAAATAAACTGATGGTGTGTGTTTAGTTTCTAAACCTATGTCCTGTGATTTGAGGGTGGTTACGTATCTAACCCACCAGGGGTTCCACTAGAAGGTTGAAAATGAATGGTGAAAGTAGACACCCCTGGCAACTACCATTAGCAATGTTAAATGGAGTGGAGAGTGCCCCTGATGTGTAAACCTGGGCAGAGGGCCTGGAATATAATGGCATAATTGCAGACAATATGGTGCCTTGGAATCCAAACGTCTCCAATACCTTGGCAAGGTAACCCCAATGTATCCAATCGAATGTCTTCACTGCATCCAAGGCTAGAAGCAGAGAAGGCGTCCCCTTTAAATTTGCAGAGTGGATAATATTGGGTGTCTTGTGGCATCAGTGGTTTGACGTCCTTTTGCAAGTCTGGATTGGTCCGTATGTATTAGCTGTGGAAGTATGTTTATCAGCCTTAGTGAAATCAGTTTGGCATATAGTTTCAGGTCATTATTAAGTAATGATATCGGCCTGAAATTCTGTGGAAGCGACAGTTCCTTCCATGGCTTAGGCAGTGTGGTTACAAGTGCTCTCAACATTTCTGATGAGAAGGAAGAGGCAGCTGCAGTGTTGAAAATATGGGTTAGGTGGGGTGAGAGGCTGTTCTTGAATGTTTTGAAGTATTCTCCTATGTATCCATCAGGACCTCAGTGTGGAAGTTTTCATGACCACAGCATTGATCCAAACAAATGTCCAAGGATTAGTGGGAAAAAAAGAAAAAGGGCTACCATGGTGAAATATATCGTAATTTTATTCAAAAAGTGGTTTAAAATTGAGTTAAAAACAAGTCTCTATAGCAGCTTTAAACATCCATGTGTTAGAAACACCGTTAGCGTTCCAAACGGCGGAAGTAATGGTGCAAGCCATCCTACGTGTTTCGTCAGCACGCTCTGGCATCATCAGTCCACAATGAATGGTCTCCACATGTGGATGTTTTCAGGTGCAGATGCCCTGATGGATTATGGGAAATGCGGTAGTACATATGCATTTCTTCCAGTCCTGATCAACCTCTGGTTTTCTATGAAGACTCTAAATAGAGGTTGTGGTTGGTTCTGGTTCTTGAGATTGGAGGTCCTCAGCTGCTCTTCCAGAGTCATCTCCCCTCTCCAATACTAGAAGAGTGAACGCAGACAAAGTTGACTGGAGTATCTGGTCAAAGTTGTTCAATACATGTCTGCTGCTGACAGATCATGTGGTGATCTAGAAGTTTTAGATATTCTAGGCTTCCTCCAGTCGGATTTTGACTCGATTGGTCAGCTCCCTCTGAGTTCAAGCGTCAGCTTTATCGGCCTTCACAGGTGTTTTCCAGTCTAGGTATCTTTCCTGTACAAAAATTCAAGGAAGCAGCTAGGCTCAGACCTTGGCATAAGAAGAGTTTTTCCAATGGAGTCTTCCTCTTGTTCTTCTCTCCCCCTTGGGAATTGGAGCGGAGTGTTCTAGGGCTGCCTCCATTAGAGGCCTCCCTGTCAAGTTTGCCTTTTCTCTGTAATCATGTTGGCAGAAAACGCCTTAGAGATTTGTTCACTGGTCATGGAGAACTTTCTTACATTCTTTCCAGTCGACCAATGCTGCTACCTATGCTTACTCAATTCCCAAAGGTGCGTCACTCTTTGTGTGCACCAAGAAATTGTTCAGCCAACCTTAGAGTTCTAACTTGCATTGGAGAGCTGTGGCTTGGTTGGTTAAAGTGCATTTCTAGTGAATAGGGAAACCTGATTTGACTTTTAGCAGTGCTTGCCTTCAATTTTAGGAATCGCTCATATATTTTAAAATCATATCTACAAGATACAGCTTCCTTCAAGCTTCAGAATTCCTGTTCTTTCTTTTGCCAGAAAGCACAGAAAATGTGCCTCATCTAGGGCGATTGCGGAGGATGTTTCTTTGAGTGCAACTCTATAGTGCATCTCTTTTGTACTCGCTTCCTGCGCGGCGTTTCCTGTTCCTGCTGGTTATTCAATGAACATGGCTTCTGTACAGTAATAGCTTGTGCTGAACATGGCCTCTGTACAGTAATAGCTTGTGCTGTCCTTATTTACATAACATGAATTGCCTAGGTCATCCAACAGGCTCACAGAGCCAAGGGCTTGGCTCCTTTGAAGGTAGTGTCTGCTCACTTGACCAGGCGTGGGTCTACATCTAGGGCAGCTTTGTGTCCTGTAGCTCCCAAAGTAATTTGCAGGTTGGCTTCCTGGTCTTCTATGAACACGTTTATGTCCCATTACTGTGTTGAACCAGCTGCCCTATCTTCAGTTACATTTGGTTTACAAGTACTGTCGGTTGACAGTGTTAAACTTTCTTTGCTTAAAGTTTTGCCCACCTGGGTGTGTACAGAGAGTTATTTCCCACACGTATGCTTCCATGGAGTCTGTCAGAAACACTGAAAATTTCCTATCAAATATTGTAATTTTCCAAGTATTTAATAAAAAAATTCAGTTTTTCCTTTGCAGGTAGTGTGAAACTGGCCTTGGCTAAGTCTGTTTATATTAGCATCTGCAAAATTGAATTTCCTTTTAATATTTGATATATTTTTCTGTTGAAAGTCTTGCGGACTGTTTGTTGTTGTGCCTTGATTCTTTTCAGCTGAATATACTAGCAATGGAAACCTCTTGGGGGGGGGGGGATATATAACTCCAGTTAATATTTAGCTGTTTCCACAGCATTTAAAGATTTTTGTCTAAAATGAGCTAAAGAATTGCTTTGTGTCTTTTCATAACCGATTGCAATGGCATCAAATCTGTCTGTAGAAGCCATTTCATGAATCCCTGCATATATCATGTCACTAAAGTACCAGCTACTATAATCTGAGGAATTTTTTCCATTTTACTGTGTGCATTTTCACTTCTGGGGAAAAAGTACAATAAAACTTCTAAGTTGTCAGGTTCATTAACATTGTTGGCAATTTGTGATGGAGACAAGATGAATTTTGCAGTGGTGGGTTTCTTATGTGTTAACCGTGTGGTGCTTCCCTGAACATTAGTGCTAAGTGGCTAGATAAGTTTTCCTGGAGCTATGTCTGTCTGTTTTACCCAGACACTATTATCTGATGTATAATACCAAGCTATAATCCATGCATTCTGTGCCATAAAAATAGTTTTCAGGCATATGACTGTTTTAATTTCAGCTCTTCCTGTAAAAATCATGGTCGTACATAGCTCAGTGAATTGAACCTAACAGTAGCACTGTGCCTGTACCATATTTCCAGGGTTTTCCCCTAATGCCTGTCGGAGGGACTGACCTCTGCCACCTTCTAGAAGAATGCTGTGTTCAGCAGCTGTACTTATGATCTCTTTACAGTAATTCAGGCTTATGCTTATACTTACTCTACATGATGGGATTCTTTACTTTGCATTGCCAATTTCCGATTGACAGCTACTGATAATTCGCCAAAATGGTCCTGGTGTTTTACCAGTTCTGCTTACATTGGTTAGACCTTTAAAACCACAAAAGCCAGAGGTATTTTTGCAAAGGAGTGCATGTTAGTCACTGCAGGTATATTTTCTGGGTTATTGTGTTTTAAATTAGTGATTGATTTACCTGTATTGTATTTTTGGTAAATGTCACATCCGCAGCTTTATAAATATACCCCAAGACTTAGTTATTGTAAACCCTTGCATATAGCTAGTGAAGTGACTGGCTTTGGTTGATACACAAAGATTAAATAAATTCCCTTAAGTTGAACCTGATTATCTTCAGTCTTCAGTCTTCCCTTCTCTACATCTGTTCAAACTCTACAATTTATAAAGCTGGTGTGACCTGTGAGTAAAAAGGGGGCGGAGAGCTGAAATTACACACTGCAGAGCTCAGTAAGGAGGTTTCTGGCACCTGATTGGAGGGAAAGGATGCACCCTCCTTCTCACTGCACACAGGAGCAGAGCTGGAGATCCCTTCCTGTCACTTACTTTTTCATGCTGAGGCTATTCATGCTGACAGCAGAGAATCGAGGCAGCAGACAGAAATTACACTTGGCCCTGGTTCGCATTTATGCTACATGGAAATTTTGCTACTTCACTTGACGTAGCATGGTTTCAAAGAAGCAGGTCAGTGCAATATCAGGTGCTACTTTGATGCCACTTCATGCATAGATGTCTATGCAAGTTGTACCTGAAATTGGCAAAAATAAAAGTGCAGGAACCATTCAAATCTGTGCAGCACCTCAAAGTTGCACCGATTTGAACGGTTCCACTGCTGACAATAGGGTGCGTCATGTGATTTGGAACTGTCGAATTGCGTGACAAGTCGCACAGGTGTGAATTGGGGCTTAGGGGTTAATTTACTAAAATCTGGTACAGCTGTGCATGGTAGCCAATTGGCTTCTAAATTCAGCTTGTTCAATTCATCTTTGACAATAAACCATGGAAGCTGATTGATATCTATGCAGAGCTGCACCAGATTTCACCCTCGAGTTTTAGTAAATCAAGGATATGCTTTGTTCATATTTCATGTCTGAGGTTTACAACCACTTTACCTATATTTTTTAGTAAGGATTTCTCCTTTCTGTTTTACAACAGAAATCCTTTAAGGCTCATTCATACTGCAGAAACCTGCGTTTTTCTGCATTAAAAACTATTTCTATGTGCCCTGTTTTGGCTAGAAAAAAAGTGCCCCGGTACAGTGCAGAAAAATACATGCTGTATACATTTTTTCTGCAGTGGACTAAAGCTGTGAAGTCTCAGTTTCTCCATCCACCTATGCATTGCATTTTAAAACACAATGGGGGGTTATTTACAAAAGGAAAATCCGCTGTGCACTTCCAAGTGCACTTGGAAGTGCAGTCGCTGTAGATCTGAGGGGGACATGCAAGCAAAGGAAGAAACATGCTCCTTGCTTTACCCCTCAGATCTTCCCTTCAGATCTACATGACTGCACTTCCAAGTGCACAGTGGATTTGCCTTTAGTAAATCAACCCCTATGTGCTGCCCCTGAAGCCAGAATACAGTTTAGCATTAGCCTGCACAGGAAGATGGATCATTTTCCTCGGCAATTAGTGTGAAGAAATCCTATGTTAAAGAAATCCACGCTTGAACTTGGTGTATCCTAGTTCATATCTAATTCAGTATGACATGACAAAACCTCACCAGTTTTATATACAGAGCAGCTTTGAATACCATTTAGATTAACACCATATGTCCCCTTTCATTTATCTATATCAAAGAAAGAACCGTCTTGCCCTTTTCACACTGAACAGTTTTTGCAGGGGTTACACAACATTTCAAACAATATTCAGTGATGACACACTTTTTTTGCAGTTTGATTAAATGCCCCGTCACCTGCCAGTGGAATGCTTTATCTGATCCTGTAGGTTCACCCAGCATTCTGTGAAGTTTTAATTCTGACAATAGAGGGGCATTGTCTCCATATGTAGTAACTATTCATGAGAATCAATAACCACAGTTATGCCCTGAAGGATGCATAACTCTTTAAAGCCCAACCAAACTTTTAGTTTCAAGCCTCTAAATACATTTCGTATGCCACAAACGTGTGCAAAGTTCTACAGTTTTTATTTTTCTTTTAAAAAAAAAGGCAAAAAATGTATGCTGCCCACATTCTATAGAGAAGGACCATTGTTCTCACGATAGACTCTGTGGTCTCTCCATCAATCTGCTTCTTTGTATAAGTGGGAGGTGAACCTTTTATTATTCAATGGAGGGGCATCTGTCCCCTGTAGGGTTCATATGGATAAGCTTTTTTTTTTTTTATATATACATTGTCCTTCATGCCCTTGTTCAAAAAGGAAATACGTTGAAATTGATACTAAATTGTTGATGCCTGCTTTATTTCCCCCTTTTGCTAGCTGCACAATGCTACTTTCATTACCTGCTGACATTTTCTAATGTTTTTGATTTAAACCGTGCAATTGGAAATCATAAAAAGTGACAAGTTGCTTGTGATCTACTTACAAAACTTTCACTTTTTAACAGTAGGACTAGGCCTTTGTTACATCTGGTTGTTTAGCAGTGTTTTAATAGGCATACATGCATAAAGCTCTTGAGATATAAAATGTTTTTTTCCCCACACCCCTGTATCTTATGCTCCCTCAATACCATGTAGTGACTTCTAGTCTGAAAAAGGCGAAAACACGTTTTTGCAATTGAAAAGCCTCTAAAACTTAGCAGTGTGGTAAATCGCTCTAATCTTTCCAATTTTACTTGGATATAAAAGCAACCAACTTTTCTTTACATTAATACGCTACTTGCTAGAGAAATATAACATATAACCCTAAAAATTTAAAATTAAGTAAGTCAGTGATTTCATTGCTTGTATTCTTATACAATGAAAACGAACCAATGCTGATATTTTGTTGAGTAATTTAGTAATTGCCAAGCTTTCCTAGTTGGCATCTGTATTAAAGTGGTTGTATACCCACATTTTTAACTTTTACCTACAGGAAAGCCTATAATAAGGCTTACCTGTAGGTAAAAAAAATATCTCCTAAACCTGTACGGTTTAGGAGATATTCCCCTCGGTATGCGCCGCTGACTGCAGCGGCGCATGCGCACAAGGGGTTTCTCGCCGTCAAAATCCGGCAGCAGCCGAGCGGCCGGACTGAAATCTCCTGCGCGCAAGCGCGGGAGTGACGATATCGCGGCTCCGGCCACTCACAGCGTCGGAGCCGCGATACCCGGAAGAAACGCCGAGGGAGCATGTCAGCTCCCTCGGCGTGGATCGGGCCAGATGTCGGGGCCTCGTTCTAAGGTAAGTATTTCATAATGAGCTAGTATGCGGTGCATACTAGCTCATTATGCCTTTTGCTTTGCAGGTTTAAAAAAAAAAAAAAAAATGTGCGGGTTTACTACCGCTTTAACAGCATGTTGCAAGGAGGTTCTGATTCCCCTGTATGGATCTTTATAAGACCTTCTTTAGAATACTGTGTCCGGTTGTAGAGACCTTACTTACAAAAATATATTTATAAGATAGAACAAGTTCAGAGACAGGTAACAAAAATGGAGAAAGTTCTGGGGGATAAAACCTATCAAGAGCGACTTCAGGAACTTAATATGTACAGTCTGGAGGGAAGAAGGGAAAAGAGAAATGATTGAAACCAAATATGAAACCAATATCAAAGATACAGGAACATGACCTATAAACTAACTTGAGGAAAGTTCAAAACTAATCTTAGAAAGTTTTACTTTACTGAAAGGATAGTAGTTTGGAATAAACTTCCAGTAGAGGTAGTGAGTCAGTCAACAGTAAGTGGCTGCAGACATGCTTGGGTCAAACATAGATCTATACAAAAAAATACAAACCTGTATAAAAAATAAATAAAAATGGGCAAACTTGATGAGTTACTCAGTCTATTGTTTTACTATATAAAGGAAAAAAAGATACAAATTCAAGAAAACAAACTGATGTTCTGACTGCCTATTGTATTTTTTGAGGCTCTAAAATGCCAGGACAGTACAGACGCCCCCAAAATTGTTTTAGCTTAGGACATAGCATATATTGTGCATCAGTGTATGGTTCAGTGCTATGTAATTCACAGAACAAGTTTGCAGATTTCAGTGGTCAAGGGTTAGTGCCTCCTTATGGGGGTGTAAGTGGGGTGTCTGTCTTTAAATGTTGGTGGTCAGTGGTAAATGCCCTTCAACTGTTGAAGGTCATGATGTCTTTCCACCAACACTGGTCTGTGTGCCCCCTTTATAGTCAATATGCCCCATTGCTGCTTTGTTCTTTTCTTGGTCAATGTATCTTCTTTTGATCAGTGGGAACAGTGTTACTTGACTGAGTCCACCAACTGCCTCTTTGTTTTCAATGTTGTGATATTAAGGTGGTTAAAATATATCTAAAGCTAAGACTTTTTACTCTTGATTTTTGATAGAGTAGAGATTGGTTAAAGCCCTGACATGTATCCTATGTTTAATTGGAGAGATTTACCTTTACTTCACACAGTAGGAGGTAAAAGTAAATCCCATCAAAGTTAGGAAATCCCCTTTAGGCAGTTGTCCTAATTGAAAGATTCTTCCTCTATTCCTGTTCTGTATGGGTTTTTTTTTTTTTTTTTTTTAATCCTACTTGCATACAGTAGGCGCATGCAGCTTAAATCCAATGTTCCATCTCTTTCCTGCCAGCTCTAAGACTAGAACTGAGCAATCAAATACATTTAATTGTTAAGTTCTCAGTGAGCTGAGACTGTCCACCACTGCTGTATGCTCTACCTCACCCCCAGCTGGCCCATGCTCTCTGTAGCTCGCTGAGAGGCTCAGCCAGGTCCCGGGCTAGACTGGGTGGATCCCAACCATATCGTCATGATCTTTCACCAGCCTGGACCGGCTCTGTGGTGTCAGCTTTAGCCTGCTGTCAGCTGAAACCAGGTCACCGGAATGCAGAATGAACTGCACTCCTGTAATCCACAAGAGAAGTACAGCCAAACAAGCTTTGACTTGACTTCTCCTTTTTAATTTTTTCCTCCCGGAGTCCTGGTGGCATCCCATATGAGTATACAGACAGCAAACAAAAAACCTGGCAAAGGACGAACTCCTCACCACTCTTTTCAAAACAAAAATCATTTTGGTTTTAGATGCACTTTAATTGTATCTGAATGAACCAGAGTAATGGAGAACTCCCTGTTGCTTAAAAGGTGGAAAAGAGTCAGACGCTCAACAGCTTCTGCATACAGAAGATTGTACTAACCGTTTAAATAAATATATTTTGTTTATTGCAAGCACTCAATATTCACCTTCCTTGTTCTTGCCAGCCTTATAGATATAGCAGATGGACATTGTTTTTTGTGAGTGGCACTTCTACTTTTATTAGGATCTTTATACATGAGGCCAATGGTTCTACTGTAATAAGAAGACAAGTCTAATCTTGTGTCTCTAGCTTCAGATTGACATTGGAAGCCTCTGCTATACTTATGACTTCAAATGCAAGTTTCACATGGTTGCCAATGTGAGCCTAATTTTTAAGGCTGAAACAATGAGTAGCAGCTATTATTCTTCTATTTACTTATACGATTTATGTAACATAGAGTCCTCATGACTGTGTCACAAGGCGAACAGTGTTTATCCTCCTGATGAGTTAATTCATTTAGACTTCATTTCAGTGAATCATGTGTTTGTCGTACTCCATATAATTTTCTTCTGCATTCAGCAGATGTTGGGAGATAAAGATGGTCTATGTAGGAGCCACGCATTTCTACCTCGGGGCCTACTGAAAAAATGTTGTACCTAAAGAGGAACTTTCCCAATTGCTTTTCTTTTTATGGTAATGGTTAGATATGATGATATGATAATGGACATGTGCTTTAAAATATTAATTGCGTAGTGAGAGGGAAATGGCTATATATATATATATATATATATATATATATATATATATATATATATATATATATATATATATATATATATATATATATATATATTGTAGAGGGTTAAGATGGGGTTAATCGAAGGCAGGTACTTCCCCTTCAGACCTGCTTATTATCAGGTGTACTGAAAGTTATTTGTTATGTAATATTTTTTTTTTATTGAACATAGGCATTAATTTGCGTATTATTACCTAGGGTTGAATAGTGCAGAATTTTTTGCAAAACACTGTATAACATCACACTTTTACAGACTAACTATATACTTCATTACCTACTAGGTAGACAGTCTTTGATAGGAAGTCCACCCCTATATAACCCCTCCCATGCAGGAAGTACTTCAGTTTTTTTATTTTTATTTTTTGGTTTTTTTTTTACCAGTCTGCGAGGCAGATGGGCAAATTTGTTTGAGCTCTCTAGAGCTCCAGATCTTGAGTCCCAGAATGGTTCTTATAACGAATCAAGGGATTGATCGATCTGATCCATTTGAAGAAAAGCTTTTATGCTTAAATAAATGGTACCCAAGCCTCACAAAGAAGACGCATGGATCCTGCAAGGTTTTGCCTGTAACGCAACCCTCGGGCACTGGACCCTGCGTAGTGGAATCCTGGACACCCGAGAGCTAAGACATTCCTCCAGGATGCTGTACAGGTCCAAGGGAGTGGACCCTAAAACATGGAAAGGCTGTAGCCTAATCTTGGCGTGTGAAGATTTGCCAGGACTGTGCACATGCATGTGCACACATGTGCGGAACGTTCCGGTGCACATACTGCTTATTTAAGCTGAGTATGGCAGACATGCGGTGCTTTCAGGGAACAGCTGTGGGACACAGAGCAGGCTCTGAATCGGTCATTTTCAGCAGTTCATTTCTTCTTACCTGGGTCACGTTAGTGATTAGGTGTTGATTGGCAGGCTAAGATGCTTAGCAGGATTGTTGCATAGGCTTGGTGAGACCTATTAAAGGGTCTCCATTCTGGGGTGTGTAAATGCTAAACCCAGGTACTCCCTTTTTGTGGCTTGCAAGGTCTTCAAAGAAGAGTGGGACTAACACTACAGGGAAGGGCACATCTGTGTCAGTAGCTCCTGAGGAGCCTAGTCGAAACCCTAGTGTTGTATCCCCTGAAAGACCAAAGGCTTCCGGGCAATCTGAGCTGCCGCGCCTGTCTGAAATGGTGCCTACTGTCAACTCTGTTGCTTTATCACCAGAGATTGTCTGTCCTCGGATCTAGCCGGGTTAGAGAACAGGATTGCTGGCATGATTGCCTCCATCTCGCAGGGTGGCAAGAAGCGTGACAGATCTCCCTCCCCTTGACCCTCCAGGAGCAGGAATGGGTTCATGCAGGGGGAAGAGCTAAATACCAAGGGTTCTGTGGAGGTTATAGTAGATGAGTCTGCTTCTGAGCAATCTGGGCCAGAAGATGTCCAGTTGGGATATGCCACTCAGTCACAGAGGCTTTTGATCCTGACTCTTACCGAGATGATTCGCTCAGGGACCGTGTAAACGCATACGTAAGTCGCGCCCACGTATGTAAACAGTGTTTAGATCACATGTGAGGTATCTCCATGATCATTAGTAAAAGACCACCTTTGTAACTCAAAACTGGTAACCTGTAGAATTTTTTTAAACTTTGCCTATGGAGATTAAGTGTCAAAGTTTGTTGCCATTCCACGAGTGGATGCAATTTTGAAGCATGACATGTTTGGTATCAATTTACTAAGCGTAACATTATCTTTCATAATATACAAATAAAATTGGGCTTACTGTTTTTTTTCTTTTTTTTTTTCAAAATGTTATTTTTTCCAAAAAATTGCATTTGTAAGAGCGCTGCGCAAATACGGTGTGACATTAAGTATTGCAAAGACCGCCATTTTATTCTCTAGGGCAGTGATGGCAAACATTGGCCACCCCAGATGTTTTGGAACTGCATTTCCCATGAGGCTCAACTACACTGCAGAGTGCATGAGCATCATGGGAAAAGTAGTTCCAAAACATCTGGTGTGCCAAGGTTCGCCATCACTGCTCTAGGGTGTCTGGAAAAAAAAAGTGTGAACGCACACGTGTGTGTGTGTGTATGTATACATGTATATTTGGGGGTCCTAAGTAATTTTCTAGCAAAAAACCTGATTTCAACTTGTAACGCACAAGGCTTGAAACACCCAGTTGACAAACTGGAGTCACCATTGAGGGCTTCCTTTTCATGATCTGTCACTCCTCACAGAACAGAGATGTGTGTTTTTTACACACACACGTCCCTGTTCTGCGTCTCGTGCCCACGATCGCTTATGGCCGGTGGTCATTGCGACCTTCGGCCACAAGCATCGGCACCCCTGCCACATGCTGTCCCGATCCCGCGAGCCGAAGTATAGCTACGACGGTCTGCGGGATCATGCAGACCTGCCGCAGTATAATGGCAGCGGTTGGTCGGCAACTGGTTAATAAGGTAGTGCATTTTGTAACCTGCAGTATACCTCAGAAGACAATCGTATGTAATCATTAAAGATCACTAAACTGTTTTGTGTTACTGTACTTTGCACATAATCATTGTCATTTGCACTTAAATGATCACAGTAGCTTCAACAAATTGTAACGCTTAGATCCAAAGCATTTTTTCCACACCTGCGTTGTACTATATCTGTTCTTTGTTCATTTTTGGAAACGGCTTACTGTAATAGTCAAATGGGAAATTTAGCTGAATTTGTCTGGCCTGCATTTTACATGGCTGCAGTTTGACATATTTTTAACATATTAACTGGCTTTGGTGAACGGAGGAGTTCCCTTGATTCCCAAGTGATCAATGACCCAGTTTACATATTGTTTTAGTTAAATATTTCTTGGCTTATATACTGGTCTCTGCTTTGGAATCTGTCTGCCCTGGTTGTTACTGTTTCAGGCCTTTTATTAATTCACAGGAATATGTACAATACTGGACCACAGTAATACCAAACGTCCACCTGATTTCTCACATTTTTAGATGCATGTCTAATCCTCTTAACATAATGCATTGCTTATGTGTTTGTTCAGGTAGAATCAGATTTCCTTTAAGTGCCTGCCTTAATGAATTGCATATGTACAGTTTTTACAAATATTTCTTACAGTATGTCTGAGCCACCTACTTTTTTTTTTTTTTTCTGAAAATGTCCAGAGGAAATCCTGAAAATTTTCAACTGGCTAAAACGGCAAATTATTCAAAAATAGGACTCTGATATAACCTGCCTGATCTACTTAATCTACCTTTTGAAAATTTATTTGGATTGCTATGGAATTGTGTACACAGATGAATGTTGCTTCCATGGATAGCCAACTTTTTTAGGAAAAAAATTATTTGACTGGTCATAAGCTTAGAGTGCTCATACGAATGCCAGGGTTATAAGAGAATCAAAAATACTGCTGAAGCCTTGGGATAGGTGACAGAAGCACAGATTACCATCTTAGTATTTCAGTTTATTATTCAGAGATGGAGGTCCCCTCTGTCATTACTATGGCACACTTTTTTTGCTATCTCAAATGAAGTTGACGCCCGATGCATCAGTGTGATGATACTAAAAAGTTAAGGCACAAATCGTATTCAGACCTGCCTAAATGATTGTTCAAGCACAGAAAGTTGAAGGTAATGACACATGCTGGCAAAAATAAGCCCTCCATCTTTTACTATGAGTTTTGCTATACACAGCATTCTCTGGGAGTCCAGTCTTTTAGCAGGACTAATACACTAACCTTAACAGTTTTGTGATATATATGCGATATTAAAACTGATATCTTTAAGTTATACGTTTACCTAAAGAATTGTTCCCAACATTCTAATTTATTTGGATGTTCCCCTTTGAGTGATTTACTGGAATATGGCAACATCTAACCACTGTTTGCAACTATACTGGTCAGGTAGTCTAATAATTGTTTATTTCTAGTCTATATGCCCCTAGTATCCAGATTCCGGTGAATGTTCTAAAACAAAAAAAAAATATGACCTGTGTGGCCACTTCCTCTGTATGTCAAGGAGCAATACAATTGGAAAAAAGATCTGCAATGAGACCTTTCTCGATTCTTGTTGTGTGAGCTCTGCCCAAATAATATAGTAGAAGAGTGAATACAAAGACAATTTTTCAGCGCGTCAGACACTAGACTTCATATAGCTGCTCAACTACTACAAGAGAAACCTGTTAATATAATTAGTTACCTTATTTAGTGGTTTTAACATTTACCCATTTCTACACTGGTATCCTGATTTTTTTGTTGTTTTCTAACTTGATCCATGTTTCCTTAAAGTAGTTGTAAAGACTTAACATTTTTTACCTTAATGCATTTCTTGCATCAAGGTAAAAAATGTTTGTCAGCATTCCCCCCTCACCCCCTTTTTACTTACCTGAGCCCTCAATAGAGCCAGCGCCATGCACATCTGTAACTGTTTTCTCCCCTCACTTCTGAGTCTCGCTGGCTTTGCTGGGCACCAGGAGCAATTGGCTCCCAGTGCTGTCAATCAAAGCCAGTGATGAGGAGCGGAGTCCTGCTGTCTGTGTCAATGGACGCAGCGGGGCTCAGGTGCGAGCACTCATGAGTGCCCCCTGTGGAAAGTGGCTTCCCATGGAGGCACTAGACTAAGGGGAGGGGCCAGGAGTTCTGGCAGTGGACCCAAAAAGAGGATGTTCGCAGCCTCTTTGCACAGAGCAGGTAAGTATAGACAGGTTTGTTTGTAAAGGCAAACTTTTTTTTTTTTTTTAAATCACCTTAACGGTAATCCTGCTACTTGTTGTATAAAGCAAAAACATTAATGATCTCTGGTCACACATGCATTTGGAACTAATGAAATGAATTGGCAATTATGGGAAATACTTTCATGACCGTATCAATTAAAATGTGCCCTGTAGGTTTTTGTTTAACCCAACTCTTTACCATGTAAAGATCTAAAACCCAGCTAAAAGCATATGGGAAAGCTACATAGGTTAAATTTTGTTTTATAAAAATGTTGAATATCATGAACAAGAATATTCCAAAAAATATTGGAATAGGAATGCTCACTCTGAATAAACATATACAGATATTATATCATGTGTATTTAGGGCTTGCATATTCTCTTTACATTTGATTTTTGTTCCCTCCTGATCCTTTCCTGGTATGCTTTGTGCATCAGCCACACAATTGATCTAGTGTCTGCTCAGGTTGAATTAATGGCTTGTTTCTAAAGCCTGCTGTTAAGCAAAATATTAAAATGGGTATCTACTTTCTTTTCTTCCCCAGAATTCTGCACTGCCTTTGCCTGGAATCTGTGTGAATCCCAAGAATGCTTACTACTTATTTTTTCTTTTAGCCAACTGGACCCACTGAGAAACCGCAGATTTTTTACATTGACATCCAGTCTTTCCAAGAACTGAAATGTTAAACGTGAAGCTACTGGGGCAAAGAATACCTGGCATACTTATACAGAACTACTTGAAATATGGGACTTGCCTCCTGAGAAGGTCAACAAGCGTTTTTCTTCATGGAATTTACTCTTTAAATTAAACAATACATGCTTAAAACTGCCATTTGTACCATCACACCATTGTACTGTATGATCTGTAAACTACTTATAGTTGCTAAATGTTAGTATTTGTTTGAGCTTGCATATTCAAATGTTTAATATAGACCATTTGTTTTGCATTGAAAAAAAGTTTTTTTTGAGCTGTTACAAAGCAAATCTTAGGTACTAAAAGTTTAAAAGTCTAAATAAAACTCATAAAGCATTTGTGAAATGACAACATCGTACATGACCAGTGAGAGCTTAAATACAATAGCGTTACAATATTCACATTGATGAACACTCATTAAAGTGAATGCCAAAGCCCAAAACCTTTTCCCCCCTTTTTTGGATACAGTGGGGAAGGATTACAACTCCTAATCCTTCACCACTGTATGCAAAAATAATTTCACTGCTATTCAAGGCTCTGATGGAGATTTTGACCCTTGCTTACTGTCCAACTGGCACTGGCTTCACCATACAGAAATTAAACATCTGCAACAGAGGTTCAGACAGAAGCAAAATCTGAAAAGGGCTTTTATTTTACCAGTCCCCTAATTCACTAAGGAAAATAATTGTTTCTGTCTTGAAGATGTGTAGAAGACTTCTTGTATGATAAAGCATTCTTAGCAAGTTAGGAAAGTGAGGGTAAATTTCTCTAATGGATAACAGTGAAAACCTAACAGGAACTATAACCCTTCCATACTCTGTCCAAACCAAAGAATACAGTTTTGTCTAGACACACTTTAAAAGAGGGAAACTTCTGCCATCTATATACAGTATGTCATTCTTTTCACTTTTTTTGTGAAGGCTGTCACATTGGTAGACAATATTGGTTACAGCTAATGTCCTAGGCTTACCTGGAGGTTCATATATAGCTGTGGCTCATATAGTTCAACTACATGAGACATAGTAAGGGTATTATTTTGTTCAGTTGTGTAATTTAACACATTTTGGAATCGACTGAATAAAGTTTACGCAGCTTTTACATTAGAGTAGATAATGTATCACCTATCTCATGTGTGATGACATAATCTTGCTGTGCCTAATAGATTTGATACACGTGTAATTACAATATTCGAATTCATAGTCCACGTTTCTTAGATTTTCTCTGTTGGGTAGAAAATGTGGCAGCTTGAGCCAGATCTGGCCTCTTGGGTTTGTACATGACTGCACTAATGTTCTAGAAAGTAATATGGTGTTAGAATCAAGGTGCCTTCAATTTCGAAACTTTATTTTACAGTATCCAGCAATGTTAAATTGTTCCTGAACTTTTCCTTGACCTAATAGTACGAGATAAGTTTGCTAGATAAAGAATTCTAACTGCAATAAAAATCACAGTGCCTTTTATGCAGGTCTCCTTTATCATATCATGTCCAGCAGTGTCTTTTCCTGAATTGTTCTGTAACAAATTAATGTTAAGAGTTTGTTATACTTCAACAATTTGTTGAATAAATAAGTTTAAAAAGCATATTGTATGTTTTTTTTTTTTTTTTTTTATAATTGGACGCTTGAAAGTGAAGCTGGGAAGGTTGTGGAGCACCATATAACTGTACCAAGTGTGTAGAGTTTTGATGCTGCCTACTAAAGAGTTGGTACATCCATCACTGAGAAAACAGTTTTTGGGTGGACATTTTAACACATAATCTGCTCTAGGCCCAATGTCTGACACCAATACAGTCCCTATGCGGTATATGGTGTTATAAAGCCATAGTTGAACAGTCATTATACATACAATTTGACTTGTCATTTGAGTGCGTGTTATTATGTATATAGATATACACACGTGCAAAAGGAACTTAAAACTGACATAGGCTTCAGCACTGACAAGTCTGATTTGGCATGAGTTATGTGTTGGTGTAGCTTCAATGGATAAATGGTTCTGAACTTTGTATTATTAAAGAATATGTAAACCCAACATTTCATATTCCTCATACGTGCTCGTTGTACTGTGTACTTGTATGAATATATTGCATTGCTGCTCCTCTCTCCCCCCCCCCCCCCCCCGCACAGCCATTTACTGGTTAGGACCCAGGTTTTACTTCAAGCAAGTTGCTGGCTGCCATATAACAGATCTGGTGGTGTCCCCAATTTCTAGCCAATGAGCATGCACCAGTTCAGCTGCAAAGGCACGGTTTCATTGTGGGTAGCCTGTATGTTTATCCCTGGGGAACACACACACGACCAGTCATCTTCATAACCACTCTGTGTTTGCCATTGCAAGCAGACAGCACTTTGGCTGGTGGTGGTCTGAAGTCACCATGGCAGGCTGACTTTAATGAAGGAAGCTTAGTAGTGGGGTAGCCCCTTGCATCAGCGCCTCACCATTTCCTCTCCCCCTGTTTCCACTCGTCATCACTTTTCTCTGAATTTCTGGAAACTCGTGTAGGAAGAGAAGTGTGGCAGTTGCAAGGTTCTCCCTAGGGGACACTGCTGGGGCTGGATATTTGTAGTTGCCCTTTTACAGTGGGCAACCCTGCTCCTTTTAATATACCCGCTGGAAGTTAGATGGCTATGGCCTCCAAGGGAAAGGACTCGCAGCAAAAAAGGCAGATGGGGGCACTCTGCCGTATGTAAAGTGCCTGGCTGCTAAAGCACTTTGCTATAGCTTTGGAGGTAGAAATACCAATATTTCCCATAGGTGTCACAGGAACTGTGGATGTTAACTAGGGGCTGTTGCTGGTGCTAGAAGTTTGGAGGACTGCTAGTAGGAGCTTTGGGGTGGGGGGGGGGGGGTAGTTCCTCTGTGGAAGGACTGAAAGACAAAGATTTACTCTACCTCCCCACTTATGCTGTGGAGATGCAGTGTGCTTTGAGGGGATTCGTTTTGGCATGCTTCTAAATTATCACAGGTGACATACCTTTTAGCCCTCTGTTTCTGCCTCCAGCTTTAAGCATTCCAGGCCTATCCTTAATATATATTGGTCTTTAGACTGTCAGCTTCAGCTGCGGTCATCCACAAGTCATTTGACCTACTATTTAAGCAGGCTCTCACAGATCTGGCATTCACAGGGAATTGACTCTAAAGAGATGCTGGATGAGGACATAAAGAACCTCATTCATCAGCGGGGTCAAGTGGCTTTATTTATTTTTTTTTTTATTTAGGAGGAAATTTGGACAAATAAACCTTTAAAGACCTTCACTTCTGTGAGGGGTAAGTGTCCCTGGCAGTCCAAGCCTGCAGAAAAACTCTCCTGTTTTGTTTTTCCCCCACCTGTTTATCTTCCAACATTTGTGGGCTTTCGGCTAGCAGTCGGAGAAATAGATTCATGAACTTGGTAGCCCATGGCTACAAAATTGAGTTTCACATAATATTCATAGAGGCTTTTGGCTTCCAACCTTTTCTGGTCTCCTGGCTGAGAGGGTAGTGATTCCATTTTCCATTGCGGTAATGTTTAAAGGCTCTACCCAAACGTTTTCATAGTGCCAAACTGGGCATGGTATGCCAATATTGTATTTTAAAGCATTGAAAGATTGTCAAAATCCCCAAGTTCAAGATGGAGTTGATCCATTTGGTAGTGAGAGCTTTGCATTGGGTGGCCTTTCTGGCTTTTGTCAATATCAGGGATGCATTGCTCCATGCATCCATTTACCATAGACTCCAGCAATTTCTGCAATTCATAGTAGGGAGGAAACATTACTAGTTTGAAGTCTTTCCCTTGAGCATAGCCATGGCCCCATGGATGTTCATCTACATGTCTCCAGTTGTTACTGCCTAGGGTTAAGGGGGGGTGCCAATTATGGAGTACCTGAATGACCTATTGCATGAAGCATCTTGTTAGGGCAATGTATTCATCATTTGCACTCTGCAGGAGTTTGGGAGGTTTTAAATATTCAGATGTTCTCACTGGTTCAATCCCATTGCCTGGAATACCTGGGTTTAATCTTGGACAACATCCAGGCCAAGGTATTCCTCCCCCTTATGAAAACTATGGAAACTACAACTTCGTGTTTGTTTCCTGTGTGCCAGCAGGTGGGCATCCACTTGCTATGTAAGTTGCATGGGTCTTCTTGTAGCATCCTTTGCCTCAATTCCTTAAATGCAACATCACGCTAGGACATTGCAGCACAAGACCCTATCAGTTTTAGGAAGTCTACCCTTTTTTGGAGAGGGAGATAAAGGTAAGATCTCTAATTTGATGGCTCCACTCCCCTCTGCCAGTAGCCGAGAAATTCCCATATCACTGGAAAATAATAAGACGCCATCACGCTTGGTTGAGGTGGTGTACTGGGTGTCTGGTCTGCTCAAAGCTCTTGGAGCCGGTAGGAGCCTATGCTTCACAACAATGTTCTGGTAAATCAAGTGATCAGATGAGCTCCGCTTTGTTGGACACCTCTCTTGGAAGGGACACCACCTGTTACACAACACCACAACAAACATGGAGGGACCAAGAGCCCAGCAGCAGCACTGGAAGATTCTCAAATCCAGAGCGTGATACAAAGTCATGGCAGCTCTGTCCACAGTAAACATATCAGGGGTAGAAACAAGCATGCAAACTATCTTGGTCAATGATAATCTCATGGCATTACGCCTTAATAGAAACTTGGTCAGGTTTGTAGCCAGATGCAAGGGCCTAGGGGGACCTTAATTTGTTACTTGTTGTGTCCACCAATAAAGGAGAAATTAGGATTTTTTTTTTTGTACTTCATTGTAGGCCATGGCACATATCTGGTTTTGCTGCTGTCCCCGAGTTTCAATTTTAAATTTTTTACACTGCTAGGTTAACTTGTTTCACTGTGTATGTGTGGGGGGGGGGGGGGGGGGGGTAGTCACCAGTAAGGCTGCCCTGGTGGCACTATACTTAGTGGTAATGATCCACAGCAGATCACTGTGTTCTCAAATGAAAGAACAGAAAAGGCTTTTAGGGTGAATAAAAATTTTTTTTTTGTATCCATAGAGGTGGTGCTGTATGTACTATACCTGTGTGCACCTATTTGTTAAAAAAAACATTCTGGGGGGGGGCGTGTCCGGATGTGAAGAAGAGCGGACGTGTGTCTGGGGAGCTCCGGCCATCCGCATAATAATCCTTTGCCATCCTCCTAATTCCTTGGCCCAAAAGGAGTTTTCTCTTGCCCGGAGGGACTACTGACCTGCCGTAAGGTGTCCGGAGAGATTCTTGTGGAACGGGGGACCGTGGAGCCGGAGATACGGCCGTTCATCATCCTTGTGCCGGACGCCATCTTCCCGGCCTGTGCGGAGCAAACGGGGCTGATCCGGGGACTGTGGGAGAGGTAAGGGGCTCCTCTTCACTAATCCGCTGCCCCCCTTGTCCCCCTGGGCTGTCCCGTTGTTCCGCGGGCCGCTGGAGCGATTTTCGGGCCTGCGGCCTAGCGCGGCCTAGTGAAGCCTGCCGCGGACCGGACTTTCCTGGCCGGCCGGCCGGTGGACGAGCGCCGCGATCGGCCAGCGGAGCGGCGGAGGCGGCTGTCGGCCGGTGGGGGGCCGAATCCTGCATCACAGGCCTGGCAGGAGCTGGTGGGGAAGCTGTGGAGCCTTAAAAAGACTGCCCCGGCCTGGTCCGGCCTAACGTAGCCTGGGCATCAATTTGCAGCCTGCATCCAGTGGCTGGGGGGGGTGTGCTGTGGTCGGCCTGGCCCCTGTGCTTTGGGTGGCTGCTCCTTTTATTTGCTGGACACTGCTTCTCATTGCAGGGGGGGGCTGTTCTGGTGCATTGACTGAGGGCCCTGGCTATCCTCCCTTGCTGACGGACATTGCATCCATCCATCCAGCTCCCTGGGCCCTGCCATTTTGAGTCACTGCCTGAGCCTTGCTACCTGGGGACTGTAGCTGTGAGGAGCGGAGGCTCACGGGCGCCTGCGGCCCACACCCCTTCATGGGCCCTAAACATCGGCCCAAGAGCTCTTCTGTGTTGCGCTGTCCTGCTCCTGATCCGCCTGCTCAACCAGATCCCTCTCTTATTGGGAGGGTGCAGTCGCTGCTTGCGGAATTAGCCATGGAGTCCGGTTCCCCCTCTGGGGCGGCTTTGCCTACCTCTCCCTCCCAGGACAGTACTGCGGTGATACTGGCTGCCATAGAGCAGAGTAAAGCCTCTATGCTGGTACGCATTGACCGCCTTGCAGAAGAATGTACTTTTATTAGGAATGACCTAGACAAGATCAGGGGTAGGCTGACTGAATCAGAATCGCGAATCTCTGCAGCTGAGGACCTCACGGCTACCCATACCAACAACATAGCGGACCTGCAACGCACGGTGCGACTGCTTGTCGCTAAGGCTGATGATGCGGAGAATAGAGCAAGACGCAACAATATCCGTGTCATAGGTCTGCCGGAGGGGGAGGAGGGTGATCGGCCAGCGGAGTTTGCTGAAGATTTTTTCAAGAAGCTGTTGAGCCTCCCGGAAGTCTCCCCGACATATGTGGTTGAGCGTGCTCATCGGGTTCCTACAGGACGTTACATCCCAGGGGCGACTCCCCGACCCTTCCTGGTCCGCTTTCTGAATTTTAGGGACCGGGATAGGATCCTCTCCGCAGCCCGTAGGCTCCCTTCTCTACCATACGGCAACTCCTCAATCCTACTGTTCCCGGACTTTTCGGCAGATTTGCAGCGCAAGAGAAGGTCCTTTAATGATATCCGCAGGCGCCTACGGGACAAGGATATTAAATACAGCATGCTATACCCCAGCCGCCTTCGGGTGCCTTATAACGGATCAGTGAAGTTCTTCGACACCCCGGAGGAAGCAAATGACTGGCTGCTCACTCTGCGTTAATCTTCTACAGCTTTCCCTACGTTGATGGGGGGTACTACTACTTGCCTGCACTGTTATCCTGCTGTGGGCTCCTGGCCCCTTTTTTGTTTTTGTTTTTTGTTTTTTGTTTTTGTTTTTGTTTTGTTTTTTTTTCCTGGCGGTTTGTCGACACGGCAGCTGCGGAACTCACGGACAGCTACTTTCCAATCGATGGGTGGACGCCTTTGTTTCATTCTTCCTGCCGGCGGACGGCGTTCTGATCTCCGCCTCTCCTGGGGCTGCTGCGGTGCCTTGCCATCTCTCCAGTTGATCCTGCCTGACTCTGCTCTGCTTTGCTTTTTGTTTTTTGTTTTTTTTGTTTTTTGTTATAGGTCCTTTAGCTACCTCCTTTTAGCTCGGAGCTCCCCGGACGTGGGACACTTAAGGACTTATTAGCCTTTCCCCTCATTACAGGGTTTTTTTTTGACCTGACAAGAATAAGCGGCTTTGAGCGGCCGCTGCTTCGGAACTTTTTTTGTGACTAAAGTCTGGAGGTTTAAGTTTTGGTTAGGTTTTGGGTATCAAACTGGTCATGTTTTTTAGTGCCCGATTGGTTTTTGTTTTTTACCAATTGGGGCACTCTTGGCTAGTAGGGAGTTGTGGGTTTTCTTTTTTTCTTCTTTTTTGTTGTTTTAAGTATGTTGCTGTTTTCTTGTTCTTTTTTCTTTTTTTCACTGTGCGCTCTGAATCCACTGATAAATGCACCTGTTTTGTATGTTGTGCTGCCTTGCACCATGCTCGCTGGCAGGATACTGGGATATTGTATGTGTATTACTGTACTATCATAATTATTAATTGCTTCCATGGCGTTGAGACTAGTGTCTTGGAACGTGCGGGGCCTTAATGATAAGGTAAAAAGGGCGTTGATGTTTAAATACCTGAATAATCACAGACCCCATGTACTTTTTCTTCAGGAGACTCATCTCCTGGGGAATAAAATCCTTGCCCTGCGCAGGCCCTGGGTGAGACAGGCATTTCATGCCACATACTCTAGCTATGCGAGGGGAGTGGCCATCTTGCTAAACAAATCACTAGCTTACAAAGTTGTTCACCTGCACACTGACCAAGGGGGTAGATTTATTGTCCTACTGTTAGAGATTGGCCAGGTGGTTTACGCTTTGGTCAACGTATATGTGCCCCCCCCTTTCAATCCACAGCTTTTGTATAGGATTGCTGAACTGCTGGCTCCCCTACAGTTCTCCAGATTGTACATAGCTGGGGATTTTAACTCTATTTTAGACCCGTCCCTGGACTCCTCCAACCCGAACAGGGCTTATTCGCCAGATCTACTGCAGTGGGCCCAAACGTTTAACTACACTGAGATCTGGAGATGGAGGAATGTGGGCGTACGGGCCTATTCTTTCCACTCCTCCACACATAGATCGGGCTCTCGGATTGATTTGGTCTTCGGCAACTCTGGGGCCCTGACGTCGGTGAGGGGGGCCCTGTACCTACCTGCAGGCCTCTCTGACCACGCACCTTTGGAGGTCACCTTGCAGTTGTCGGACACCAGGGGTACAGGTTGTTGGCGTCTGGCGTCCAAATGGGTACAGGACTTGCGGGTGGGGGAGGAGGTCGCTCCTAAGATGAAACAATATTGGGATCTGAATGAGGATTCTGCCTCGGTACAGATGGTCTGGGATGCTTTTAAGGCCAATACCAGGGGGGAATACATTTCGGCTATCAAGGCGGTCCGCTCTGAGATGTCATCTCGGATGCGGCTGCTTGAGGGGAGCGAGGCCGAGGCGGCTGAGGCTTTTTCCACCTCGCCGACCCCGGAGCGCTTCACTCGGCTGGCTGATTCAAGACGGGCCCTATCCCTTCATCTTGCGGAGGCCACACACCTAGATCTGAAGTCTCTGGCAGGGAAAATCTTCGAATCCGGGGACAAAAATGGTAAGCTTCTGGCAAATTTAGTAGCTGATTCTAAAATGCAGACAGTTGTCTCGGAGATCTATGGGTCGGATGGTCAGTTGGTGTCCGCGCCTGACATGATACTTTCTGAGTTCAGGGCCTTCTATGAACAACTGTATGCTGAGGTTCCAGGGGGGTCGGTGGAAGCGCAGAGGGAATTTCTTTCCTCCTTAAATTTGCCCTCTCTATCACAGGAGGACCGGGAATTCCTAGATAAGGATTTTACCTTGGAGGAGGTGGAGGAGGCAATTCGCTCACTCCCTGGTGGAAAGACTCCTGGACCTGATGGTCTACCTGGCGACTGGTACAGGATGTATGCCCCACTGATTGCTCCCAAGTTGTTAAAAGTGTTCTCCGATAGCAAACTTCAGATGGGGCTTCCCCCATCCATGTATCAAGCACATATAGTGCTTATCCCTAAGCCTGGCAAGGATATTTCCCTGTGTGCTTCCTATAGACCGATCTCCCTGCTAAATTATGACCTGAAAATTTTGACGAAAGTTCTGGCCACCAGGTTACGGACGGTCCTGTCATCCCTGATTGAGATGGACCAAACTGGATTTATGCCAGGGAAGTCCACTGATATAAATCTACGACGGGTGTTTACACATTTGCAGTTGCCGGCCACTGAGTCTTCTACGAGGGTCATAGTTACACTGGATATTGAAAAAGCTTTTGACTCTGTGGCCTGGCAGTTTATGTCCTTAGTTTTGGAGGCCATGGGTTTTGGAGTGGGATTTTGTAATTGGATACATATTTTATATAAGGAGCCCTTGGCGCAGATTAAGCTGGGTGGCGCCCTGTCAGAGCCCTTTGCTGTTAGGAGAGGAACGCGGCAGGGTTGTCCATTGTCACCGGCTCTGTTTGCCCTGGCAATGGAGCCACTCGCGTCGGCCCTCAGGAAAGCGGAGGGAGTTAGAGGGATACAGGTGGGTTCCATACAGGAGAAGGTAGCCTTATATGCAGATGACCTCATACTCTTTTTAAGTGACCCGGCCCAGTCTCTCAGGGAGACGCTACTTATTCTTTCTCACTTCACTGACTGTTCAGGGCTTAAGGTAAACTGGGATAAATCTCAAATTTTGTCAATAGACAGGGAAGCCAAGGCAGCTGCGGATCCCAACCTGCCACTCATGTGGACAGATACAATGAAATATTTGGGGATTTACATTTCCCCCTCTACCTCTGATTTTTGTGCCCTCAATCTGGATCCACTGGTGCGGCGGATGAGGACTAGACTGAAGGCATGGTCGCATCTCCCTCTCACCTTGATTGGGAGAATTAATTTATTTAAGATGAAGCTTTTGCCTGCTTTTCTCTATGTTCTCAGACATGCTCCAGTCTGGATTCCTAAAAAAATATTTCGCACGATAAATTCTCTTTTGGTGTCCTTTCTCTGGGGCGCTGGCCAGCCACGGTTTAAGCTCACGGTATTGCAGAGGCCTTGGGGGGAGGGTGGATTGGCTTGCCCGGATTTGCACTCCTACTATGTGGCGGCTCTTCTGACCCATGCTCATAATTGGCTGGTTTCAGACGAGTCCAATGCGGCGGTGGTCCTGGAAGCGGCGTGGTTGGGGTCGTATGAGGCACTAAGACACTTGGTGTATCGCGGTCTGCGAGCCCCTTTTCCTCTTACTGCTGCAATGAGGGCGGTTATAAGGGCATGGAAGGCTGCCAATCTGATGCGCCCCGTACCCTCGGGACACATCTCCCCGCATAGTCCTCTTTGGCTCAATCCGAATTTACCGGAATTTGGCTCTATTCCCGACCCTAGTGTATGGGCAAGCAGGGGTATTAAATATATTGATCAACTCTGTTTTGAGGGCAAAATTCAGACCTTTGACAGGCTGAAACAACAGTTTACACTGCCCAACTCACACTTATTCAGATACTTACAACTTAATCATGCCTTTCGAACGCAGTTTGGAAATGCCCCCGTCGCATTTTACACCTCAAGGTTGGAATCTCTGCTCAGAGATGCTGATCTGTCCAAACCGTTGTCTGCTATCTACAAGGTATTACTCCCAGGTGTCCATACCGGTCTGGAACTCCAAAGGGCAAGGTGGGAGGCTGATTTTCCCTCCTTGGATACGGAGGACTGGGAAGATGTATGGGAGTATCCTTTCCTACAGTTAGTGTCAGCCAGAGATAGATTGGTGCAATTCAAAATAGTGCATAGGGTATATTACACTCCGCAACGTCTTCACAGAATCTATCCATCTGTCCCTGATTCTTGTTGGAGATGCAACTCACTTTCGGCGGATTTCATACACATGTTCTGGAGCTGTCCTCAGATAGCTGGGTTCTGGGTGGAGGTGACTAATTTTATTCTGGCGGTTACCACCGTTAACATACCTTTATCGGTCGAGATATGCCTCTTAGGACTGGTCGAGCCGCTGGCTCCACGCCGAGCGCTCAGAACACTCCTGGGCTTATTGCTGTACTATGCCCGTAAGTCGATTGTTCTCAAATGGAAGGCCCCGGTAGCCCCCTCTATTAATTTTTGGAAGCACTTAGTGAATACGGCTCTCCCTCTTTACAGGGCCACCTACCTTTCGCGAGGGTGTGGCACTAAATTTCATAAAGTATGGGGTATTTGGACGGAGTCGCGTGACACCAACGCTGACTTGAATCCGGACTGATGGAGTTTCATTAGTGATTAGGGGAAGAGTTCTAAGTTGTGTGATATTCATGTAACCTTGGGTCAGTATTTACGTGGGCAATGGGGGCTTGGTAGGTGAAGGGTGATGCATGCATATTTTATCCTGGGTCTGAGTGTGGACTGCGGTGGAGCATGGGCGAATTAAGTAACTGTCCTGAGTAATGTGCAGTGGTGCTGGAGCGTACAGGGGGAGGGGGGGGGGTTTTCTTTTTTCTGTTTGGATGCACACGCCGGTGGCGGTGTATCGGGTGGGGGGAGGGGGAGGGTTATTTGGTTGTTCCCTGATTGTTTGACTCAGGGGGGGTTTGTAATAATCAGCCTGGGTATGCCCAATAGGCTGTAGGTTGTTTTATTGTTTTACTTGCAAATTAATAAAAATAATTTAAAAAAAAAAAAAAAAAAAAACATTCTGCACACCCTAGGGAGCATGGGTCATGGCTTCTTGTGTATAATTTTCAACTTTCAGCCAAGCCAAAGTTTGGACACGATTTTCCTTTCTACAATTCAAAAAGCATTTAAATCAATCATGCCCAAATTCAGAGGTTGTTTATGGCTGTTCCGACATTGCCAGGACTCTTTCACTACAGCCTGCCCCAAGTCTTAAAGTCTTACTACACTATTTGTCCATGGAGTGCAGAAGAGGCATCTTGGAGAAGGTTTCTGATGATGCAGTTTGCTGTGCAAAAGTGCCAGGGAAGTTGTGTCATTCAGTCTCTCAAAAATCAGACGGAGAAAGTGCAGCACTTTTGGTTTGGAGGCAAACGTACCAAAAGTAAATTTGGAGAAAACGGGAGAAGCCTTGTGCAATCACTTAATACATGGATGTCTTCCATTCTTTTAACGCCTATCTGTGACCTAATACTGGTACCACACCAACTGGTGGGCACAAGTAGGGTTTACCTACCTACACCTATAACGCGCATGGAGGTGTAGAACCCCAACACTGGGATTGTAACATGCACTAAAGGGAAATTACCAGCCCAACTTGCCAAAGAATACTGGTAATAGAAGGGATATGTGTTCAGCCATGTCCTAGCCAGTATGTTTGTAGTACAAGGGTCCTATACATTTTGGCAATTGAAAGTGATGAGTTGGAATAGGCTTTTTTGCTTCTAACTAAAAACATTAAAATAACACAAAATATAGCCGAAAATAAATTAACAAATTAAATAAGGAAGCTTGATTTTTCTTTGCTGGTTAATGCGCAAGAATGCATTGCACAGTGCTTGCACCACTTGATACATGTGTACATAGCCTTTATCTGGAGATAGTCTAAAATAGGTTGGTAAGCACTGCTAAAGTTGGGCACAAAGATAAGTGTTTTATGTGTTTCCTCTAAAAAGTAAGCTCTGTGTACAATGTCACAATAAGTCATAAGCAATTGAGAAAAAAAGGTTTAGGAGCAGCAAAAATCTGTAATATCAGTCATGCGATTTTTATCTTGCTGGAATATGACTGTGGTTTGAAAGTAAAACCTTTTGCAAGCATTGCTAAAAAGAGATACAAAAGTGCTCAGACATTTAGCATATTTACACAAAAACCTAAATATGTTTAACACTTTAAAAATAAAACTTGCATATAAATATCAAAACAGAAAAAAATTATCAACCAAAATGTTACTGTTTCCATCAGAAAAATGAATACTGTATATACAGCTGCCCTGGAGATCTGCCCATGCAAAGCTTTCCCTTTTTAAGATTTTTTTTAATTTCCATATAATCTTTCAATTTTTAACTGGTCTTTCAGTAGTATTTTTCTCAAATCGCCTTTCAGGACAACCCCGGAGAGAGTAGCTCCACCTTGCAATCAGGAAACACATGCCCACTTTAAAAACACCTCCTCCTCCTCCTCCATGGCTTCAGTTATTGTGTTTCCTCCTTGGAGGAAGCATGTGCCTGAACCAGGGAGAGCTACACTCTCTGCAGGGGAGTAAGGCTTACCTTTTGTTGCAGGTTGTTTCTCTTTGACCCCCAGCAGCATCTCCACGGGGAGAGGACTCCTGGAGCTCCTGGTCCCGCCATCTCACGGGAGTAAGGACCCTCGGAGTGCCGGCGTCGGGTGCCCGGTGTCCGCTTGTTAGCGCAGGGAGGGCTCTGTTGCTGGCGGAGGCCGCTGCAGGTCAGCGGCATGGCTCCGTTTTCGGCGCCGGGTCCCGGGCGGCGACGGCGTCGTTCACGGTGACGCGCGGGCGCTCTGAGGGGGCGTGGCGCCGTGGTTCAGCGCCTGGAACGCAGGGGTCATGGGGCGGGTCAGGTGACCGTGTGCTTCCGCTTCCGGCCGGCCTTGATGACGCGGCGGCCGGGAAAATTTAAAATGAGAGCTGTTTGTAAAATAGCTGCCTCACTCAAACGATGGAAGAGTGCAAGCCAGCTATGGCGGAGACAGGCGCCCCCAGCACCGGTCCAGCCCAGGTACGTAAGGTGCACTGGCACCCTCTGCTTTACTGTGGGTATGTCTTTGTTTGTTCCCCCCTCTTGGGGGCCTGTCGCTGCAGGTCAGAGGTGGACTTCGCTCTGACCTTTTGCAGCCTAGTTCTGGGGTCTCACTAGTAGGTCTGTTTGGTGGTGGGTCTCTGCACTGGCTTGGTGTTAAGCAACTGGTTGTTGAGAGCTTTTAGTGAATTAAACCTGTATGTCGTTTCAGGAAAAATCACTAGGAAAAGCTAGACCAGGTCAGAGAAAATGTCCTTCCTGCAAAACCCCCCTCAGAGATTCATGGCAGAAGGCAATGTGCAGAAATTGTATCAGAGAATTGGTGGAAGAGGAAACATCTCAACAATATAAGGATTTGTTTTCTTCGGTTAAAGAGCTGACAAACTCTTTGAGTTCAGTCAAGTCCATTCTGATACAAAACCCTCCCGCACAGACCGAGCCTCAGAACTTACCGCCCAGCCCCAGGGCGTCGTCATCCAGACAGGTGGAAACTGAAGAGTCTGGAGACGAAGGGGGTAGTACTCTCATCTCCTTCAGGGATTCTGAGGAGGAGGAAGAGGAAGAAGATAGCAGGGGCTCCAAATTCAAGCTATCACTAGAGGAAGTAGATGATATTTTAAAAGCAATCTACACTACTCTAGAAATTCAGGAAGAAAAAGTACAACTGTCAGTTCATGACAAAATGTACCAGGGGTTGGACGAAACAAAACGGCGAGTTTTTCCTGTCCACAGGGTCCTCTCAGACTCAGTGAGAAAGGAGTGGAAGGACCCAGAAAAAGCCCCTTTCTTCTCTAAAGCTCTCAAAAGAAGGTTTCCCTTCGAAGATAAGGACTCAGAGGTTTGGAATAAGAAACCTAGAGTCGATGCAGCTTTCTCGCAGGTATCCAGACGAACGGATCTAGCCTTTGAAGATATGGGGATCCTTAAAGACCCAATGGACAAAAAAGCTGACTCCATCCTTGAAAAAGCTTGGGATGCCGCGTCAGTCAGTCTAAAACCAGCAATGGCAGCTACGGTGGTGGCCAGGAATCTGGAATGTTGGGTAGAGAAGCTGAAGAGCCATATTGAGGCGGGGACACCCCGCAAGGATCTCTTAGAGTCCTTTCCACTGATCCTGAATGCAGTCAAATACATGGCGGATGCATCAGCAGAATCAGTTAAACTGGCCGCTAGGTCTTCGGCTCTTGTAAATTCAGCCAGGAGAGCAGTTTGGCTGAAAACATGGTCTGGGGACACTGCCTCTAAGGTCAAGCTGTGTGGTCTTCCCTTCTCGGGTGACTTGCTCTTTGGTCCTGATTTAGAGTCTGTGCTGGATAGAACAGCCGATAAAAAGAAGGCTTTTCCAGCTAAGAAAAAGCAGATTGCCAAAAAGAATTTTCGTGCTTTTCAGCAGTCCCATAAAAAAGACCAGGAGCACAAGAGCAGATGGGGTTCACAGAAGGGCAAAGGCAGGGGTGGAGTCCTCTTTAGATCTCCCCCAGAGCAGTCCCCTAAGAACAAGTGACAATATCTCCCCAGTGGGGGGGAGACTGTCAGCTTTTCGCGAACAATGGGACAGGCTGTCTCCAAATCTGTTCGTGAAGAGCGTTGTCGATCAGGGGTACAGGTTGGAGTTTTCAGAACCACCCCCGAGCAGGTTTTATGTGACAACATTGCCAAGGGATCAGGAGAAGGCCTCTGCAATGAAGCTGTTGTTACAGGAGCTGATACAGCAAGAGGTTCTGATTCAAGTCCCAGTAAGCCAGCAGGGCGGGGGTTTTTATTCACATATTTTTCTGGTGAAAAAACCCTCAGGGAAGTACCGTCTAATCCTGAATCTGAAATTCCTGAACAGGTTCATTCGGTACAAACATTTCAGGATGGATACAATTTTCTCCATCACAAAGCTGTTGACCCCAGAATGCTTCATGGCATCCCTGGACCTAAGGGATGCCTACCTTCATATACCAATTCATCAGGCATCGCAGCAGTTCCTGCGCCTGGCATTGAAGGTAGGGAGTTCGGTATGGCACCTCCAATTCAGGGCTCTGCCGTTCGGACTCTCGTCCTCTCCCAGGGTCTTTACGAAGATTATGGCAGAGGCTTTGGAACCCCTGAAATTGAAGGGGATTCCAGTTGTTCCTTATCTGGACGACCTTTTGTTTTTTGCAGACTCCAGGGAGCAGGTCCTAGTCAATCTCCAGAGGGCCCAGTCTCACCTCGAGGGCCTGGGATGGCTTCTAAACCTAGAGAAGTCAATCCTGCCCCCCTCACAGGAAATGAAATTTCTGGGGTATACATTAAATTCGATTCTCCAGAAAGTTTTCCTGCCGTTGGAAAAACAGGAAAAGTTACAGCTAGCTGTACAGCGGATACAGAGCAACCAGACAGTCTCAGTCAGGATGGCTATGGCAGTTCTGGGCCTGCTTACGGCAGCAATCCCGGCTGTTCAGTGGGCCAGGTTCCATTCCAGACCCCTTCAGAGGGAGGTTCTGTCAAGCTGGTCCCATCAGGATCCTTTGGAAAAACAGCTAAAAATTTCGTCAAAGACGAAAAGGGCTCTTTGGTGGTGGAGAGACCAGGCAAACCTCTCAAGGGGCCTGGTGTGGACCTTTCCTGTGGACAAGCGCCTTACTACAGACGCAAGTGCCTGGGGCTGGGGAGCCCATCTGGATGGTCAGACATCTCAGGGGGTCTGGTCCAAACAGGAAGCTCAAAGATCATCCAACTGGAGGGAGTTGAAGGCGATCTTTCTGGGTTTAGTGGCATTTCAGCAGAGTTTGAGAGGCCACCATGTTCAGGTGTTGTCAGACAACACAACAGCGGTTACCTACATTATGAAGCAAGGGGGAACCAGAAGCAGGAGCTTGATGGAGCTGGCCAATCTGTTGTTAGCCTGGGCAGAACAGAACACAGCCTCACTATCGGCAGTGCATCTGAAGGGCTCTCAGAATTTGTTTGCGGACCTCCTAAGCAGGCGCAAATTGCTAGAGGCAGAATGGAGTCTGAATCAGGAAGTGTTCCTGATGATCTCCGAGGCCTGGGGGGTTCCTCAGGTAGACCTTTTTGCCAGCCAGCAGAACTCAAAGGTGGACAGATTTTTTTCTCTTCACCGAGGAGATGCAGCAATAGGGTTGGATGCATTCGCTCACCCCTGGCATTACCAGCTGTGCTATGCCTTTCCCCCCTTTCCTCTAATTCCACTAGTACTGAGGAAATTCAGGGAAGAAAGGACAGACTTAATACTAGTCACTCCTTTTTGGCCAAAAAGACCCTGGTTCGCGGGTCTTCGAAACCTAGCCTCGAAGCCCCCATGGAGGTTACCACTCAGAAAAGATCTGTTATCACAGGGGACAGTAAGTCATCCAGAAGTGGAACTCCTGCAGCTAACCGCCTGGTTTCTGAGGAGGACCTGTTAAAGGCTAAAGGTCTCTCAGATAAAGTAGTAAAGACCCTGCTGTCCAGTAGGAAGGCAGTTACACAGGCAATTTACATGAAGGTCTGGAAAAAGTTCAACTCCTGGTGCAGTTCTAGAGAACTCAAGGTCAAGAGCACGGTGTCCGTCTTGGAGTTTCTCCATGAAGGAATGGAGAAGGGTCTCGCAGCCAGTACCCTGAAGACTCAGGTGGCTGCCTTATCAGTTTTCTTTGAAAAGACTTTATCTAAAGAAACTTTAATTTCTAGTTTTTTTAGGGCTCTTGCTCGAAATAGACCAGTAGCCCTTAAAGACTTTCCCAGTTGGGATTTGTCTACAGTTTTACAGGGTCTCTCGGGAGCACCGTTTGAACCCTTACAAGAAGCTTCTTTACAGAAGGTGGTTTTAAAAACAATCTTTTTGGTGGCCATCACCTCGGCCAGGAGAGTCAGCGAGCTCCAAGCTCTAGCTATTACAGAACCCTTCCTTAGAATTTATCAGGACAGGGTGGTACTGAGGACGGATCCAGCATTCCTACCGAAAGTATCCTCAACTTTCCATCGATCACAGGAAATAGTGTTACCTACATTCTCTGCAAGCCCAGCAAATGCAGGAGAGGAAGTTTTTCACACATTGGATGTGAGAAGGTGTCTTTTACAGTTTCTGAAAGTTACTAAAGAATTTAGAAAATCAAACGCCCTCTTTGTGATATTTTCTGGATCACGCAAGGGGGAGAAAGCTTCTAAAAGTACGCTGGGTAGGTGGCTTAAGTTGGCTATAACAGAAGCCTATAAAGCAAAAGGAGAAATACCTCCCTCAGGTATTGCTGCCCACTCTACTAGATCCACGGCAGTTTCCTGGGCTGAAAGGGCCGGTGCCACGCCTGAACAAATCTGCAAGGCTGCCACTTGGTCCAGTTATTCGACATTTCTCCGGCATTACCGGTTAGATCTACTGTCTGCAGCAGATCAGGCCTTCGGCAGGAAGGTACTGCAGGCAGTAGTCCCGCCCTAGGGTAAGTTTCTCGGTTATCCTCTCCGGGGTTGTCCTGAAAGGCGATTTGAGAAAGACTCAGTTAGACTTACCGGTGACGGTATTTCTAAGAGCCTTTCAGGACAACCGTTACTTCCCTCCCTAGGTTATGCTTAGTAAATGTATTAAGTTCTACCATGGTGTTGTGCTTTCTGTGCTTTGTTTTCCAGCGTCGGAAGGCCACAATAACTGAAGCCATGGAGGAGGAGGAGGAGGTGTTTTTAAAGTGGGCATGTGTTTCCTGATTGCAAGGTGGAGCTACTCTCTCCGGGGTTGTCCTGAAAGGCTCTTAGAAATACCGTCACCGGTAAGTCTAACTGAGTCTTTTTTCTGTAATCTGGTTGTCCCAGTGTTTGGCCACACTGAGTTGTGGGTTCCTGGATTATCAGCAGGTGTTTCTGTGGCCAGGGCTGGAGAGGTGCCAGATGTTCTGAGCAGCAAAACCAGTGGTAAATAAATTGCTTGGTTTCCTGAATTGGCAGGCAGCTATGAAATCTCCCCTTTTCTGAGGGAATAAACACTAAGCTATGCCACATAGATCGCTTTACATTTTATATGTAACAGACATATGCAATGTATTAACACAGCATTTCTTTTTTGCTTTCTATTAAAGGCCTTTAAAGTGTGATATATATAAATGTTAATCTGACAGAAATGCACTTTTTTAATTCCTGTGGACTGAATGGTGCCAGCCCGTCCCAGCTTTCTTTTGCTGAACTACTAAATCCCTTAAGTTTCACATAGGGTCTAATTATTTTTATTATACAGGGTTTGTGTAGTGCCAAAAGTTAGAGCAGCGCTTTACAGCACTGGGGCAGACCGTACAGTTACAATTCCATTCAATAGAGAAGGGGGCCCTGCTCATTCGAGCATACAATCTAGGAGAGAGGTTCAAATGATACAAAAGGTAAGAGCTGTGTGGGTGGAGCTGATAGAGAAAATGAAAGTAGAGTTAGGCCGCGTACACACGACCGTTTTTTCTGTCGGAATAAACTGACGTTTTTTCCTCAAGCGTTCTTGCCTACATACAATCGCACCAAATTCTGACCACCAAGAACGCAGTTACGTACACCACGTGCGACGGGACTATAAAAGGGAAGTTCAATAGCCAGTGCACCACCCTTTGGGCTCCTTCTGCTAATTTCGTGTTTATCTCGTGTTGAAGTTTAGTGAGAGACGATTTGTGCTTTTCAGATTGTTGCTGCTCTTCACTTTGCGCTTGTGGGTTTGTATCTGTTCTTCAGTGCGTGTAGTTCGCATTTGTTTGTCAGTGCCTGCTATTTATAGTAGTACAGTATTTGATCTTCATTGCGTTCTGGCCTGCTCATTTCTGATTTTCAGCTCGATCTTTCAGGCCTTGCTGTTTTTCAGTGCTTTCTGTTTAGTTCGTTCTGGCCAGCCAGCCATTTTGAAGCCATGTTGCGGGTATGTGTCCGTCATAGTTTGTCCTCTGCGGGGGCTTGGTGTTGGGGTTCTTACTTTGACACAAGCCCAGTCCATGAACAGGGCGAGGAGGAGTTCATGGACCAAGAATTGATTACTCCAGTGTGAACAATTCTCTCACATGCCTTTGCTGCGTGAGATCCGTGAGAATAATCCTGATGATTTCAGGAATTCTCAGGATGACTGACCCCATTTTTCACTGTCTGACTCTGTTGGCTTTGCTCACCCCTTATATCAGCAGGCAGTATACCCGCATGAGGCAAGCTATCACTCCGGAGCAGAGGCTAGTCGCCATGTTGTGGTACTTGGCGACTGGGAGAAGTCTGCAGGAAGTTCTCCACAAGCATCTCCCCCCCAGGCTCTGGGGATCATTATTCCAGAGACCTGTTCTGCCATCATCCAGGTCCTGCAGAAGGACTATATTAGGGTAATTTCTATCCTTTAACATCACATTGTATGTATTTAAGGTTTGCTAATGTATTTTATTTCTTTCATCATTCCCTAATTACCATGAATGTAATATGCTGTGAATGTCCCCTTTGTCCTTATGCATGCTGGATGCTTTTAATTTTCTTTTTTGTCCTTCATGCATATTTGCCTTCACTAACCTCCCCAGCATGCTATCCTGGGCCCATATGCAACTAGTCTAGTCACTTACCGTATATACTCGAGTATAGGCCGACCCGAATATAAGCCGAGGCCCCCAATTTACCCCCAAAAAAACTGGCAAACTTATTGACTCGTGTATAAGCCGAGGGTCAGACATGCCTGTCCATCCCTGTGTGTGTGTCCGTCCCTGTGTGTCCATCCATCCCTGTGTGTCCGTCCATCCCTGTGTGTGTGTGTGTCCATCCATCCCTGTGTGTGTGTGTGTCCATCCATCCATCCATCCCTGTGTGTGTGTGTCTCCATCCATCCATCCATCCCTGTGTGTGTGTGTCTCCATCCATCCATCCATCCATCCCTGTGTGTGTGTGTCTCCATCCATCCATCCATCCCTGTGTGTGTGTCTCCATCCATCCATCCATCCCTGTGTGTGTGTGTCTCCATCCATCCATCCATCCCTGTGTGTGTGTGTCCATGTGTGTGTGTGTGTGTGTGTCCAGCCTACCTGTGTCCCGAGCCTCCGTCCCGTGCCTTGCCTCCTTGCCTCCGTCCCGTGCCGTGCCTTGCCTCCGTCCCGTGCCGTGCCTTGCCTCCTTGCCTCCGTCCCGTGTCGTGCCTTGCCTCCGTCCCGTCCCGTGCCGTGCCTTGCCTTGCCTCCGTCCCGTGCCTTGCTCTTCGTCGGCGCCTCGGCGGCCATTCTAAAATTCAAAAGCCGCGCCTCCGCCTTCGCCTGTGATAGGCGGAACACTGAATTTCCCAGCAGCCTGTGTTCCGCCTATCACGGACATCGTCTCATCCTCGTACTACGGACGAGGATGAGACGATGTCCGTGATAGGCGGAACACAGGCTGCTGGGAAATTCAGTGTTCCGCCTATCACAGGCGGAGGCGGAGGCGCGGCTTTCGAATTGTAGTATGTCCGCCGTCTGTCTGCTCGATACGCTGATCGAGCAGTCAGACGGCGATGACTCGAGTATAAGCCGAGGGGGGCACTTTCAGCCTCAAAAAAGAGGCTGAAAATCTCGGCTTATACTCGAGTATATACGGTAATGTATGTATTCAGCTCCATTGTAGTAATTTCCCCTAAACACCCCCTAAAATGTGTACAAATGTTATTTGTGTTCTTAAATTCAGGCAGAGTGCCTAAGGCTTTTTTTGGGGGGCCCAAAATCATTTGGAACCCCCCCAACCACTAAGTCAGCTGATACCAATCCTCTATCTGCTGACTTTGCCATACCCATACACACTATACCAACCTCTTTTGTGTTCATATTTATGGATCACCAAAGCATGTAGTGCAAGTGCCTGCCTGAATACTTTCAAATTGTACTGTACAAAGTGTTGTTCTATTATTATCTTGATAGGTAATTGCAGAATCTAAAAATGTGCTTCCAATTTTTTTATTTTTGTATTATGCCACTTCTTACCTGTCAATAGTGTAATTAAGGAGGGGCTGGCCAAATAACACACATTACTTTGTTACTCCATTACTTAGGGGAGAGGGTTACCTGTCCAAAACATACCCCCCCCCCCTCCATAAAATATTTCCAAGGGGCTATCAAAGGGGGTGAGGAATCTAAGTGGGCCTTATATTTTTGCCTTTAAATACTCCTTCCAAAAAATGTTTTACTGATGTTGGCCAAGAATGTTTGTGTCTAATCTGCTTGCAATGTTTGTGTAAAATTACTAATTTTATTTTTCTTGTTTGACGCCACAGTTTCCTTCAACGCCACAGGAATGGCAGACTGTGGCTTCCCAGTTTGCCCAGCGGTGGGATTTTCCTAACTGCGGAGGGGCTATTGATGGGAAGCACATCCACATCGTCCCACCAGCCCATTTGTTGGCATACTATTTTAACTATAAGGGTTTTCATAGTTTTGTGTTGATGGCAGTGGTGTAAGCGACATACAAGTTTCTGTATGTGGACGTGGGGAGGACTGGCCAGATGTCGGATGGAGGAGTTTTTGTCCGGACCGAGTTCTACCGACATCTCGAGAGTGGTGGCTTGGGATTGCCACCTCCGGAGGAGAATGTCGAAGGACTGCCATTTGTGTTTGTCGCAGCTGAGGCATTCAGTCTGGGTCAACATGTGATGAGGCCATTCCCCCAGAGGGCCCTCACCCCGGAGAAGAGGGTTTTTAAATTACCCGCTGGCCTTACCCACTGGCCAGAGCCAGAAGAGTTGTGGAGAACGAATTTGGGATCCTGGCCAGCCGGTTTCCGCTTGTTTCAAATGGTCAGAAATATGGCGCAATACAAACTGAAATATATAATTTTGAGCTGCTGCATCCTGCACAACTTTTTAAAAAGAAACAATGCTAATTATGTTGCAACGGTTGGGCCTGAGGCCAGACTTAGTAATGAAACACTGACGGCCCTGGAAGCGGACCATCCTGGCTTGCCCTCCCAAAGAGCCCGTGAAGTGTGGCAAAAATATTTACAATATTTTACGGGTAGAGGGGCCATTGCTTTGCCACCCAATTTTGAATACATTTTATTTTTTATCAGATAAAATCTGGATTTTCATGTACTGCTTGGGTTTATTTTTGCTGTCTCCTAGGTTCTCCTATTGCGCTTGTAGTGCCAAGTGGTTTATCCATTATTGAATAACACCCATTGTCACTGTAAACACCAACTTAACACAAAAACTGGTATTGATCATTTAAAGAAGAAGCCACACATTGTTGAGTATAAAATTTTTTATTCTGTGCACATGTTCGCGTTGTAAAACATATTTTTGGTAAAAACACCAATTCTTGTTTTATTTTATTTTTTATTTTAGGGTACATAAACAGGCATGTTTCAAAACATAAGATACACAACTCTGGAACTTACAGAGTTCAACATTTAAACACTGATGGCAATATCAGACATTATAGTGCCCAAAATGTCTCGATATTGCCTTCTTCAGATGGGGTGAAGTCACCCCTGTAAAAGCCAAATTTTGAATATGCACACAATTTGGGAGCCAAACTGGGGATTTCCCTCCTGATCCCATGCCTAATGTGAACATGTGCTATCTCGCATCATCAGGGATCAATGGACGTGTTTTGGGGGTGCAACCACTACCTCTCTCCTACTTTTCTACATTGCGATCCCCTGATGGCAGATAGCACATGTTGACACACCGTGTGCATCTTCAAAATCTGGCTTTTAAAATGTTAAAAAAATTAGTGGTATAAAAAATTGTAAATTTTTCGGGGTATTTAGATTCTTCCTAGGACATCAATCATGTTCTTCAGTTTTTGTTCAATCACAATTGTTTTTTGCTTTTATACAGTCTAAATCCCGACTACACCACATCTCTTGGATTAGCCTTTGTACGTCACCTAAAAAATGAAATACACACCATGTATTATAAATATGTATGCATACCCTCTATTACCTGAATCTGGGGTGTCTGACACTCACCTGTTGTGGTGACAATCTCCACCACCTCTCCTTCCTCCACATCCTCAGATTGTGACCTCTGTTCTCCTTCTTCAGGATGTGGGGGGTGCCTGGTGTGCTGAGATGTCCAGAGTCTTTGCTCCCCTATGAGAACGAAACAAAAGGTATACTTTGCACACAAATATTTGAGGCCAGAAATAGGAATATGAAACATTGCTGGGAAGTGGGGTACAATTGTCTGGGCAGAGTTCCAAGTTGAAGACGTTTCCCTTAACCAAGCTGGAATACTTGCCTTTTTTTGGACAAATTTTCACACATGTACACACCTGTGTGGGACACCCTAAAAAATGTGCTCTGGTGTCCCACACTAGTGCTCCTAAGTCCTGATGTGTAAACAGCTGCTGAGTGTCCTCTCCTTACATTCCACTGAATCAAGTTTGCTATTCATTATAGTTTCAAACACATCTAGACAACAATGTCCTAAACTTCTTTTAATACAATTAGCATGACTAAATGTAGTTAACCCTGTATCAGCTAAAAACATCGTATTTAGTTTGCAAACGAACAATGTTTACTACGAGCGATTGTGCTGCCCACGAACATGAAAGTAGCCATTTTGAAACAACAGTAAAGAAAAGCACATGGCACAGCATGCAAGTAATAATAATAATAGTAATAACAATAATAATAATAGGGACACATGCTCCCTCAATTTCAGGTCTGACCAGCGTTTCCTCAATTGATCCTTGGATCGTCGTACCACAAAATTCCTGTGCTGACTCTGAACAACTTTAGTCATGATCTTGGCCTTTCTCATATTTGGATTTGGGTACGGTCAATAATTCCCATCGTTCCTCCTTAAGATGTTGACCATCTCCAACATCTCACCAAAGGACATATTGGAGGCCTTAAATCTCCTCCTGACGTTTCTGGCTCCAGGCTTTGCTCCTCGTTACTGCTATTATGCACCTGCTGTGTCTCCGCCATGTTCCTCTCCCACTGCGACAAGAGAGATGGGGCGGGGAATATTCTAGAAAGAACGTTAGGGGTGGATGGAGTTTCACGCATACGCAGTGTATATAAAGTTAACACGCGTGTGTCGTATGTACGTTTTATGTGCAGAGGAAGGAGGAATGGAAGCGACGAACGTTATAACAAAGGTAAGATTTTAACTTGTGCCATGAGCGGCCTATACTGAATCTAGATTGAGGCCTATATTGGGATAAGATTAGCCTGAGATTAGTGTTTTTGTCTTTTGTTTGGTCTTGCAGAAATAATGTATCCATTTAAAGATCAAGGATTCCTGGGCAAATTCCTGGATAAATACAGAGATATATGAAATTTATGGGAGGTGAAAAACCCCTTCTATCACAATAAAGCATGTTGGAAGGCATCGCTGGAGACACTGCTTGAATTTGTAAAGACTTTGGCCCCCAATGCAGACATGAGGTTTCTGGAAACTAAAATTGGTAGCTTGAGAAGCACATAGAGGAAGGAGTATCTGAAGGTCCAGAAGTCCCTGAGGTCAGGAGCAGCAGCAGATGACGTTATGTACCCTGTCTGTGGTACTACAACAGGATGCATTTTCTGGATGACCAGATTGAAGCCAGGGAATCGCTTTCGACTCTTCTGGCCCCCCTTCCATCCAGCCTTCCATTCTCCCTTCCCTCAACCCCAGCTGAGGCTTCCGCGGACCAACCATGGACCTTCCATCCAGGAAGAAATTGAGGAGCCCAGATGGAGCCAGGTATAGTATTTGGAAACATATTTTTGGTGGGAAAAGGATTGTTGGTAACTAGATGTTATTATTGATAACAAATGAATTATTTATCAAAAAGTGTTTGACATATCAATAGACAGTAGGGGACAAAAATGATTGTGACAAGAATGAAAAATGCTGGGCTCAGAATGATAGTCTTTTCTTTTTATTAACATTCAATTTGCAACCGTCATGAGCTGAAAATTGTGTGTGATGAACCAAAAACTAAAACTAAAACTATGTCCCTTCTTCATACACAGGAAGACCTCAGCCAAGACGAGGCTCTGGAATGTGGCACACAGGAGAAGGCGGGGGTAAGTGTCAGCCAGGAGGTGTCGTCGTCCTGCCACAAATCCGCTTCCAGGGAAGGCTGCACTGAAGAGTCAAAAGTGATTGCCTGGCTTCAGTCTGGTCTGACAGAGCATGCAGGCGGTTGTAGTACCACAGCCTGGGGACAGATATGTCATCTGCTGCTGTTCCTGATCTCTGGGAGTCCTGGACCAGATTGACCTCCCTTCCCTTATGGACTTCTCAAGCTACCAAGTTTTTTAGCCACAAAGTTGATGTCTGCCTTGAGGGCCAAAGGCTTCACAAATGCCAGCAGTTTCTCCAGCGTTGCCTTCAACTTTCTTTTTTTATGAGGGAAAATACAGTGGGGCAAAAACATATTTAGTCAGCCACCAATTGTGCAAGTTCTCCCACTTAAAAAGTTGAGAGAGGCCTGTAATTGTCATCATTGGTATACCTCAACTATGAGAGACAAAATGTGGAAACAAATCTAGACAATCACATTGTCTGATTTTTTTTAAAGAATTTATTTGCAAATTATGGTGGAAAATAAGTATTTTGTCAATATCATCTCAATACTTTGTTATATATCCTTTGTTGGCAATGACAGAGGTCAAACGTTTTCTGTAAGTCTTCACAAGGTTGTCACACACTGTTTCTGGTATGTTGGCCCATTCCTCCATGCAGATCTCCTCTAGAGCAGTGATGTTTTGGGGCTGTCGCTGGTCAACACGGACTTTCAACTCCCTCTAAAGGTTTTCTATGGGGTTGAGATCTGGAGACTGGCTAGGCCACTCCAGGACCTTGAAATGTTTCTTACGAAGCCACTCCTTCGTTGCCCAGGCAGTGTGTTTGGGATCATTGTCATGCTGAAAGACCCAGCCACATTTCATCTTCAATGCCCTTGCTGATAGGAAGAGGTTTGCACTCAAAATCTCACGATACATGGCCCCATTCATTCTTTCATGTACACAGATCAGTTGTCCTGTTCCCTTTGCAGAGAAACAGCCCCAAAGCATGATGTCACCCCCATGCTTCACAGTAGGTATGGTGTTCTTCGGTTGCAACTCAGCATTCTCTCTCCTCCAAACACGATGCGTTGTGTTTCTACCAAACAGTTCTACTTTGGTTTAACCTGACCATATGACGTTCTCCAAATCCTCTTCTGGATCATCCAAACGCTCTCTAACAAACCTCAGATGGGCATGGACATGTACTGGCTTAAGCAGGGGGATACGTATGGCACTGCAAGATCTGAGTCCCTGACGGCGTAGTGTTACTGATGGTAGCCTTTGTTACGTTGGTCCCAGCCAGGGGTCAAGTCTTGGGGAAAAAAGTGTGGGAACTCCCACCCAAGATTCACTCCCCCACCAAAAAAAAAATGATACTCTCATATGCACGAACACTTCAAAAGTGGTATTTTACATCCAATTTTCGTATTGCTCCTCCTCTGGGTCTGGGTTCTCTCATCATATGGCACTGAAGATAGAAGAGGGAGGATTCAGCGGGACACACAGAGCAAGTATGCAGGAGACTGGGGGGGGGGGAGGATGAGGAGACAGAAAATCAGGAGGGGCCGGCGGGGAGGAGCGCATCACGAGAGGTCTCACTAAATACAATCTCATAGTAGCAGGGACCTGATCTACCCATCAGCTGGCTGTGATTGACAGGTAGATCAAAGAGGAAGCTGTCATGGGGCCCCCTACTGGCAATGCCTGAATGGTCAGTCCACCCCTGGTGTTCGGCACTTACTATTGCAAGCTGTGTAGGCAGCTGCTGGTGTAGCACCTGCCACACAGCTCACATACTTCAAAGTCTTGCAGGACTGCTAACGGGAACTGAGTTCCTGTTGGGGAAAAAGTACAGGAACTCCGTTCCCATGCGTTCCCGCAGGACTTGAGCCCTGGTCCCAGCTCTCTGCAGGTCATTCACCAGGTCCCCCTGTGTGGTTCAGGGATTTTTGCTCGCTGTTCTTGTGATCATTTTGACCTCACAGGGTGAGATCTTGCATGGACCCCAGATTGAGGGAGATTATCCGTGGTCTTGTATGTCTTCCATTTTCTAATTATTGCTCCCAGAGTTGATTTCTCACCAAGCTGCTTGCTTATTGCAGATTCAGTCTTCCCAGCTTGGTGCAGGTCTACAATTTTGTTTCTGGTGTCCTTCGACAGCTCTTTAGTTTTTACCATAGTGGAGTTTGAAGTGGGATGGTTTGAGGTTGTGGACAGGTGTCTTTTATACTGATAACAAGTTCAAACAGGTGCCATTAATACAGGTAAGGAGTGGAGGACGGAGGAGCCTCTTAAAGAAGAAGATACAGGTCTGTGAGAGCCAGGAATCTTGCTTGTTTGTAGGTGACCAAATACTTATTTTTCACCATAATTTGCAAATAAATTCTTTAAAAATCAGACAATGTGATTGTCTGGATTTGTTTCCACATTTTGTCTCTCATAGTTGAGGTATACCTATGACAATTACTGGCCTCTCTCATCTTTTTAAGTGGGAGAACTTGCACAATTGGTGGCTGACTAAATACTTTTTTGCCCCACTGTAAATTGAGATTTTTGTTTCTGAAAATACTTGCCTATGTGTTTTTCTTCAAATAGCAAATACTGTTTGAGTATGCAGGTACATTTCATACATACAATGTCAAATTAAAATCTCCTTGAGGTTTGCAAATACAAGATAATAATGGTGTTAATAAATAAAGACGTTTGTGAGAACTCTGTGAATATGAGCAGCAAAACAATTTCATTCTTCTAGCATTATAAAGAAGAGAGCGCTGCATTAAAAGATTTTAAAATTATCTGTGTGACGAATGTGCAATCTCCATTCCGAACGCTAGTTTTACAAGACCTAGCAGTTCTGTCTCGTATTTGATTCTGAGCATGCGTGTTTTTTTGCGTGTCAGAATTGCGTCAGAATTGCAAAATTCTGATGGAGCGTACACACGGTCGCATTTTCTGACGAAACGCTCTCATCAGTCTTTTGCTGGCTGAAATTCTGACCGTGTCTGTACGCGGCATTAGATGAAGGCAGAGTGGACTTTTCTGAAGAGAGTTTTCAGGGATGGTCTAAAAGCAAACAAAGTAGGCGGTAATAGGACAAATTGGGGAGTTCTGTAGGATAGGAGAGGCTCGGGAAAGGTCATGGAGGCGAGTATGGGAAAGATATGATGAGGGAGCTAGAGAGCATGAGATCTTGGGAGGAATGAAGAGAACAATTAGGTTGGTATTTTGCAACTAGGTTAGTGAAATATTTGGGGACAGAGTTGTGGATGGCTTTGTAAGTTACTGTTAGTATCTTTAACTTCATTGGGTGAGTGGGTGCCAATGGAGGGATTGACAGAGGAGTGGCACACACAGAGCAATTGGTAAGGTGGATGAGCCTGGCAGCAGCATTCATAACGAACTGAACAAGGTTTGCCTATGTAAAGATAAGCCAATGAGAAGGGAGTTGCAGTATTCGAGGCAGGAGATGGCCAGGGAGTGGATTGGGTGCTTTGTTGGTGGTGTTGGTAATAAAGGGACAAATGGTTCCTATTCTAAATCTAATTGTCCTAGATTCTGACAGTTTACTAGATAATTTTCATTATTTGGATTTAGTGAGGGGGCTGAGGATGTCTGGGTTGGCTGATGAGATGAGTCCAGGTATGGTAGTTTTAGGCTATCTGTAAAATCCCAGGCTGCTTAGGGGTTTTGCTCCACCCTGGAACAAGTTTTTGTGCATGTCAGACTTTCAAGCACTGGAATACCTGCATGGTAAAAATACAGCACCTTTTTGGTGCAGGGGTAGATCCAGGTGACTAGCTGCATCTGAAGGCAAGAGACAAGACAAGTGAAAAGCTCTATCTGGTGGCAGGAGATGTGACAAGCTGCACCTGGTGGCAGGCGACGTGGCAAGCTGCATCTGAAGGCTGGTGGCAAGTGAGAAGCAGCATCTGGTGGCAGGTGACATGGCAAGTGACAAGCTGTATCTGATGGCAGGCGACGGTGGCATATGACACACTCTAGGCTCCCACTGATTCTGCATGATGGTGAGTTAAACTATTTAATTTTATATTACAATATAATTGAAATAATGCGCTTCAATCATCCTGACACCATATCAACCATGGTGCCGTGAAGATTGAAGCACCAAAACACCAGCCATTGCCCGCAAAAAACCTTATTTGCTGGAAATGCCCCTCCTGGTTTGGCGAGACACAGCCTTGGTGTCACGGACTTTATTTTGCCAATGGCTAAGCATCGGAGCAGCAATAGGTTGCCGGGACCCTGCATGTTAGTAAGTTACTAAGCGGCAAGGCTTTATGTTCCTAGTTTCTCTTTATGTTCCTAGTTTCTCTTTATGTTCTTAGTTTCTTTTGGTATTCTGTTTTGTTTCTGTATGTAGTCTGTGTAAATAAACTGCACACATGTTTTAACTAGATGCCGACCGCCGGCTGTCAAATGACGGCCAGGCGGCGCACCTATTGTGGCGGGAGGCCGTCATATGACGGCCTCACGTTTAAATAGGGAATGCGCATGATCGTGCGCGTGCATCCCTGTTTCTTCGGTGGCGGCGTGTCACGGAGACACCGCTCGCCACCGAAGGGGGTGAACAGCCATTCGTTATGGCTGTTTACCACGTGATCGGCCGTGATGAAGTCACGGCCGATCACAGATGGTCACACGCCGAACGTGCACGGCGCATGCGCGCGATCACGTCGGTGGCGGCGTGTTCCCCGGGAACACTGCTCGTCACCGATGCTGGTAAACAGCCATTGGCCAGCTGTTTACCCACGTGATCGGCTGTGATCCTTTCACAGCCGATCACTAAAATGTAAACAAACCGCGGTAACTTGATGTTACCGGGTTCTCCTCCTCACACACCGATCGTGTGTGAGGAGGAGATTGCGGTAACATCTCGTTACCGCATACAGTGTACACCAATCATACTGATTGCCCCCCCAATAAAGAGGACCTGTCACCACCCCTCATAGTACCTGTCAATCACAGTCCATCAGAGTACCTGTCACAGTCCATCAGAGTATTTGAGTACCTGTCACAGCCCATCAGAGTACCCGAGTACCTGTCCCAGCCCATCAGAGTACCCGAGTACCTGTCCCGGCCCATCAGAGTACCCGAGTACCTGTCCCGGCCCATCAGAGTACCCGAGTACCTGTCCCGGCCCATCAGAGTACCCGAGTACCTGTCCCGGCCCATCAGAGTACCCGAGTACCTGTCCCGGCCCATCAGAGTACCCGAGTACCTGTCCCGGCCCATCAGGGTACCCGAGTACCTGTCACGGCCCATCAGGGTACCCGAGTACCTGTCACGGCCCATCAGGGTACCCGAGTACCTGTCACGGCCCATCAGGGTACCCGAGTACCTGTCACGGCCCATCAGGGTACCCGAGTACCTGTCACGGCCCATCAGGGTACCCGAGTACCTGTCACGGCCCATCAGGGTACCCGAGTACCTGTCACGGCCCATCAGGGTACCCGAGTACCTGTCACAGTCCATCAGGGTACCCGAGTACCTGTCACAGTCCATCAGGGTACCCGAGTACCTGTCACAGTCCATTAGAGTACCGAGTACCTGTCACAGTCCATTAGAGTACCGAGTACCTGTCACAGTCCATTAGAGTACCGAGTACCTGTCACAGTCCATTAGAGTACCGAGTACCTGTCACAGTCCATTAGAGTACCCGAGTACCTGTCACAGCCCATCTGAGTACCCGAGTACCTGTCACAGTCCATCAGGGTACCCGAGTACCTGTCACAGTCCATTAGAGTACCGAGTACCTGTCACAGTCCATTAGAGTACCGAGTACCTGTCACAGTCAAGCAAGGTACCCGAGTACCTGTCACAGTCCATTAGAGTACCCGAGTACCTGTCACAGTCCATTAGAGTACCGAGTACCTGTCACAGTCCATTAGAGTACCGAGTACCTGTCACAGTCCATTAGAGTACCGAGTACCTGTCACAGTCCATCAGGGTACCCGAGTACCTGTCACAGCCCATCTGAGTACCCGAGTACCTGTTCCAGTCCATCTGTGTACCAGAGTACCTGTCACAGTCCATCTGAGTACCCGAGTACCTGTCACAGTTCATCTGAGTACCCGAGTACCTGTCACAGCCCATATGAGTACCTGTCACCGCCCTTCAGAGTACCCAAATACCAGTTACCAAACCATCAGAGTACCTGTCACCAGGCCATCAGAGTACCCGAGTACCTGTCACCAGGCCATCAGAGTACCCGAGTACCTGTCACCAGGCCATCAGAGTACCCGAGTACCTGTCACCAGGCCATCAGAGTACCCGAGTACCTATCCTCCAGCCCATCAGAGTACCCGAGTACCTATTTGCAGCCCATGTCTCATAGAATATACGTTGGGGTGTTTGCTTTCCAAAATGGGGTCATTTTGTGGGTAATTTCACTGTCCTGGTGGTCCAGGACCTTCAAAAATGTGATGGGTAGGAATGAAAGGAGATGTGTCATTTATGCTCCTAGAACGCCTGAACGTACTACTTCAATGTTTGGCCTCTCTATGTGGCCAGGCTGTGTAAAAGTCCTACACATGTGGTATCGCCATACTCGGGAGGAGTAGCAGAATGTATTTTGGGGTGTCATTTTTGCTATATACATGCTATGTGTTAGAAATATCTTATAAATTGACAATTTTGTGTAAAAAAAAAATGCGTTTTAATTTTTTTCCACATATTCCAAAAACTTCTGGAAAAAAATTAACCATTCAAAAGACTCATTATGCCTCACAGATTATACGTTGGGGTGTTTGCTTTCCAAAATGGGGTCATTTTATGGGAAATTCCATTGTCCTGGTACTCCAGGGACTTCAAAAGTGTAATAGGTGGTTGAGAAATGAGATGCGTCATTTTTGCTCGTAGAACGTCTGAAGGTACTACATCAATGTTGGTGCTCTGTATGTGGCCAGACTGTGTAAAAGTCTCACACATGTGGTATCGCCGTACTCGGGAAGAGTAGCAGAATGTATTTTGGGGTGTAATTTGTTGTATGCATATGCTGTGTGTGAGAAATAACCTGATAATATGACAATTTAGTAAAAAAAAAAAAAATCTTCATTTTGCAAAGAATTGTGGGAAAAAATTACAACTTAAAAAAACTCACCATGCTACTTAATACTTTGGGATGTCTACTTTGTAAAAAGGGGTCATTTGGGGGGTATTTGTACTTTCCTGACTTGCTAGTGTCTCAAGAAATGAGGTACACCTGATGTACTGAAGGCCTGATCAGAAGTGATCAATTTTTAGTGATTGGCACCATAGTTTGTAGACTCTATAACTTTCACAAAGACCAAATAATATATACTAATGTGGGTTATTTTTACCAAAGATATGTAGCAGTATAAATTTTGGCCAAAATTTATGAAGAAAAATTACTAATTAGCAAAAATTTATGACAGAAACGAAGAAAAAGGCATTTTTTTCACAAAATTTACGTTTTATTTTATTTATAGCACAAAAAATAAAAAACCCACTAGTGATTAAATACCACTAAAAGAAAGCTCTATTTGTGTGGAAAAAAGGACGCAAGTTTCATATGGATACAGTGTTGGATGACTGAGTAATTGTCATTCAAACTGTGAGAGCGCTGAAAGCTGAAAATTGGTCTGGTCAGGAAGGGGGTGTAACTGCACTGTATTGAGATGGTTAAACTTATCCATCGGGTACAACAAAATTATTCCAATGGTATAATTAACAGACCAAGAGGGAGAAAAAGTAGGGATTAATTTTTAGAGATTATATCCACTTTTAGAACTAAAAATACAACTTTTGAATTACCTTATCCTAAGAATGTCTATTATTAGATCTATGTGCTGGAGGTCATACTCTCCTATTCTGATCCGATAAACCCCAAATCCCCTTCCTCCCTCCTCTCACCTTTCCTAATTTTTTTTTTCCTTATTTTTCTCTTCTGCAATTTTGTTCCTCCACTTGCTCTCTCCTCCACTCCTTTCTTCCCCAGGATTCAGAGTCCATATTAACCTAGTCTAAATGTTTTCTAGCATGGTGCATTGATTCTAATAAGCGTCACCCCCTTTTTCTTCCTTGTCTTCAGGGTTTCCCCCTGTTTTCTGCAACTTCACTGAACACATTGCCTTACTAACTGAATCTCCCTCAGGGACAAAAAAAAGTTTATAAGACATCCAGAAATGCAAGTGTATGTATTTTTTTTCAAATATCTAAAAAAAAAATCTGAAACTAAAGTTTGTAACCTCAATGGTAAATGTTTACAAAGAATATCTGATGTCGTTGTATGTTCCAGTGAACCTCTTAAAAAAAGAATTTTTAAAAAGTCAAACATTAAAAGATGGAAAACTTAAATGGTAATTTGAATGAACCACATAAATGTTTACTTGGATCAAGAGATAATGTTCATTTATGTTATGGTTACTATTTCCTGGGATTTCCACACCATTATGTTATTTAAAGCACGCCATAAAGAAAACCAAAACTATTCCATTGACATTTTTCTTCTTTTAGATTAGCATTACATGTTTTGCCAGAACTCCTAACTCCAGTTTTTTGACAATTTAGGTTTCATTTTCAGTGCTTTCTTTTGCCTATATTGTTCAAATGTGTTATTTGCAAAAAGACATGTTTTAAAATGTGCGTGTGTGTGTGGCCATAGAACAGAAGGTTTGTATAGGTTCTATAAATAAATAAATATCATTACTTTACGTGGCATGGATACGCTATAAGAGTCTATAGAAGTTTAGGAAACAGGGTAGATCCTAAATGTGTTAAACATTTTGTTGAATAAGATTAATCATTAGTAAGACCTATTTTGGAATATGGAGTTCAGTTTTAGGCACCAGTTCTCAAAAAGCATATCAGGGAATTGGAGAAAGTGCAGAGAAAGGCAATCAAACTGATGAGAGGCTTGGATGAGCTCAGCTATGAGGCAAGATTAGAGGAATGGAATTCATCCTCTCTTGAGAAGAGGAGATTTGGGGGGGGGGGGGGAAATGATCAACATCTACAAATACATAAGGGGTCCATATAGTGAACTTGGTGTTGAGTTATTCACTTTAAAGTGGTTGTAAACCCTTACAAACCACTTTGACCTACATGTAAGCCTAGGTTAAGGCTTACCTGTAGGTCCAAGAAATATCTCCTAAACCTACATGGTTTAGGAGATATTTACTAAAAGGCAGTGACAGCTGTCTACAGCACATGTGCCGTAGACAGAGGCACGCAGGTGCACTATCGCCGTTAGCAGCATGCCAATGCTAATGGAGATATTCCGTTAGTGGCAGCTCCTGTGCGCATGCGCGGGAGTGACGTCATAGCTGCTCCAGCGCTGTGAGTGGCTGGAGCAGCGATACCCGTAAGAAGATGGAATCTCCGGACTACAGGGGACAGCGGTGGCTCCTGTGTCAGGTAAGTGACAAATAATGGGCTACTATGTGATGCTTTACCTTTGCAGGGAGACAAAGAGGAAGTAAACCCATCAGGGTTTACTTCCTCTTTAAGGTCATATAACTATGAATGAAGGCATGATATAACACAACTATGTATTCAAAGGTCGTCATTACAGATGAAATAACTTTGGAAGATCTGCTCCAAATTGACTGTCCAATATATTTAATGGGGTCCTTGGACCTCGGTGGCATAACTATACCCATAGCTGCCATGGGGCCTGGTGGTAGGAGGGGGCTCCAGTAAGGTAAATAAAACATAGAAAACTTGTGTGAATGTGAAGACGAAGCAGACATAGTACTGTGTATATAGCAGTAGTACAGGCTATTTTCCTCCTACAGCAGTTGCAGCTCCCTTTTAAGCAATTGTTTTATTAATCATAAAGATACTCTGAGCCCAAGTATATCTATGGTGTTTTATGGAAAAAATGTTTAGTTGCAAAGTATATGTAGGGCAGTGAAAGTGGTGAGTTAGGAGGAGGGTGACAGTTTAGTCCCCTGCCCCTCTGTTCCCAGATGCTATTATCACCACTGCATTACCTATTCCCATTTTTGTACAGTAATAGTAGGAATACTGTTGTATTTAATGTTCCTTTTGTCAGGTGATGTAATCTGGTTCACATATAAGTCACATAGAGCTTACACCAATATGTTAATAATTAACAAATAGTTAAAATGTAGAGTTTTAAAGCATACTTATGATGGATTCAGGAAATAGATAGAAAGGGGGATTGGATAAGAAACTAAAATACACTCCCTAACATTGACCGTAATCTGTTTGCTAAAAAAATAAATAAAACAAAAATTCTCACTCATTTTTATTGTTTTGCAGTAAAATGATCTAATCTTTAGTGTTCTAGGTGCAGCATATGGTGTTCACCTCAGTGGCGGAAAGATGACTACTACTCATGCTGATTGAATTATTGCTCTGGAATTTTAATACGATAAAGCATGATAGTTACTATAAACAATGCAGCATAGTCTGGAATTGATAAGAATTTCTGTGAAAGAAAAATATATTTAATTATCTTTAACGAAGTCCATGTGGCTCTTGCATTGTGAAATTCAACAAAGTACCATTTTGTTATCTGTTTTTGCATATAAAAGTTGGAAGACCAAATAATGTTTTCTCGTGTTGTGTAAGTACACACATGAATGCAGTACTCAAAAGTGCACTATAATATTTTAATTCTAGTGATCAGATGTGATTTATTGCACCACGGTACTAATCTAAAGTTTATTGTCTATATTGTATTTATTATTTAATTATCTACATATTATTTATTCCAATACAGTTAGAGATGCATTGAAACCCATATAGGAGCCATAATCCTATGTTCATAAAACTTATGGGGTATATTTATTAAGCAGTGAAAGTGACATTTACCAAACATTTACTGCAGGTGAATAAATCACTGTAATTTAAAACACATGCTCCAGGAAGATTCACCTGCTGTGACTGATTGGTCAGTATCAAATTCACTGGTTTAAGCCTGTTGCATGTGGGAGTAAAAAATGCTGAGTTTTTTTTTACTAATCTGGAATGAGATGCATTGTTGTCTATGGAATATTGAACACAGCTGAGTAAAGATCAGTAATACAGCATTGAGTACAGAGCAGTAAGATAAAAACATAAAATGTTACATTTGGGTACAGTAATTTACTCGCGTGTATACTCATGTAATGTTTAAAGTGATTGTAAAGGCTTGTTTAAAAAAAAAAAAAGAAACATAGCAAACGTCATACTTACCTCCTCTGTGCAGTGGATTTGCACAGAGCAGCCCAGATCTTCCTTTTCTCAGGTCCCTCTTCTGCTCTCCTGGCCCCTCCCTCTGCTGAGTGCCCCCCTCAGCCAGCAGCTTGCTATAGGGGCACGAGTCAGAGCTCCCTGTATCCATTCAGAAATGGAGCGTTGACCTGGCCCCAGCCCCTCGCTCCCCCGATTGGCTGACTAATTTTGATTGACAGTGCAGGAGCTAATGGTGCAGACTCTGTGTCTCGGCCAATAAGGAGGAGTGTCTGTGACACCTAAGACACTTGTGGACATCGCTGGAGAGAGATGGGGTTCAGATAAGTAATTAGGGGGTGCTGGGGAGGCTCCCACACACAGAAGCTTTTTTATCTTAATGCATAGAATGCATTATAATAAAAAACCTTCTGCCTTTACAACTCCTTTAAGCGAGTATAAATGAGTATATTACAATACTGAAAAAAAAAGCAAAGGAAGAGGCGCCTCTGGGTGTAGAGATTAACATACACTTTAATTATAAAAACGTATTTAATACAGGCAACTCACATTTTGGATGTGATGTATGAGCATTCAGTCACTTTAAAAGCTGAGCATGGATGTGGTCATCTGATAGTCTGTCAAGCTGAGGCGCTGTAGCCGCTAGTGGCCAGGAAGTGGCACAGACGGCGGCCATGGAGCACAGTTCAAAGCAGAACGAAGTCTGGAGCGCAGGCGGAGAGAGATGACATCATGAGGTGGGTGTGACCGGTTTCGTGAGCGTACAGGCTGAGAGCGTCTGTGTCATTTCCTGGCCACTAGTGGCTACAGCGCCTCAGCTTGATGGACTATCAGATGACCACATCCATGCCCAGCTTTTAAAGTGACTGCTCATACATCACATCCAAAATGTGAGTTGCCTGTATTAAATACGTTTTTATAATTAAAGTGTATATTATCTCTACACAGAGAGGCGCCTCTTCCTTTGCTTTTTTCACAGACTTTGGAACATGGTTTCTGTCCTTCACTGATGGCAGCCCTGGATATGGAGCTCCTGGTTTTAAATGCTTTCCTTTGTTCTACTGGACAGTAGCTTTTATATTTAAAATCATACGGATCTTAACATAATATGGACTCTCATTCATATAATTGGATTTTTGGTATCAATTGGTGAGAGACTGGTGGACATTGGGAAAAATCTTTGACCCTGTTTTTGTGCATTTACTTGTGTATATTACAATACTGGCAATGAAGAAGAATTTTACAAGTCTACACGCTTGTACACCTTTAGCCGCAGAGATTGAGAAAGTCTCACTGCCAGTGTTTAGCGCTGTGCAGTGCTGACTTCCTGGCGGGCTCTACACGTGCAGGTTGCGAACACACCTGAGCTCATCCTTATGTACCTATACTCAACATTACTCAGGTCTTAACACAGTTTTTGGCCCCTTGCAGATGGGCCTCTACTTTCTGAGTAAACATCAGTAAATTTTGATGCCATGTGCAGGGGGCTTTATAAATATGTCTCTTTAACCAGTTGCCGACCACCGCACGACGATGTACGTCAGCAGAATGGCATGGGCAGGCATATGGGCATACCTGTACGTCCCTGCCTCCAAGCGTTTGGAGGACCTGGTCGCCCCCCCCCCCCCCTCAGTGCCTGCGGTGGTCAGAATCCTTTCAGGAATGATCCATGCTGAGGAGGAAGCCATTGATTCATGACCACCCCCTCGCGATCGCTCCTGACGAATGGAAAGCTTCCTTTGCTCCTGTAATGTAAACAGAAGCAGCGGAAGTGATGTAATCTCTCCTTTTGTCTGTTTTTTTGTTCCGGTGCTGAGGAGAGAAGACATCAATGTCAGTTGCCCCAACACTACACTAACAGTAGAATACGCAGGCACACATTTCAACCCCCATTCACCCCTGATTTCCCCCCTGCACCCCCTGTTACAGTGACACCAATAGCAGTTTTTTTTCTGATTACTGCATTGGTGTCATTTGTGACTGTTATAAGTGGTAGGGCAGTTAGGGTTAGGCCCCTTTAGGTCTAGGGTGCCCCCGTCACCAGTGTCACTAAGCGATCATTTTTCTGATCGCTGTGTTAGTGTTATAGGTGACGCTAGTTAGTCAGTTAAGTATTTAGGTTTGCCATCAGCTTTTTATAGTGTCAGGTACCCCCATATACTACCCAATAAAGGTTTTAACCCCCTGATTGCCTCCTAGTTAACCCTTTCACCTGTGATCACCGTATAACTGTTATGGGTGATGCTGGTTAGTTATTTTTTATAGTGTCAGGGCACGCTCTGTTTATTACCTAATAAAGGTTTATCCCCTGATCGCCCGGCGGGTGATATAGGGTCTGCGTCACCCTAGGCAGTGTCAGTTTAGTGCCAGTACCACTAACACCCACGCATGCAGCATACACCTCCCTTAGTGGTGTAGTATCTGAACAGATCTATATCTGATCTGATCAGATCTATACTAGTGTCCCCAGCAGTTTAGGATTCCCAAAAACGCAGTGTTAGCGGGAACAGTCCAGATACCTGCTAGCACCTGCGTTTTGCCCCTCCGGACCAGCCCACCAAAGTGCAGTATCGATCGATCACTGTCACTTTCAAAACACTAAACACATAACTGCAGTGTTCGCAGAGTCAGGCCTGATCCCTGTGATCGCTAACAGTTTTTTTGGTAGCGTTTTCATACAGTCGCTGACAGCCTAGGAGCTTTTTTACCTGTGAGTCTCACTAGTGTACCCCTAAATTTAGAGCCCAAAATGGCAAATCAAAGGTACACTAGTGAAGAGGCCTACATGTTTCTGAGCATGACAGATAGTGAAGAGGAAGTCACTCACCTGTCAGATTCAGGCTCAGAATACGTTCTTGTAGACGACAGCGGTTCCATGACAGAGTTGTGGTCCCTGCCAAGGTCAGGCGTACAAGACCCTGATGTCCTTCTGTTGTTGAGGTGCAAGAACCACAGGACTCTCATATGGAGCAGAGAAGTACTAGTGCCACTATTCCTTCTGGTGAACTGGCAAGCACCAGCAGTCTAGTACACCCTGGTCATACATCCAGCACTGCAGTAACACTTGGTGACGTGGCGAGTCCCATAAGTGCAGTTCAAGCTGGTGAGGTGGCAAGCACAAGTAGTGCCCCGCTGCCACCAAGAAGACAAAGACAGGCCCGTCGAGCCCATAGTGCCCTTCGAGCCCATAGTGCCCTTCCTGCAGAATCCTTAAATCCTAATTGGGAACCCACCACTTCTGCAGCACCTGTACTTCCCCCATTCACTGGCTAACTCGGCATTCAGGTGGAAACAGTTGATTTTACGTCACTTGATCTTTATTTGCTTTTTTTCACTGAAGCTCTCTTTAGATCTATCGTGGACCAAAGCAATTTGTACGCTGGTCAACATATCGCCACTATTCCCCAGTCCTCCCTTGCCAGAGATTGGAAACCAATTACGTTTTTCCGAATTAAAGACCTTTCTGGGCTTTTCCCTCCTCATGGGCATAACCAAAAAGAGTGAGTTGTGGTCATACTGGTTCACTGACCCATTTCACCATATGCCCATGTTCTCTGCTTCCATGGCCAGGGCACGATACCAGCAGATCTTGCGGTTCATGCACTTCAATGACAATGACCCTGGATGCGATCGGCTCTACAAAATTCAGTCCCTCATAAACCACTTCAACCAACATTTTGCAGACTTGTTTACTCCCCCTCAAGTTGTCTGTGTTGATGAGTCCCTGATTAAGTTTTCTGGTCGTTTGTCATTCAAACAGTACCTTCCCAGCAATCGATACGGACAGCAGATACGGGGTCAAGATGTATAAGCTCTGTGATAGAGCCACCGGCTATACATGTAGTTTTATGGTTTACATAGGAAGAGATAGTCACGTAGAGCCGACAAACTGCCCTGACTACATAGGAAGCACTGGCAAGATTGTGTGGGACTTGGTGTTACCCTTATTTGGAAAGGGGTACCATTTGTATGTGGACAATTATTACATGAGCTTGCCACTTTTTAGTCACTTGTTTGATCAACAGATTGGAGCATGTGGCACCATGCGATCTAATTGCCAGGGCTTTCCCCAGCGGCTTGTAGATTCCCGTCTTAGGCCGGGGGAGAGAGCCTGTTTGAAGTGTAATAACTTGCTCGCTATGCAGTGGAGGGATAATAAGAATTTTTTCGTTCTTACCTCCCTTCATGCAGACACAACGGTCCAAATTACTACGGTGACTGGTGCTGTGAAAAAACCCCTCTGTGTCCACGAATATAACCTTAATATGGGAGGGGTGGACCTCAATGATCAGTTGTTGGCGCCGTACCTAGTTGCCCATAAGGCCAGACGCTAGTACAAAAAAGGGTCTGTTTATTTATTTCAATTGGCTTTGCTGAATGCTCATGTGCTACACAGAGCTTCAGGACAGACAGGATCCTTCCTTAAATTCCAGGAAGAGATTGTCAGAGCCCTTCTGTTTCCAGACGGTGCTCCACCTCACCTTCCCCAACCAATTGCAGTAAGCCAGCTGCATGAGAGGCATTTTCCTTATGTCCTCCCGAGTACACCCACCCAATGAGCCCCCCAAAGAAAATGTGTCTGTAGAAAGCGCGGATATAGGCGTGACACCCGTTATTATTGTCCCGGGTGTCCTGAGAATACTGGTCTTTGCATTGGCGAATGTTTTGAGCGCTATCATACACTAGTTGAGTTTTAGCGTAGGGTACAGCATTGCACAGACTAGGCACACTTTAACAGGGTCTCCCAAGATACCATCGCATTTTGAGAGACCCAAACCTGCAACCGTTACAACTGTTACAAAAAAAGTGTACAATAAAAAAAAAAAAAGTAAAAAATACACAAAAAAATAAAATAAAAAAAACAAAAATAGTTGTTGTTTTATTGTTCTCTCTCTCTCTCTCTACTCTCTCTCTATTGTTCTGCTCTTTTTTACTGTATTCTATTCTGCTATGTTTTATTGTTATTATAAGAATAAATCGTTGAGAATCGAATGTTGTGTTAATTATACTGCCAACATCTTAAATAGCATTATGAAAAACATGCATCAATTGCATTGGGGGACGCCCCCCTTGGACTTTTTGAATGGCAGAATAAAGAGTATATATAGGGTCAAAATTAAGTAAAAAGGCACAATGGTGCCAACTTTATTAATATATAAAGATAGAAAAAGTGTATATAGTATACAAACATGCTCAACTAAAATAAGTTGTAACAATACATCAATGAATTAGCATATAAGACATCATAGGATGACCCAAGCTTATAATTCTAAAGTGCCACCCAAACCAGATGAGGTCAGCAAATTAGATGTTCAACCATGTACCCGACATGTTTCGGAAATTATTGCATTGTTATACATTTTCCTTCCTCAGGGGTGGTTTATTATGAAGCAGAATTGGGTTGTTATTTTCTTATCTGTAACATAAATATATAATAGTGATGGCATTTTGATATATAAAACAACATAAAAAAATGCAGTCTGTTGTAAGACATTTACAAAACCAAACGTACTTACATCTTAGATTCATTGAAATTTAGTGACGATAAAAACAATTCAGGAAAATAGTACAAGCTGGTCGCATAAATCCTCACACCCACATGGTGTAGATGGTGAAACGTGTATCCACAAAAGGTGCCTGGCAGATACCACAGCAACAAAGTTTGCACTGTGGAAATAATTGTAAGGGGGAAACAGTAAGACCCTCTCACAGTATGAGTATACATATATGGATGTATAATAGTTAAATATATCATTTGGAGCAGGCTGAGGATATGCCAAGCAGTCAAACATTCCCTGGTCTGCTGTACAAGATGTATAAAAATAAATATACATGATTATCTTTTAGCTCAGGGTGGTGTCAACGCCAGATCAACAGCCGGTAGACTGACAATCCCAGACTGGGGTCAGTGAATATATACCTGGCTGCGTCTGGCGTGAACCAATCAGCTGAGCGGTAGTAGTAATGGTGTTAGTTGCGCTGATCAGCTGTAAAGGAACAGCTGATCGTGCTGATCGCTGATCAACTGTAAGGCTAGATTCACACCTGTGCAGTCTTAGTGCTTTTTGCATTTTGCAGATTTGCACTACAGTCCATCTAACATTGTTTCATATGGAATATGTTCTGTAGTGCAAATCTGCAAAATGAAAAAAGCACTAAAAATGCATAGGTGTGAATCCGGCCTAAGGGAACAGCTGATCACGAAATCCAGAGCGTCTTCCTGACGCGGAGGTGCGCTGCGCAACCACATCCAAGGTGCGTGGGAACGTCACGCATTCCCACATCACAGCATCGAATGCAGCGACGGGGACAAGCAATAGCTCCTCCCAGTGCAGATAGACTGAAGCATGGACGGAGATACTCCGTCACTTACCCAGCCAGCACTGGTGGAGCTTACCCGCTGGGTGTCTGCGTATAGACAGAAGCAGGCGGAGACACGATACGAAGCCATCTAGTGGATGAAAAGAATAGCAAACAACGTGTTTACATAGAATAGCAGAGCATACACAAATACAGCAACATGAATAGCAGAAAATGAAAATAAAACAAAAAGATAAAAATGAAATGAATAAAGTAAATAGTTACCATGGAAAGAAAAAAAAAGATAATTAATATAAATATAAATACAGATGAAATCATATATCAATGGGGAGTCCTACAGGTTTAACTCGCAGACCCCCAATGTGAATCCTGGAAGAAAGGATCTAAAGTTGAATGCTTCATTCAACCCAGGCGATTGAGTTGCCTTTAGGTTGAAAATCCATCTTAATTCGCACTGGAGGAGGCGCTTGTTAAAGTCGCCTCCCCTAGGGTGAAAATGCACCCAATCCAATGCCAAGGTAAAGACCTTTGGGAGTGAGTCCGGGTGCACCGTGGCCGTGTGTTGGCCAATCAGCACATCCGGGTCACTTTTACAAATTGAAAGAATGTGTTAGCAAATTCTTTTCCAGAATTCGTTAATCGTCTTCCCGACGTAGTAACAGCCACATTCACATGTAAGCATGTACACTACACTGGGATTTTTACAATTAACGTAATGTTTTGGACGGAAACGTCCATTGGGTAGGTCAATTCCTCGGCGCCTGTCCATATATTGGCAATATGGGCAGCCCCCACATGAAAAAGTGCCTAGAGTTTTGCATGCTAATAATAAAGTTGGCATCATTGTGCCTTTTTACTTAATATTGACCCTATATTTACTCGTTATTCTGCCATTCAAAAAGTCCAAGGGGGTGTCCCCCAATGCAATTGATGCATGTTTTCCATAATAGTTTTATTTTTGTTATGTGCAGGAATGTAAATATGCCTTGTAATAGAAAGCATGACAGGACTTCTTAAATATGAGATCTGGGGTCAAAAAGACCTCAGATATCATATTTACACTTAAATGCAATAAAAAATGCAATAAAATAAATAAAAAAAACATTTGAAAAAATAAATACATTTCTCCTTTAACCACTTCAGCCCCGGAAGATATTATCCCCTTCCTGACCAGAGCACTTTTTGCGATTCTGCACTGCGTCGCTTTAACTGACAATTGTGTGGTCGTGCGACGTTGCACCCAAACAAAATCAACATCTATTTTTTCCCCACAAATAGAGCTTTCTTTTGGTGGTATGTGATCACCTCTGCATTTTTAATTTTTTGCGCTATAAACAAAAAAAGAGCGACAATTTTGAAAAAAGTGCAATATTTTTTACACTTTTTGCTATAATAAATATTCCCCAAAAATGTTTTCCTCCCTCTAGGCCGATGTGTATTCTTCTACGTATTTTTGGTAAAAAAAATCACAATAAGCGTATATTGATTGGTTTGCGCAAAAGTTATAGCGTCTACAAAATAGGGGTAGTTTTATGGCATTCTTATTACAAATTTTGTTTTTGCTAGTAATATTGGCAATCTGCGATTTTTATCGGGACTGCAACATTATGGCGGACCCATTGGACACTTTTGACACATTTTTGGGACCATTGGCATTTATATAGAGATCAGTTCTATAAAAATGCACTGATTACTTGTTTTCTTTTAACCTCCTTTCGCCCAGCCTATTGTAATATGTTGGCCGAGTGGGAGCCCTTATATTCTGGGAGGACGTCATATGAAGTTCTCCACTGGACACAGCCGATGACAGACTATTGTACTGGCCCACTGCCGGTACCATGTGATCACTGTAGCCAATCACAGCAGATCATATGACAATTATACACAATGAAAGGCTTTGATTCATGCCTTTCATTGTGTACTATTGTGATGAGCTCTGTGAGTGATCACATGGTACAGACAGGGCCAATCACAGCCCATCTATACCATGCGATTAGCTGTGGTCAGTCACAGCTATTTACAATGATTAGTTTTCACTTAGAAAAAAATGGTTGCTTATGTCTGTAAATTATTTATAAGCAATCATGGTGTTTAAAGAAAAAAAAAACAAGATCACCTCCCCAGAGCAGTAAAGTGTTACTATGGTAACACTTTATTGCTCTGGTCACTGTAATAAAAAAAAGTAATAAAAAAGAAAAAATATATTTAAAAAAAACGTTTTTTTTTAACATCCTATCACCAGTCGGCGTCCCTGATCACCACCACACTAGTTGTACGATAATGTTATACTGCACTGGTGATATGTAAAAAAAATTGTGGGAAAAATAATTTTTAAAAATGTATTCAAAGTGTGACAGCGCTGAAAATTGGTCTGGGCAGGAACGGGGTAAAGGTGAAGTGGTTAAAAAAGAAAGAGAGGCTCTGCCTTGTCCAGCCATTATATTTCTAAAATATTTAATCTTGCTAAGGGTAACATTTTTTATTTAATTACATATTTTTCTAGTTTTGCTTTTTCTGAGATTTGTACTGCAATTAGTTAGTGTATCTATAGTCAATACTTTTTTTTAGATTTGAATTGACTATAGAAGGAGTAAAAGCAATGTCACGTTTTTTTTTGTTTTTTTGCTGTCTGTGTTGCATTTGGGAAATTCCACTTTACTTCCTGTCCCAGAGATACTACAGGAAGTTAGTGAAAATCTCCTAAGGTGAGGAGAATTTCTCTCTTAAACAGTTGTCTGAGTCTATTGTGGTGAGAGGGCCTCTGCCCATTTCAGTAGAGTACACTATTTGATGAATGAGTCATTTACAGACTACTGGTGAGACTTGTAGCCCCACAGAAGAGATCCTACCTATTCACAGGACGCACACAGCTGAACTCTGGGGTCTATTATTCCCTGTGCTGTGGAGTCAGTACTGAATTATACTCACTGATAAGGAGGAAGTGTTACAAGTGCTATCTATGTTCAGTTACAATTACCAGTGCTTCATTTATCCTACGGTTCGCTTTCTCTCTGTTTCCCTGTTGGATTACAAATACTGCAGTTTAAAGTCATGGGCTAGCTGAAGATATCTGAGGACAAGGAACTTTTATCATCTCTTGCAAAGTGTTATGCCGCGTACACACGACCGTACTTTCCAACAGACTAGGTCAGACGGAATCAGTCCGTCTGACAATCCGATCGTGTGTGGGCTAATCCAATCGTTTTTCATTTAAAAAATCCAACGGACCTAGAAATAGAACATGTTTCAAATCTGTCTGACAGACTCAATTCCTATCGGGAAAACCATTCATCTGTATGCTGGTCCAACAGACCAAATACAACATAAAGGAAGCTATTGGCTACTGGCTATTGAAGTTACTTTTTCTAGTCCCGTCTTACATCATCATGTTCAAAACAAACGGACTTTCGAACAGACTTAGTCCATTTGTGTTTGGCCAAGTCCGTTCGTTCGGAAAGTCAGACGGAAATCTGCCGAAAGTCCAAAGACCGTCAGACCTAGCCTGCCGGAAAGTCTGGTCGTGTGTACGCGGCATTACAGTTCTACTAGGAAGTTGGGACATTGAATTACAAACTAAGGGGAGCCCTTGAGTAAAAAGATAGATATTGCATTGTGTCATTACATGTGTTTCACTTTACTTTGCAATTTGGTGTGTGCGTGTAATGGAGCTTCACAGGGAAAGTGTTGAATATAGGTCCTTGAGAATATTGAGCATTTGTCCCACTCCATAGTCTTCATATCACCATTTATTGTTTAAATTTGATCATATTGTTCTTTGTGTCATTACCCACTTTAGTAAACTTTCTGAATGGTTAATTGGTATTCTGTGTGTGTCTCTATTACTACTACAACAGGTGAAAGCACAGGATCCAGCGTTATGGTGTATATACTTTATGGTTTGTCATTTCTGTGTTTCTACTGCTGGGTCCTACACTAATATTACCAAGCAGGTGCACACATTTTGTTCTTGCAGGAAACTCATTTCAGGACTGACTCTGTTCCCCACCTTCCGACACACTTATACAACCAATGGTATCTCAGCAATTCACCCCGGCCTAAATCAGGTGGGGTGGCGGTTGCGATACATAAACACTGCCCATTCATCCCCCTAGACCACTATGCAGATCCCAAAGGTAGATTTGTCTTTCTGAAAGGCACTTTTTTCAGTCGCAGACTAACCCCAGTTAGATTGTATGCACCTAATACCAGGCAACTGGCATTCCTAGACAAGCTACTGGATTCCCTGGCCGCGTTTCATGAGGGGCAGTTGGTGGTTGGCGGAGACTTTAATGACAGATAGACACCTCCTCCGGTCACTCCACACACTCGTTCGCATTTCTTAAGCACTTTCGCAAATCACTGTACACCCATCATCTTGTTGATTGCTGGAGAGTGCTTCACCCCACTACGAAAGACTTCAGCTACTACTCTGCAACTCACGACGTGTACACACCCATAGACCTTCTATTGGTCGATCAGGGTTAGTTTAGAGTCGCTCTCTGGTGCATCGATAGGATCAATCACAATCTCCGACCATGCACCCATATCCGTCTCCCTAGCCCCTCCATCTTCTGACACCCATCAGTGGACGTGGTGCCTAAACGAGAACCTACGAGATGACGCAGTAGCTCAGAAGCAGGTTTCAGACACGATTACCCTTTACTTTAGGGAAAACATGACAGGGGAGATGGGGATTGCATCTGTCTGGAAGGGCCATAAAGCGGTGGTCCGAGGATAGCTTATCGCCCAGGGATCCTGATTGAAAAAGGCACGCACTGGGGAACTTCAGTCCCCTTTGGCCCAACTAAGAGCCACGGAACTGAAACACAAATGCCAAATGACCCCACCCCTATATGCAGAGTTAGTGTACCTTAGAGAGAAGCTTTCTCATCTGCTGGAATCACACACACGGAATAGGTTGAGATTTGTATCTCATATATTTTATGAGTTCGAAAACAAACGTGGAAGACTTTTGGCTAGAGCCCTCAAATGTCAACGCGCATTCAGCCATGTCCACAAGCTACAAACCACCGCAGGACCCCAAACGGTGTTTTCCTCCAAAATCGCTGACTCCTTTAGGGAATACTATGCCCAACTTTACCAGCTCCCCCCCACACCCGCAGGTCACTCACCCTTACAGAAATCGGAATGCATTACAAGATATTTAGAGGAAACATTGGCCCCCCAATTGTCGACGCGACGCAGTGAACAGCTATAACTGTAACGGAGATTAAGTCGGTAATCAAGGACCTCCCACAAGGGAAGAGTCCTTGCTCTGATGGGTTCACTAATGCATACTACCGCAAATTCTTCACTCCTGTCCGACCGCATGTGCACTTACTTTAATGCACTTGCCTCGGGCATTTCCCTCCCAAAAGAGGCACTGCTGGCACACATCACAGTCCTCCCGAAGGAGGGGAAAGACCCCTCCATCCCCAGCAGTTATAGACCGATATCGTTATTAAACACTGACATTAAAATCCTAGCGAAAATTTTGGCGAACCGCCTAAAACCCATCCTACCGACGATAATTCCCGTGGACCAAACATGTTTCATAACAGGGAGGCTAGGGATAACTCCAACCGAGCGATACAACTAATTAATTGGGTGAACTTGCAGCAGTCCAGTCCTCCCTGCCTTCTGCTGTCCACGGATGCCGAAAAGGCATTCGACAGGGTGGACTGGACCTAACTGCAAGCAGTACTATCTAGATTAGGCTTGGGCCATAATATGCTCAGGTGGATAGGCTCATTGTACAGCTCCCCAGAGGCACGGGTTAAGATCAATGGGACGCTCTCTAATTCCTTTTCCATGCGCAATGGGACAAGGCCCATTAATAATTGCTCTCACCCTAGAACCACTGCTCAATATGATACGGATAAATCCTAACATTTCAGGGTTCACGGTGGTGACAACGGAACATAAATTATCGGCTCATGCCGATGACGTACTGTTCTATGTCAAAAACTTGCTGCTCTCCCTCCCCAACATCATGGCAGAGTTGCAGAGATTCCATTTCCTATCTAACTTTAAGATCAACTATAGTAAGTCAGAGATCCTCCCCCTTGCTATTCCCCCTGTGATGCGGTCCCAACTACAAGCCTCATTCTCCTTTACATGGTGTAGTTCCTGCTTAAAGTACTTGGGCACCTATCTCCCTGCTACAATTACACAACTATGTAAAATTTTGGCGAACCGCCTAAAACCCATCCTACCAATGATAATTCACGCGGACCAAGCAGGTTTCATACCAGGGAGGGAGGCTAGGGATAACTCCAACCGAGCGATACAATTAATTCATTGGGCAAATTTGCAGCGATCCAGTCCTCTCTGTCTTCTGCTGTCCACGGATGCCAAAAAGGTGTTCGACCAGGTGGACTGGACCTACCTGCAAGCAGTACTATCTAGATTAGGCTTGGGCCATAATATGCTGAGGTGGATAGGCTCATTGTACAGCTCCCCAGAGGCACGGGTTAAGGTCAATGGGATGCTTTCTAATTCCTTTTCCATACGCAACGGGACTAGGCAGGGATGCCCCCTGTCCCCATTAATATTTGCTCTCACCCTAGAACCACTGCTCAATATGATACGGATAAATCCTAACATTTCAGGGTTCACGGTGGTGACAACGGAACATAAATTATCGGCTCATGCCGATGACGTACTGTTCTATGTCAAAAACTTGCTGCTCTCCCTCCCCAACATCATGGCAGAGTTGCAAAGATTCCATTTCCTATCTAACTTTAAGATCAACTAAAGTAAGTCAGAGATCCTCCCCCTTGCTATTCCCCCTGTGATGCGGTCCCAACTACAAGCCTCATTCTCCTTTACATGGTGTAGTTCCTGCTTAAAGTACTTGGGCACCTACCTCCCTGCTACAATTACACAACTATGTAAAATTTTGGCGAACCGCCTAAAACCCATCCTACTGATGATAATTCACGCGGACCAAGCAGGTTTCATACCAGGGAGGGAGGCTAGGGATAACTCCAACCGAGCGATACAATTAATTCATTGGGCAAATTTGCAGCGAACCAGTCCTCTGTCTTCTGCTGTCCACGGATGCCAAAAAGGTGTTCAACCAGGTGGACTGGACCTACCTGCAAGCAGTACTATCTAGATTAGGCTTGGGCCATAATATGCTTAGGTGGATAGGCTCATTGTACAGCTCCCCAGAGGCACGGGTTAAGGTCAATGGGATGCTCTCTAATTCCTTTTCCATACGCAATGGGACTAGGCAGGGATGCCCCCTGTCCCCATTAATATTTGCTCTCACCCTAGAACCACTGCTCAATATGATACGGCTAAATCCTAACATTTTGGGGTTCACGGTGGGGTCGACGGAACATAAATTATTGGCTTATGCTGATGACGTACTGTTCTATGTCAAAGACCCGCTGATCTCCCTCCCCAACATCATCGCGGAGTTGCAGAGATTCCATTCCCTATCTAACTTTAAGATCAACTATAGTAAGTCAGAGATCCTCTCCCTTGCTATTCCCCCTGCGATGCAGTCCCAACTACAACCCTTATTCTCCTTCACATGGTGTAGTTCCTCCTTAAAGTACTTGGGCATCTATCTCCCTGCTACAATTACACAACTATATACAAGTAACTATGCCCCCTTACTTAACATGATTAAAGCTGATCTTTTGCACTGGGATCGCGACACTTTCTCATGGATGGGCCGGGTCAGTATCCTGAAAATGAATGTACTGCCAAGAATCCTCTTCTACCTGCAGACGGTGCATATATTCCTTCCCAGGTCTTTTTTCTCAGCCTTCAACAGTGTGTTCTTGAAATTTATCAGGGGGGATGCACAGCCCGATTGGCCCTCCGCACACTCCCTAAGAGTCTGGGGGGGCTGGGGGTCCCCTCCATAAAAAGGTACTAAGAGGCGACTGCCCTGCAGATGATTTTAGACTGGCACCATCACACCGCCACTAAATCCTGGGTCCCTCTTGAGAAATTTGTAGCATGTCATAATTTGTCTCATGCTCCATGGCTCCCTCGGAATGCTCTCTGTCCACGTGCTTCCCGATGGATGAGTGGCACTACAGAAAACTACATCAATTTATCCGAGGTTTGCCACACCCCATACGACCCCCATCCTTGCTAACCCTGTTTGAGAAGCTATGTAAGTCCGTGGACCCCATTCCTCACTCTATTTCAGTGCTCTATGGGCTGCTGAAGTCTGCGGAGTCCCAGAGTAAGCCAATTTATATACGAGAGTGGGAAAGAGACCTACAGCATACATTCACGGAGACCGAGTTGAGTCATTTATATCATCTCACCCACAAGAGTTCAGTGGATACTAAGATGCAAGAAAATAGCTTTAAATTGTTGACTCGATGGTACAGGTCCCCAGCCATATTGGCAAAAATGTACCCAACAGCTGGTGGGGATGTGGGCTTCGGGGCACATTCCTACATGTTTGGTGGGGGTGCCCGAGAATCCGACCCTTCTGGCAGGATGTCAGGGCCCAGATAAAAGTTATTTTAGATATTGACATGTGGGATCCCCCTATGGAGTTATTGCTTCATGTGCCATCCACTCCTCTTAGCCTTCACCGCAAATTGATCCTACTACACCTCCTGAACACCGCTCGGCGCTTGATTCCCATCTATTGGAAGTCTACCCATGTTGCAGAGCATCCTGATTGGGTGCGACTGGTCAATACTATTATGGAGGCAGAGAAGTGGATGGCAAAATGCAGACACAAATATGATAAATTCTACATTACATGGGTGACTTGGATAAATTACACCTCTACCACGGCAAAGATGGCAGGTACTGCCCCCCTGGGCCTGCAAATTAATGCACTGTCTTTGAGGATGAGACCATTATGCTGGGGGCCCCTAAGTCCCTTATAGCTCATACAAATCCCTATATACAGTTACGCTGATTGTTCATTTGTTAAATTCACCCAATTGTGCTTTTCCTCTTTCTCACTTCCCCCTATCCTTTTCCCCTCCCCCTATCCTTTTCCCTTCCCCATTTCACTCAGGGTTGTAAAAGACTTGACGCTTATCGAACTGTCTCTGCTATGTACAATCAGGACTTGATACCATGGTTCAAATGCATACCTGCCCCCCCCCCCCCCCCCTTGTTGTTGGGCATAAGTTGATGTTGTCATAGGATGCTTGCTACTGAAGGTATTCTAGGTCCATCTGCACTCACAATTGGGTGCTTAGCCTCAACCCTTTATGTACCCTCCCATGCTCTTGTAAGTACTGGCTTTTGTTTTTTATGTTCTTCTTTTTATTGTTTGTTATATTGGAAAAATAAAATAAAGATTATATGAAAAAAAAAATATTACCAAGCAGGTGTGCCAGAGGGGTCAAGACTGTTATTGGGGTTGAGAGGCAGGGTGCAGAACCAAGCATGCATTAGCAGCTTCTACGGGGGTAGTGCATATTATTGCATGGGAGAAACTCAAAATGGTGGTACTTTTCCTTGCCCAAGGAGGTTACATCTATCTTCCAGGCAACAGGATAGCAGAGACCATATTCAGTTTCTGGCCCATTGGACATTGATCTCTCATCTCGCAAGGGTGTCTAGATAGATATTTACTTTCTTCAATGTTGTTTTCACTTTTTTCTTTTGTGTTTTAAGTGTTATGTGACTTGATTATGTCTTCTGGTGCCACTCGGTTATCTCTAAGATTTTACATTAAGCTATCATTTAGTTGCTCTTAACGGATGGGATGTTCTGTTTACTGGGACATGTTATTTGCCTTATTAAGTTGATTTCCTATATTTATTTGATATATGTCCTTGGCTCCCTATATGTTTTGTCTGCTGTATTGTGTTTTGGATGACAAACGGCACAATAAATATTTTTCTGATTAAAAAAAAAAAAAAAAAAAAAAAGTTGTTCATGGAAGATTGCCCCTTTCTCTTTGTTCTGGCCAAATTTTAGATCCCCCCCCCCCCACTTTCTTTATCAGTGACAATGGTCACCAGTATAAATAGAGGAGTGAATCTCCCCAGCAGGGACAAAGACAGCAATAAAAACTTGATAGTGGGTTTAATCTATCCTACTTTATTTCTATTTTTCTATTGCTTTTTATTTCTATATTTCTCTTGCACTTTAAAAAAAATATATTAGAGAAATCCACCCGATAAGGAATTGACTTATCACCAGAGCAGGTGTATTGACTTATCAGGTGAATTGACTTATCACCAGAGCAGAACAGAGCTGGTTTCTGATCAGAGAATCTTTTTATACTGTAACAAAACTGTTGAGTTTCGATTTACTGAGAAAAATACATAATCTCTAAGAAATGAGAGTGTGTTATCAGCTAGTTTCAAACCACGAATACAAACTGCTACCTTGTAATTGGCTATTGTCTAAGTCAATGTCTATGGCACTTTGTAGAAATAACTAACGCGCCCAAATAAACTTTTGATATAGAGTTGATACATCACACCTGTGTCTGATGTGTTCTCATTATCCCAAGCTTGTGTGGGGGAGCTGATTCAGCAGAAGGGAAACAAATGTCTGCAGCAGATTTAACCCCTGGAGCATTGTCAAGTAACCCAGTAGCAAATGATTGAGGGTTACTGGCGGCACTCCTGTACCTGGCCCTAACGGGTCAGCACATGGGCATGGCCCAGGCAGTACATAGTTGTTAATAACCTAAACCTCATAAAATTGCAGTTATTGGCATTATCAATTTACTTATCTTCACAACCAAAAGTGCACACTCAACTATCAAGCAGCTTAACAACTATTCTGACCCTAAAATGGGGGTCTGGCTGCACTTTATCCCAGTATCCCCATGGGATGGATGGTTATCAGGAGCCAAGATTCCAGGATGGGTTACCATACAACCAGGATGTTCAACAGTGGGCTCAATTATCTCCAGTCACACCTTCTGAAGATAATTGAGCCCACTGTTGAACGTCCTGTTTGTATGGTAACCCATCCTGGAATCTTGGCTCCTGATATCCATCTATCCCATGGGATACTGGGATAAAGTGCAGCCAGACCCCCATCCATCATAATAGCTGGTAAGCGGCTCCTGATATCCATCCCTCCCATGGGGAAACTGGGATAAAGTGCAGCCAGACCCCCATCTTGGGGCCAGAGAAGCTGGGCCCACTGTTGAACATCCTGGTTGTATGGTAACCCATCCTGGAATCTTGACTCCTGATATCCATCTATCCCATGGGATACTGGGATAAAGTGCAGCCAGACCCTCATCCCTCATAATAGCTGGTAAGTGGCTTGAGAGTTGGGTGTGCACTTTTGGGTATGAAGATTTTGCTGTCCACACTGAAATATGGATTTTTTTTGATACACAAGTATAAATGAAGGTTTTTTTTTTTTTTACACAAGAACACTTTTCTTTTTTTTTTCTAATGGACTTAACTGGATTATTTATGAATGTTTAAACACATTCTTATTTATAGTTTTGATATATATATATATATATATATATGAGTTTCTTGATTGAATTTATGCACCTTATATTGATAGCGCAACACATTGTTAATTATTATTGCTATGTATAATGTTTATGTGGACATTTTTTTTATTTTTTATGTGGACAGTGCAGCTGTCACTGATAAATTATTATTTTTTACAATTTAGTGACAGTTTTTGCACAGCTTAATTTTTGGTTTAATTTACTTGCATGCTAGTCTCATGTCATAAGTGAATATCTTACCATACGAAAATTCTTGTACGACAGAATACAACTTTATTTGTTGGACAAAATTTTACTTCCGGTTTTTGTATCGTGTGTATGGGCCTTTAAAAACTGCAGGGTTTGGATGTTCATATTTATCCATTTCCCTTACATCTCTATGCACACAATACTAAGCTGGCAAGCAGCGTAGAGTTCAGCTACACCATATGCTTAGAATAGTAAATCCGGAGGATTGCTTAAAGGGGTTGTATAGCTTTGTTTTTTATTTTCTAAATAGGTTCCTTTAAGCTAGTGCATTGTTGGTTCACTTACCTTTTCCTTCGATTCCCCTTCTAAATGTTTTTTTCTGTGTCTGAATTTCTCACTTCCTGTTTCTCCTCAGTAAACTTCACACATCATCTGAGTGGTGTTTAGTCAGCCAGAACAGTTTACTGAATAGCTTACTGAGGAGGAACAGGAAGTGAGAAATTCAGACAAGAACAAAAACATTTAGAAGGGAAATCGAAGGAAAAGGTAAGTGAACCAACAATGCACTAGCTTAAATGAACCTATTTAGAAAATTAAAAAACTAACCTTTACAACCCCTTTAATTACTGTAGAAGGTGATCGGGGGCCTGTGAAGTAGGGCTGTACATGGCCCCACAACTTCTAATAAAGGCCCTGCTTACCACAAACTAATCAGCTACAGTGAATGCAAACATGACAAAAGAATGATAACTTGGAACAGACGTTGTTAACTGAAAGCTTTTTTCAGATTTGGGGTAATATACTGTTTCTGGGGCTCCCTTTGATGATAATTTGTTACTTTGTGATTTTTCTTATTATTTTCCTATTGCGCAAATCTATTTCCAAATATTTATGTTAGAAATTGTTCTGTATATCATGATAGTAAATACAAAAGTAGCTGTATTCTCTAGATTCCCTTGGCTTGTAGTGGGGGTCCGTCTGTTTTCAAACTGTTTCTCCCACAGTGATAAACGAGAGTACTATGCACTATAGCCAAAATTAATCTCACAAATAATTAAAGAAGGAAATATCACAGGGCCAAGGTTCTCATTTTTCATCAAGGCTAAGAGGAGTTGCTCACCTGTTCTACAGAATATCTTAAATAATAAATATTAGAAATTTGTCAATAAAATCACGCCATTAAGATTATTTGAGCTAACAGGAATATATTGCAATTTACTGCTGACGACTCCTGCAGGGTCCAACCATCAGATAACATCTGCCTGCTGATTGTCACAGCTTCTGTCTACTTACACGTTTTACATATTAATGTTTTTTTGTTTTTTTTTTATTTCTGCTCCGCCCGTCCTGCTGGTTGGGGGTGGATTTAGTTGTGTTTTGCTGTAATTAAATTTTTTTTGCTCAACCCCTTCTGCTGGGTGGGGGGATTTTGGTGTGCTTTGCTGCATCTAAACACAAGGCATTTGGTTGTCTGGTTAGCACCGCTCTGAAGAAGGGGATGCTCCCCAGAAATGCATTAGCATGCATATGTGAGGCTGCAGAAATAGTTTCTAAATCATGTCATCCTCTATGTACTTACTGTATACTTGTGCACCTTTGTGAGTATGCATTTTATTGGTTTCTTTTCATAACAATAAATTAAATTTTTACCCAGATATTGCACAAGGGGTTTGCGCCTTCCCCTTTGTTTTAGTAGTTCAGAAAAAGCATGTTAAAAAAAGTCCAAATTTTTGATCTGCCTATAACTGTCCCTTATTGGGCAGCTGTTTCTGCCACGCTTCTCCATGTATGGGATAGTCACCTACCTGTTGCTTTGGAGATACTCTGCCATATTGTGTCAAATTTCTCTTGACCTGAGGCCCATCCACTAACATATTGTGGGCCTGAAGCCTTTTACCCAGAATAAATAATGTCCAACCCAAAAGCATTTTTTTTTCTTCCTTTTTGTAATGTATGGGAAATGTTTTATAATGATGTGAAATTTGAATGGAAAATTTTGAATGTATGTTTTATAATATAAATAAAGAGAAATTTGAAACAAAAGCATTTTTAACACTTTACTGCAAACCGTTGATAATCACAGTAGCACAGTGATCTTTCTCTTTCACAATACAACAGTCACTATCACGACTTCTTGACGGTAGTCTCTATTGTATGACGTCCTGACAGTTGTCTCTTAAGTGCAGAACACTTAGAATAGTCACAATCAAGGCCAGTACAAGGCAGGGGCAACGGGGGTGGATGCCCTGGGCGGTATAATTTGTGGGAGGGAGGGGGTACCAGGGGGAGAGTAGAGAGCTACTGCCGAAGCTGTAGGAGGAGCCACCAAGGAGGAACCAGCAGAAGTTCAGAAACAACGTGTGTATCACCAGGGCTTTTTTCAGCCGGAACAGTGTTCCGGATACCTCTGGCAGCCCTCTCCTCTCCGACCTGGCTTTTCTGTGTTAGCTCTGGACACTCAGTGCTGCTGCCCTCGAGCATGCTTCTGCTCCCAGCACTGTAAGCCACAGCTGCAGTGATTCCAGAGGCAGCTTGTCCCTTCTTGCTGCTGCTACTGAGACATTGTAGCACAGAGCCGAGGAGCTCTGAAACTCCTCCTTGGCTCTGTGCTACAGCAGGCAGAGCTGTCTGTACTCTGCATAAAAATAAAAAAAGCCTGTGCATACCATAGAGACTGGTGGCTGTCGGAAGAGGGGAAGGATTGCCAAAGCCTGAAGTTGTGCAGAGAGGAGTGCACGGTAAAGGTGTGGGGGATGGGGGAATATGTACTGAGAGAAGAGCTGGTAGCAATTTGTGCAAAGTGAACAGTGAAAGGGGGGGGGGGGTTAGCAGATAGGAGAGCTGGGGGGATGCATGCAGAGAATAGATCTGGGGGGGGGGGATTTGTACATGGAGGAGAGTTAGGGGAATGTGTGCAGAGAGGAGATCTGGGGAGGGATTTGTACATGGCGGAGAGTTAGGGGGATGGTTAAGGGGATGTGTGCAGAGAGGAGATCTGGGGCGGATTTGTACATGGAGGAGAGCTAGGGGGATGTGTGCAGAGAGGAGATCTGAGGGGGATATGTACATGGAGGAGAGCTAGGGGGATGTGTGCAGATAGGAGATCGGGGGGGAGGGAGGGTTGTACATGGAGGAGAGCTAGGGGATGTGTGCAGAGAGGAGATCTGGGGGGGATATGTACATGGAGGAGAGCTAGGGGGATGTGTGCAGATAGGAGATCGGGGGGAGGGAGGGTTGTACATGGAGGAGAGCTAGGGGATGTGTGCAGAGAGGAGATCTGGGGGGACTTGCACGCGGAGGAGAGCTAGGGTGGATTTGTACAGAAAGGAGAGCTGGGGGGGTGTGTGCTGAGAGGATAGCTGGGGGGAATGTGTGCAGAGAGGGATCTGGGGGGATTTGTACATGTAGGAGAGCTGGGGGGAATGTGTGCAGAGAGGGATCTGGGGGGATTTGTACATGTAGGAGAGCGGGGGGATTTGTACACGGAGGAGAGATGGGGGGATGTGTGCAGAGAGGGATCTGGGGGGATTTGTACATGGAGGTGAGCTAGGGGTGTGTGTGCAGAGAGGAGATCTGGGAGGGATTTGTACATGGAGAAGAGCTGGTGTGGATTTGTACAGAAAGGAGAGCTGGGGGGATGTGTGCAGAGAGGGGATCTGGGGTGGATTTGTAAAGAAAGGAGAGCTGGGGGGAATGTATGCTGAGAGGGATCTGGGGGGATTTGTACATGGGGAGAGCTGGGGGGATGTGTGCAGAGAGGAGAACTGGGAAGGTGTGGATGGGGGGGTAGATTTGTGCAGAGAGGGAGAGGAGAACTGAGAAGGGGAGCTCTATGCAGAGGGGAGAGCTGCAGAAGGCAGGTTGTGCAAAGTGAGAGCTGTGGAAGGTGGGGCAGGTCGTGCAGAGGCCAGAGCCATGGGGGAAGCTGGGGGGGTGCAGAAGTGAAACATTCGAGGTGGCAAAGGTGAGAGCTGTGGATTAGTGTGAGCTTTACATGGTGGTGCAGAGATAATGGGGATACAGAGGTGAGTTGTGGACTGGGGGTGTAAGCTGTGGTTGTAGGGATGCAGAAGTGAGATGTTGATGGGAAGGCGGGGCAAAGGTGAGCTGTGGAAGAGGGAACACAGAGGTCGGATACTTGAGGGAAGGGGGATTTTTGCTTGGAGGAAGACCAGGGATGGGGGACAGTAAAGCATACAGAGTTCAGTGAGCAAGAGTATGTAATGCCTTTCTGTATGTTACATATTAAAGGCCTCAGATTGTACTACTGCATGCTCTATTCTGTACAATAAGTTTTGTGTTACATACTCCTGGGCCCTGCATTCTGTATGCTGGTCTGCATATTACATATGCTTTACTACTGCACTCTGTGTGATACCCTCTGTTACATATTCCTGACCCCTGCACTCTGTACACAGGGCTATATGCTGCATATACCTGAGCACAAGGAATGCTAAGTACTGTCCCTTTTGCTGATTTTATTTCTGTGCCTTGTGTGATACGCACTTCTCACCACTGCATAGTACACATTTGTGAACCACGTGCCTTGTGTGATTTGCAGTTCTAATCCTTAGCTTATTACAGTTATTTGGTGCTGCAGTACTTCTCTCCTCTAAAGGTGGTGTAGCTGGGGGTGGGGAGTTGGGTAGGGAGGGTGAGTTCCTGCACTTATTCTCTGAGACAAAAAGCCCTGTGTATCGCACAAGTAAGCAAGCACTAAGCTGATAATGAATGATTGCCATTGCCAAATGTCATGCGGGATGCGGCCATCTGCAGATTCATAACTGTCTGGATCTGATTTTGGGAGGGGAGGAGGCTGAGGGGACATTAATCACAAATGCTTCCTATTTTTAATTTCTGTAATATGCAGCATGAGGGGGTTAATGTACTGCCACTGGTCACCGATGCATTAGTGGCTGACCAGTGGCATTTAATTAACCCATTTATGCTGCATTGGTGCTAAACAGCTGAAAAACCACATAGTACGTTCGTGTTTGTTGACCGACAATTCCTTGTTGTTTGTATGTAAGACAAAATCCAGGCACACGCCTTCAGATAAAAGTCAGAGGTTTTGTCTGCAGAAAATCTGATTGTGTGTACAAGGCTTTAGAGTGGGAAGAAAACTATCAATAATTTTATTACCTCAATTACACCAACGATCTGGCTTATTTTATCCCAGTTATGACAACCATCTGGCTTACTTTGTCCAACAGACGATATGGGGTTTATTTCATCTCACTGATGCCTGCAATCGTTTTTTCTTTTTATATATCCCACTGACCCCAACCACACGCACTTATTTCTTATCACTGAAATGGAAGATGGACTTTTTTTTTACCCCATTGATACCAACAATGCGACTCCTATGTTATACCAAAAATAGGACTGATTTTCTCCTCGGTGTACCTTCAGACTGTTTTGTTTAAAAAATAGTGAAGCGAAGTGAAAAAGGTGGTGCACTACATGCCATGCACCCTCAAGTCATACCCACTATATTGCCCCTACATTTAGCCTTGTCTCCATGCATCCCCATTTCCTATCCAGCTTTTCGAGTGGTCACTCCTCATTTCCAAATTTTGGCAACTATTGTTAAATGCATGCCAAATATTTAGAATATCAGCAGATTTCCATTCTCCTGTCATAACAGACAGGGCTTTACCTAATCTTCACCCAAATAACAGTTTAAACGTTTGTTTATATTTTTACATGGAAGAAGAAACTGAAGCATCAACTTTGTACTGTAGATAACCTCCAGCAGTAGCGGCTGGTGTCCAGTTTTTTTTGGGGGGGGCACAAAAAATGTTTTTATCAATTGCAGCCACTATGCCATCAAACGCTACCACTGTGCCCATCAAACGCAGCCACTGTGCCCCTAAAGCGCTGCCATCGTTCGGGCCGTGCGTTCCATGGAGCTGCTGATGTCACTTCCGGTTACCACTGGCAAGGGGAAACCGGAAATAACCTCTTAACTCAAAGAACAAAGCACTTGCTCGCAGTGATACTACAGGCGGAAGTTGTCACGCGCGATGGAATGCACCACAAAGCAGGTCAAAACCCTACAAATGAAACACCTCGTCTGCAATCTCATGATTACATTGATGTGGCACTTACCCGAGTGCTCGAACACAGTGCACTTAAAGGACATATTTTTTTTAACCACTTCCCCACCGGCGCACGCCAATGTACGTCAGCAGAATGGCACGGGCAGGCATATTGGCGTACAGGTACATCCATTTCTATATGCCACCCTGCCATCGCGTGTGCGCCGCCGGTGTGCTCGCATGCTGGTCGGGACCCCCGTGAGTCCGGTCGTGGGTCCCGCGGACTCGATCGCCGCAGGGATACCCGCGATCGTCTCATGGGGAGGCTGAATGGGAAGATGCCGTTGTAAATAGCATCTCCCTGTTCTGCCTAGCGACAAGTGACACTGATCTCTGCTCCATGTGATTGGAGCAGAGATCAGTGTTCACTAACACAAAGCCCAGCCCCCCACAGTTAGTAACACGCCCCTAGGAACACTTAACCCCTACACTGCCACCCCCTGGTTAACCCCTTCACTGCCAGTGTCATTTACACAGGAATCAGTGCATTTGTATAGCACTGATTGCTGTATAAATGACAATGGTCCCAAAAATTTGTCAAAAATGTCCGATGTGTCCGCCATAATGTCGCAGTCACAATAAAAATCGCTGATCGCCGCCATTACTAGTAAAAAAAAAATTAATAAAAATGCCATAAAACTATCCCCTATTTTGTAAACACTATAACTTTTGCGCAAACCAATCAATAATCGCTTATTGCAGGTTTTTTTTTTTTACCAAAAATATGTAGAATACGTATCGGCCTAAACTGAGGGAAAAAAATGTTTTTTTATATATTTTTGGGGGATATTTATTATAACAAAAAGTAAAAAATTATGCGTTTTTTTTTCAAAATTGCCGCTTTTTGTTTATAGCGCAAAAAATAAAAACCGCAGGGGTGATCAAACACCACCAAAATAAAGCTCTATTTGTGGGAAATAAAGGACGTCAATTTTGTTTGGGAGCCACATCGCACGACCGAGCAAAAAAGTGGTCTGGTCTTAAGCCAGCAAAATGGTCGAGTCCTGAAAGTGGTTAAAGGGCCTTTTTAAAAAAAATTTTTTTTTTTTTTGTGACTGACCTATGGACAGGGCCACCACTGACCTCCAGCAAGATCATCAGGTCAACAAGAAATGAGGGGAATTCCCCTATTGAACAGTTGTTACCAACACATTTGTCACATAAAAAAAAAAATCCCCTCACCTCTTACTCTGGTGACAACTCTAAAATGTTGGATTCACCTTCTGACAATGGAGATACACCACTAAATACTTGACAGAAGTTCTAACCCTTCCTTACTCCACCTGAAACTAAACTAAAGGTTTACATACACTTTAACTCTGCAAGACAACATACAATTAAATAATAATTCTGTACTGCACTATATATATTCCTCCAAGCCTGAGCTATTTTTGAAAATTGTGTGGTCATAGATAAAACTACAGCACATGCTGAACACTCCAACATACATGGGTCAAGGCTTATTCTGAATAGCATATATAGTACAAATAACAGTGCGATTTTGTATGTACAAATGCCTGTGGTTTTTCCTAGTAAAATTAGCACACTCCTCTCTTCTCACTGCTTTTAAACTAGAAGGGTAGTGGTGCCTAGGGAGAGTGATTTAAATACAGGATGAAACAAATAACAATTTTTTCTTAACCTCCCTGGCGGTACCATTATTTCGGATTTTAGGTGCTAAAAGCGGTACCATTATTTTGCATGAAAATTTGGCGTTTTATATTGTAGTCCTGCAATTCTTAGGAATAACTCTCTTAAATCTGTCCAAACCAGAGTCTAGCAGACATCCCGGGTATGATAAAGTTTGAAAAATTAAATCATAAATTATAATATAAGAAATAATTATAAATAATTGTACCAAATAATAATATAACAATAATAAAAATTATTCAATAATGTAATCACATCAAAAACACTGAAATTTGCTCAGTTGCAGAATTGTCACTGTCATTACTTTTCAGTATTTGATGACGAATCTCCCCACAAATCGCTATCTCTCAATTCTGCGAGTGATTCTAATTTATTATCGCTGTTTTCTAGCTGCTCTAAAATCATTTTTGATGTACAGTGACAGTTTTGGTTGCTATGGACAATCTCCAGTTTCCAGGTATAAAGAACAGCTTTTATTATATAAAACTACATGCAGGACACTGGGCAGACCACTAGGGACAACGGGGATGTGAAATGTTTACATACAGCAATGTAATCTGTAAGATTACATTATACTGTATGTATACTGTGTGTTTCACTTTTTGAATTTGGCGCCGATCTCCGTGCCCGTGCGTCGCAACGCTCGCAGGGCACGGAGATCGCCGATGTGATAGATCGAGCGAGACACGGCTCGCTCGTACAGCGGGGAGACGACGCTGGATCCGAGGGAGAAGGTGAGTATTCCTCCTCCTGGATCCAGCGATGCAGTCCCGAGTCTGACTCGGGGATACCGCTCTTGGTATAAAAAATCCACCCCGAGTCAGACTCGGGAAAACCGTCAGGGGGGTTAAATAGTATTACAAACTTATATGGTTTCATATATGATAAAATACAGGTACTTGTAGAAACTTAAAGCGGAACTTCAGTAGTTTTTTCAACTTCCCATCTATTATATCTTCTGCCCTTGTTGTTTTAGCTTTGGATAGTAAAATATATATATATATTTTTTTCCAGTAAATAACTTATACAGCCCACTTCCTGTTTCTTGTCTGGGAAAAAGCCTAGGCTTATGACATCATGCACAGCTCTTTCTCTCACTCTCGAGAGTTTGCCAGGAAGGAGGGGGGGGGGGGGGTGAGTCATAAGAGAACCAATGAAAGCTGCAGAGCAGGAAGTGTGTGTCTGTCTAAACCCAGGAAGTGAACAGGTGTCCGCTGCCCACAGTTAAGAGGGCCAGACTCAGTGGAGGGAGATTTGTGCAGCATATTTGGCAAGTACAGAATCACAGTATATATAAAATAACATGCAAAGTGGTTGGAGGGAAGCTTCAGAATGGCAAAGATGTTTTTGTTACAAATTATGTGAGCAGACTGCAGTTCCTCTTTAACCACTTGCTTACTGGGCACTTAAACCCCCCTCAGTCCCAGACCAATTTTCAGCTTTCAGCGCTGATGCACTTTGAGTGACAATTACGCGGTCATACAACACTGTACCCAAATGAAATTTTTATCATTTTTTTCCCACAAATAGAGCTTTCTTTTGGTGGTATTTAGTTACAGCTCGGAGTTTTATTTTTTGCTAAACAAACAAAAAAAGATGCAAAAAAAAAAAAAAAAAAAAATCATGTTTTAATAGTTTGTTATAAAATTTTGCAAACGGGTCATTTTTCTCCTTCATTGAAGTGCGCTGATTAGGCGGCACTGATAGGCTGCATTGGTGGGCACTGATGGGCTGCATTGGTGGGCACTGATGGGCTGCATTGGTGGGCACTGATAGGCTGCACTGGTGGGCACTGATAGGCATAGTTAAGGCGGCACTAATAGGCACAGATAAGGCGGCACCGATGGGCACAGATAAGGCGGCACTGATGGGCAAAGATGGGCACAGATAAGATGGCACGGATGGGTGGCACGGATAAGTGGCACGGATGGGTGGCATGGATGGGCACTGATAGGTACCACAGATAGATGGGACTGATGGGCACTGATAGGTGGCACTGATAGGTGGCTCTGATAGGTGGCACTGCTGGGCACTGATGGGCGGCACTGCTGGGCACTGATGGGCGGCACTGCTGGGCACTGATGGGCGGCACTGGGGTGCAGCACCTTTGAGGCAGATTTTGGGTGGCACTGTGGGTGGCACTGCTGGGTGGCACTGTGGGTGGCACTGTGGGCACTGCTGGGTGGCACTGTGGGCACTGCTGTTTGGCACTGTGGGCACTATGGGCACTGCTGGGTGGCACTGACAGGGGGGCACTTACTTTATTTCAGGATGGCACTGCGGGTGGCAGGTGGGCACTGGCAGGGGGCAGGTGTCCATTTAAATTGCTGGCCGTGATCGGGACTGATGTCCCGAACACGGCCGCCGGCGATCGGCTCTTTTTTTTTCTCCTCGCGCTGTCAGCGCGAGGAGGAATACTAGCCGATTACCGGCTCCGTTTTATCACATGATCAGCTGTCATTGGCTGACAGCTGATCACGTGATAAGGGGTCGGGATCGACCCCTTACACGGATCGGTGATCAGGCGAGTCTCACGGACTCGCCGATCACAGAGCGCGCCGCGCGCGCCCCTCAGGGGGCGCGCAGGCCGCTCGTAACCGGGACTACGTCAATAGACGTAGTCCCGGAAATGTGGGTCCGCGCTATTGCCGTCATTTTGCAATAGCGCGGATCCCAAGTGGTTAAGGTGTGTCAGGTTGTCTTATCAGTTTTGGTGCCAACATTCCTTAAAATGCTAAACATACAGAAATATGGGGGGTGGGGGGGGGGACTGTCACAAATGTATTAACTTCAGCCCTTCATCTTGGTGGTATCTGTAGGTCCAAATTTTAGATCCCTTGTGTACAACCTATGGCTCCAGGGCCGCATGCAACCCATTGGTACTTGATGTGAGACCCTTGGACCATAGTATTCAGAGTTTGATCACTGGTTTGTAAAGGAAATATATAGGCACTGATCTGTAACAGTCTCAAGAAAGATGGGTTCCAGTCTCTGTTTCATGCAACTTGACTCCGATCTCCAAACATTATTGTGGCACATCCATATTTTGTGATCATCTTCTGAAGGCTGTCCAACTGAGGCACCCTATACTTTGAAAGGTCACCACTAAGGGTGCAGTGGATCAAAAAACTCCTGGATCGGATTGTTCCTCGGATCAGAGTCACGGATCGGATCATTTTTTGGATCAGCAAATAATAATTTAATTTGCAAAATTCTGTGAAAATGTCACCACTGGGTACGGCAGAGCATGGCTGGGTATCGCAGAGTATTGCAGACTATGGCTGGGTATGGCAGAGTATTGGCGGGTTATGGCAGAGTATTGGCGGGGTTTGCCTGGGTACTGCAGAGTATTGGCAGAGTATTGCATAGTATTTGCAGAGTATTGGCAGGGTATTGCAGAGTATTGGCAGGGTATTCCCAGGGTATTGTAGAGTATTGGCAGGGTATTGCAGAGTATTTGCAAAGTATTGGCAGGGTACTGCAGAGTATTGGCAGGGTATTGGCAGAGTATTGGCAGGGTATTGCAGAATATTGGCAGGGTATTGAGGGATGGATGTGACTGCAATTGTCACAGAGCAGTGCTGTGGGCACTACAGATGCAGCCCACAGCGCTGCTTCCATCCGATCTCTCCCCTCCACTGTACAGATCTGTACATGAAGGGGAGAGAGGAACCGGCGTCATGACGCCGCCGGTTTGTTTACAAGTGATCGCTCTGTCATTTGACGGAGCGATCACATTGGGTGTAGAAAGATGGCCACCGCTTCGGAGCTAGGCCGAAGCCGCGGCCTTTCCTAAGGCCGAGACCGTGGAACGCTATGTGGATCGCGGCGCGTGCCGATCCGAGCGGGGTGACCCATTCGGATCACGGATCAGTGATGATCCGTTGCACCCCTAGTCACCACCAATGCTTTAAAGGAAGGATCTAGGAGCCCTGCCCATATAAACACTTGTATGAGTCAACATCATAAATTAGTATACAGCAGCCATTCTCAACCAGGCTTCCTTCAGAGGTCGCTAGGGGTTCCTTGAGCTGTGGCTGATGAACCACCTTTTTGATAGTGCCTACAAAGTTCAAGGTTCAGCATCACTTAGCAAAGCCAGCAACATGACACCAAATATCTTTTTAGCTGTCTTTAAGGGGGGGGCAATCTGAGCACCACTTTAAGGGGGACATTCTTCCTTTTGACCACCAGTATCAGGGGCATTGTTCCTGATAAATTGGTTTTAGTAAGGGTTCCTCGAGACCTGAAAATAATTTTTGGGCTTCCTCTAGGGTTAATAGGTTGAGAGAGCCTGGTATACAGTGTTCAGTTGAGTTATAGTGGATGCAGGTGGAATGCTGCTCACAAATATCAATGGAAAAAATCAAGTGATTGGGGAATACAGCGCCTTTAACAAACATTATCAAAAATATGCGCTCTCGTCATTAGCATGACTTTCAAGAGTTCTCTACTGGCTACAGAGTACTCTTATACTAAGAAAAGCCTTCAATTAATTTTTATTTCTGGTTGATACAAATTTTACAACCTAGTTTACAAAGTTTACTATCACTACACTTTAAGATTATACATTCGGAGGGTTTGCTGCACAGTCATCATATCTTAACCTAAAACCAATATTTCCTGTACAGTAAATGGCACAAACAGTACATAGTATATTATTAATATAAATAAAATATCTTAAGAAAAAAAAATGCAATTACACAAATGCACTCTGATTTGCAATCCAATTCATATACAAAACAATTACAGTATTCCACAAGCAAATAACCATTCAGGGATTCCAGTGTGCCGGAGAGATGATGGCTTATGAAATGACCCTCTTTCCAAATGTCTTTAATTGTACCAGAGCTACCATAATCAAAAATCTGGATGAAGATGGTTTTTAAAAACATAAATTATAGCAGAGCCAAATAATATTTTATTTCCCTAAGAATAGCTATTATAGAACCCTACTTTGTTCCAATACCATTTATATTATAGCAATAAAAAGTATATGTGGAAAATATCATGCATACATCACACATTTAAAGTGGCACGAAAGTCAAAATGTTCTTTTTTTTTTAAATATAATTTGGGAAGGGGTTGGAACTACTGTCAGGGTGTTATTTAATGTCTATATCCTCATTAGGGATATATCCCATCCTGTCCAAGAAACACTTTAGAAGGAGAGATGAGCAGAATGAGCAGAAATGAGCAGAAATCCAGTCTTTAATGGTTGTCACTAGAATGCCCTGTACACACGGTCGGACATTCCGAGCACAAAATTCATCGGATTTTTTCTGACGGATTTTGCCCGAAACTTGTATTGCATACACACGTTCGGACAAAGTTGTTGGAAAATACAATCGCTCAGAACGAGGATGACGTTCATAACGTATGACGGGACTACGTAGAGGCCAGTAGCCAATAGCTTTCATCTCAAAATTTATTCTGAGCATGTGTGGCACTTTGTCCATTGGAATTCTCTACACACGATTGGAAAAAGTCAGATCGGTTTTTGTTGTCGGAAAATTTTAGATCCAGCTCTCAAACTTTTTTCCGATAGAGCCCACACAGGATCGGATTTTCCGACAACATGATCTGATCAGACTTTTTCTGGAATTTCCGAACATGTGTACAGGGCAGAATAACTATCCTCACAGGGACATTTCTCTTCTACTCCTATCCTAGTGACAGCAGTAAATATTTACATTGCACTTCTTGTCTGGATCAAAACGTTCACTTGAACAGAAAATGAGAGTGAATCTGGCGCTGACAGCAGTAAAATCGTAAAAGGGTTTCTAACTTTCCCCTCTCTAACCAAAATGTAAAAAAAGTTTTGGATGTTGGGGGTTGCCTGTTCAAGGATCCACAGGAGATGCCTCAGGCTTCAGCCACCCAGACTAGGTTGTGAAAGCTCTCAAAGCGGCCCACATGCTGCAGCTGCAACATCTCCTTGCGGTCAGTGAGTACAGAAGCAGCTTCACATGGTAAAGGGCCGGGGGGGGGGGGGAGGCAACCAGAAGAGAGAGGTGCTGAGACAGGGCTGTATTTGCAGCCACACAGATGGAGGCGGGCCAGCCCAAAAATGTCCTGGTTACAGGACACTGTGATTGCAGCCTAAGAGAGGTTGATCCCACCCATGGAGAGAGGAGAGACTTCTGGAAGCTCTTTGGAACTGTGGTAGATGTAGTTTATTGAGTCAGCCTCTATTAAGTGGAGTGCTGTATGGGACCACAGATCTCAGGAGGACCGTGTGTTGCAGAGAGGTAAAAAATGAAGGAGAACCTGGGGCTCATGGCAGTCTCGTGTGGGTAATGAGAGGTGCCTATAGGAATATCTACAGGTTCCAGTCATCATTAACGGGGGGGGGGGGGGGCGAGGCTTCATTACAGATGGCACAGTGGTGAAAGTCTGTTGGCCACACTTCCTTACCCTGCTCTTAAAGCAAGAGTGCTACCCTAACTCAGGAATTAGTTTGAGTACTAACACCCTTTACAATAGGGTACAATAGGGTGTGTAGCCCCAAAAAATCTTCCTTCTTCAGCCTTGGTCTGTCAGTAGGTGTTATATTGCCAGAAGAGTGGTTATCATCCAGAGTCAGGGGACCCATACATCAGTGGCTTCTTCAGGGGTAAGCACTTCACCAGGTATGGATATTTATATATAGTTACATTGGTTCAATGTAACTATTATATACAAACCTGTGGGATTCCTCTAGAAGGTGAAAAAAGATCTCCACTAACTTTCGGGTCCAATGCTGAGAGGCTGACTTGCTGCGTTGTGAACACAGGAGGTCACCTGCTCAGCATAGGAACCATTTATTTCTCAATGAATGCAAAGTATTTTCTGATTGGATGAGGTGGAGAGGCAGGACAGTAACTTCCCACTCTCTATCCCTTCCAATCATAGAATGTTTTGCTTTCATTGAGAAAATGCAAAGCAATCTCTAAATGGGCCCCTGCGTTCACAATGCAGCAGGGAAACCTCTCAGCAGGGAACATGGAAGTTACTGGAGATAATTGTAGTAATGGCACCCACTACAGTGATTTCCAGCTTCGAGTGGGATTCTACAGGAAGGATTCTTTTTTAGCGTTCTTTACTGGCTAAATAAATTTAGCTCTTCTAAAATTTGCAGTACGTGAATACCTGCTCCAGGATACAAACGATGATGCAGAGAAAGTAATCAATCAATATTTTATGTACAGGGCAAAGAACAGGCTGTCCAACCTAAATGCTTTTGCAAATGGTACAAGTCTGTACTGCGTGTATGTGTTCTTTGAAGTCTGAACAAGCTTTAAAATGTTACTTTCCATAATTTTGTATCTGAACCTCAGATCCAGGTGCAAATGTCCCAGGATAGAGTTGTTTTCCTGCTGTATGAATTTAACAAGTATGGAATAATGTTTTACTTTAATGGGACCTCAGATACGATGCTGTTAAAGTTGTTAATCTGAATACGTGAGTTTTCGTTTCTTTTTAAAATGTATTTTCTTTTTTGATGTATGTAATGATCACAGCAATGGCAGCTGATTACACCACATGGCTTCCCTCACGGGAAAGTAGGCAGAAAGCCTTCTATTATAGTTATTATACAGAATTTATCTAGCGCCAACAGTTTGTGCAGCACTTTACAACATGAGGTTAGACAGTACAGTTACAATACAATTCAATAAGGGAGGAATGAGAGGGCCCTTAGAGCTTACAATCTAGGAGATCTACTATAGTGCTGCCTAAGAGCATTTGTTACTGGACAAAACTTTGTATTGTGTAGCGGTACCCCCATGGGGGCTGCTGATTTTGTTCATTACCTTTCTGACGATAAATCCGCTCCCAATTCCCCATGAAATCACATGACACCAAACAGTCAACATTCCAAATGACACCAAACAGTCAGCATTCCAAATTTATATTGCTTTATTTGAGAACAAATCTGTGGGGCTATTCAGTGAGGTATATGAGATGCCCCTTCTGATCCCATTTTCTTTAAAGAGTGTTAATATATAGCCGTAGCTTTGTTACTTAAACCCCTTATAGCGATCCTTTCCTGGTTACATTTCTCTTTATGATACAGAACTCTCAATTTAGACAGATAAGCATTACTCTGAATAATCCCTTCTGCCATACTGATAGATATCCTGTGGGTGTTGAACTCAAAGTCACAGGCCATGGCTGCCTATTTCCATGACTTGTATGTCAAACTTCCCTCAGTCCTTGAAAACGCATGATACTGTGTTCCTTGGATGCACAGTATGAAGTTCTGACTTAGCTCCTCTGGGTTTGCACTCCCTTTACTCTCTCCCAATCAACAGTACATGTTCTACTCACAGAAAGTCGATCACCCAGTTCTATTCCACCACTTTGCTCCTACTTCCTCCTCCTCCGATGCTGCCCGGCACATCCCCCGCATGGGGACGTTCGATATTTCCCCAGCGCTACATGTTAGCTCAGTTTCCAGGGGCCAGACTCTCGGCCTCCCTGGGGCCCCCGGGATCTCTGAACTCCCGGGCCTCCAGACCTGAACCTCCGAACCACCAACTCTGAACTCCCTAGAGCATGTGACTCCCCCTTTTATGAGAGACTACCCATTGACCAAGTAAATTAACCATTGGTCGATCCTCTCACATGGGTTTCCTGCCACTCAGGTCTCAGCCCATCCTCTTTCCAGCACAATTCACTGTGGATTTACAGGATTTGCTCTCTGCTGTATTTTGATGTAAAGAAATGCATACAATTTATAACACCTAGACATATGCAATTTGTTTAGTTCCAAATTCGGGTTTTAAGGAATTTTGACAAATTTATTGATTTGGAAACATCCGAATTAACGAAAACCCGTTTAACAAATTTTTCAGAATATTCGTATATTCGTCAATTCTAAATTCGAAAATCTGAAAACCAGAAAATTTGAAAATCTGAAATAATAACTTACTATTAAGTTATAGGTATTGGAATTTCCTTTCAAATTTGGCTGTTAGTGAAGGTAGCGAATACAAATTTATCCCAAGTTACGAATTATCCGAAATAACGCATGCTGTATTTAAATGAATAGAACGTAATGAATTAATAATAAATAATAATAATAAAAACATTTTATTATTATTATTTATTAATTCATTCCATTCCATTTGTTTAGCTGTGGCATTCATTATTCCGGATAATTCATAACGTCAGATAAATTCTTATTCGTAATGATCACTAACAGCCAAATTTGAAAGGAAATTCCAATACCTATAATTTAATAGTTATTATTAGTTAGTTATTCTTTAGAATTTTGGGATTTTCGTTCTTTCAAATCTTTGGATTTTCTTTCTTATTTTTGTATTTTCGACTTTACGAATTTTTCAAATTTACAAATTTTCAAATTGCGATCATAACGAATGACCCAAAAAATGAAAAAAAAATTATAAAAAGGAAAATTAAATTTTTTTTTCAGCAGTGCACATTATTATTATATCATTATACAGGTTTTATATAGCGCCTACAGTTTGCTCAATGCTTTACAACATGAAGGCAGACATTACAGTTACATTACAATTTGGTACAAGAGGATTCAGAGGGCCCTGCTCGTTAGAGCTTACAATCTAAAACGGAAGGGTCAATCGATACAAAAGGTAATAGCTGTGGGGGGAGGAGCTGATGGAGGAAGTAAAACAGTGTTAGTTAGAAGCAGGATAGGCTTCTTTGAAGAGAAGGGTTTGCCTAAAGATGGATAGATTAGGGGACAGTCGACAGATTGGGGTAGGGAGTTCCAAAGGGTGGGAGAAGCTCTGGAGAAATCCTGGAGGCGAGCATGGGAGGAGGTGACAAGGGAGCTAGAGAGCAGGAGGTCTTGGGATGACTGAAGAGAGCGGTTTGGTTAGTATTTTGGGACTAGGTTAGTGATGTAACTAGTAACTAGTAAATTATTGTTAGTACTTTGAATTTTATTTGTTGGGTGAGTGGAAGTCAGTGGAGGGATTGGCAGAGAGGGGTGGAGGACACTGAATGACTGGTAAGGTGGATGAGTCTGGCAGCGGCATTCACTATGGATTGAAGGGGGTATAGTCTAGGTAAAGGTAATCCAATGAGGAGGGAGTTGCAGTAGTCGAGGCGAGAGATGACCAGGGAGTGAATTAGAAGCTTGCTGGTGTCATTAGTTAAAAAGGGGCGTATTCTGGAAATGTTGCGGAGGCTAAGGCGGCATGATTTGGACACATGTCTAATAACACCCATTAGGGTCATTCTGCTATTTTTAGGTAAACCAGTAATAAAAGTGTTGACAGGGCAAGTAGTGAGGCAGCAATCTTTAGCTTGCTCTCTGATTTTCCAGTTAGCTTTGAGAAGTAAACACAGCAATTGCTGCTTACTTCTGGCACTTGGAGGAATCTTGTAGAGGACTGACTTTTCCTCTCCACTGGGCTCCTAGCAGCAATCTTGGTAAAGCTTGTGACTAATTGAACACAGAGCTTTATGAAATTAGGCAGCCATCTTGGAGATTATATATATCCCCTGCTGTGTCTTTGTGATGAGCCTGGAAATTATGACATATATAGTCAAGGACAGACACCTTCTTGTTAGGAAAAATAGGCTAAGCATAGGGAAAGATTCCCAAGCAGAAGGAATTTATTAGGGATGGTCGTACATATCCCTGCAAGACTACCTGGCATTTGGGGAAGGACCTTTGTGCTTATCCTGCCATTTGGATTGGAGCATTCTACATACTGTTCTTCCAGCCCATCACCTCTGGAAGGCCACAAGTTATTATCCTCAAGGTCACCTGCATAAAGAAGCAATCCCCAAGCACCCCGTGATTTGTATGTCTTGCATTATTGCAAAGGATTGTGCGCCTTCCTGTCAATAGTGCAACTTTGGGAAAACAAAGGCATTGTTGTAACTAATGACTATTTACTACATAAACAAGAAAATGAAAAGAAGACATTGATGGCAATTTACTAAAACTGGTGTATACAGAATCTGGTGCAGCTGTGCATAGTAAACAATCAGCTTCTAACTTCAGCTTGTTCAATTAAGCTTTGATAGAATACCTAGAAGCTAATCAATTACCATGCTCAGCTGCACCAGATTCTTTGTGCATCAGTTTTAGTAAATGTCCCCCATTGTCTTGCCCCATCTACACGGCTAACTTCATCTATTCAGCGTTTGTTTTGTTTTTTATACATAGTTTCATAGTTAGTAGTAAGGTTGAATAAAGACACCAGTCCATCCAGTTCAACCTGTGTGAGTGTCTACAATTGTCTCTGTACATTGCACACTCACATCAGTCCCTACACTCAAAGAGCCCACAATCCAAGGTCCCCATTCATATACTAGGGCCAATTTTTTGGACAGAAGCCAATTAACCTACCTGCATGTCTTTGGAGTGTGGGAGGAAACCAGAGTACCCGGAGGAAACCCATGCAGGCACAGGGAGAACATGCTCCAAGCAGGTAGTGTCGTGGTTGGGATTTGAACCAGTGACCCTTCTTACTGCTAGGTGAGAGTGCTAACCACTACACCACTGTGCCGCCCTATACCATATGCTCTTTTTTTTATTTTTTCATTCAATAGCGGTTAATGGTGCTATTTGTGTTAAAGAAAAACTTGTTTTGGCCCCTTTCGCATTTCCTGTCTGATCAGGTCAGTCTGTCAGTTTTTCAGGCGAACCTGATCGCACCCTGCATTGTCCTCTATGGAGTGGACACATGTCCACTGACGCACGCCACTATTTGATCCTATCCAACAAAAACAGATGTATGGTGGTTCTATTTCCATTCATCCGGCGAATCAGATGGCATTGGATTGTTACGGACAGGAAGTCCATTTCCATCTGATTGTCCCATAGAGGAGAGCGTGTGCATAGCGGAGCGGACAGGGATCTGTCATCTGCCTGCTCAGCGGGGATCAGCAGAGCAAACACGTGCTGAGCAAGCGGATTCTGCATAGCGGAGGCACCTGTGTGAAAGGGGACTTAGAAATGCTCCAATTGAACTTTATTTCTCCTTCATAGTAGTTAAGAGATGGGTTCTCCTTCCATGAAGGCAGATACACAGGACTCATGATACTGTGGACACTACAGCTCCTAAGCATATTACTACAATACTGGTTTAAAAAAAAAAAAAAAACAGCCTGTAGAATAACCATACAGATTACCTTACTTTACACATCTCACCATAAGAGTAAACGGGAGCTGTCATTAAAATGCATTTACATTGCGGCCTTATTCAGATAGCCTTGAGAGAGCGTAGGAAAAAAAAACAACGTATAACACAGCTCCACAAAACGATTGCTGAATTGGAGTGTCTACACAAAAACCCAGCTACCACCTCCCCTAGCATACTACGGCACCTTACTAAATGTCATGTAGAGCTACGACAGGAACTTAAAGTAGACTATGACATTTACTTCAAGAGAATTAAACTATCCTACTACTCACAAAATAATAGAGCAAGCAAACTCTTGGCCCACCAACTAAAAAACTGCAGGCTAAAACTAATCTACCTTTCATCCAGCACCACAGCTCCCATGAGGTTTTCCGCAACCCTAAAGACATAGCGAACACATTCAAGGACTGCTATCAGTCCCTATATAATCTTAGTCATGACCCTAACACTCATCAGCCCTCTGAAATGGAAATTGACACATTCCTTCACAATCTCAACTTGCCCAAGTTAGATGCCCCCACACTGCTCAATTTAAATTCCCCCATTACATGCGAGGAAGTGGCCACGGTAATCAAGTCTCTACCCATGCACAAGTCCCCAGGGGCTGACGGCTTCTCGGCCGAATACTACAAGGCATTCACTACAGTCCTAACCCCTAAATTGACAGAGATGTTTAACTTAGCTACTACCAAAGGCTCTTTTCCAAAAGAAATGCTACAGGCTATTATAGTTACAATCCCGAAGCCAGGCAAAGATAGCTCCCTCCCCCAGAACTTTAGGCCAATTTCACTTTTGAATTCGGATCTTAAAATTTATGCTAAAGTGCTCCCAACAGATTCATGGAAATGACCCCCTCCCTTCTAGGATTGGACCAAGTGGGCTTTGTTAAAGGCAGGCAATCACCGGACGGGACAAGAAGGATGCTCAACCTTCTACGATACACTGAACTTAACAAACTCCCTAGCGCTTTCTTAGCCTTAGATGCAGAGAAGGCCTTCGATAGGGTGCACTGGTCATATCTATCTAAGACCCTACAAAAAAATTCAGACTGACCTTGTATTCCCAACCGTCGGCAAGAGTTTACAACACAGGTCTTCTCTCTGACCCCTTCCACCTCACTAACGGCACTAGGCAAGGATGCCCACTATCCCCTATCATATTTTCGCTCATCATAGAACACTTAGCAGAATGTATCAGAAACTCTAAATCCGTACATGGCATCAAGGTAGGATCGGAGACCCATAAAGTCTCTTTGCTGACGATGTAATCCTAACCGTCACAGATCCTGTAACCTCACTTACATCCATTCAAACTCTGAAAAATGACTTCAGGGAAGTATCTTTCTATAAGGTCAATACAAGTAAATGCTATGCGCTGGCGCTCAATATGCCACCCAGCACTCAAAATAAACTCTATCTAGGGGTACAGCTATCCCCCTCATCTGCTGCCACCTATCTCCACAACTACCCTCCTTTATTGAGTAGATTGGCAGATAAAATGAGCCAAATAGCTAAAGTGCAACTTTCATGGGTGGGGAGGATAGCAGCATATCAAATGCAAATTCTGCCTAAGCTATTATACCATTTTAGGACGTTACCAGTACCTATACCCCAAAAGTTCTTCGCTCAATTATCCAAAATCTTGAACACTTTTATGTGGGCGGGAAAAAAACCTAGGATAGCACTAGCGCAACTTTACAAACCCAAACACCTGGGTGGGATGGGACTCCCTAACGCACAAACATACTACCAAGCAGCAGTACTGGACCAAATGAAATACTGGTTCTCCTGCCAATCCGACAACAGATGGTCAGATATGGAATGTGCTATCACCCCCGGTCATGATCTCCCAGTTCTGGCTATGGCGGCCAGTATATATCACAAACCTGAAACCCCGCAATATCCTACTGTACAGGCCACACTCATGGCATGGCCGGACCTACTCCATAGAAAAATCTCTGACACACCAATGTGCACATTACAAATCCCCTTAGCGACTTACCAATACCTCATACCCAATATGTCGACCCAACATTGGAAACAAACACGCAATCACTTCCTTGCACCTCCAGAAAAAGAAAGAGAAATGTCAGACACATATAAACTATATCAAATTAAACACTATAGCTTGTCCAACGCACCCAGACCAATGGAAATGCCAGAAGCACTTTGGGACTTTCTTCTAAATAAACAATCTAAAAGCAGAAAGGGTATCTCACTGTTTTAAAAATTCGCAAATCCTCTCTACATGAACTCCAAACTGCCCTGCATGGTACGCTGGGAACAGGAATTGCGGAAAGAATACTCAATTAGTTAATGGCATCTTGCAATTAAATACAATGGTAAATCCTCTGCCTGCATAGATCACTGGGACAACGCCCCAAAAATCTTTCATCGGTGGTACCTAACACCGCTTCGCCTCCACAAAATGCACCCAAACGTAACCCCGCTATGTTGGAGGAATTGTCAAAACACTGGGAGCCGCCTCTACACTCTATGGAGCTGCAAGGCTATAATATCATACTGGAAAAAAAAGAATCCTTACTTAGGGAAGTTACGCAAACTATATTTACCCTTGAACCAGATTTAGCACTGCTCAGCATTGGTATTGAACAGTTCCCTCCAGAGCTGAGAAAAATAGTTGTAAATATTTTATATGCTGCTCGCATCTCATTGGCGAAGGAATGGCGATCACCAATGCCACCGTCCTTAGAGTTGGTAATATCCAGAGTAAATAACCAATTTCTCATGGAAAAGCTCCTTGCATATAAATAAAGAAGAGCTCCAGGTTTCCACAAGCACTAGGAAACATGGAGAACTTCCAAATATGCCTCCTCACACTTGTGATCTAGATTAGCTCTTTTGATGAAAACATATTTCCTAACGAGAGCTGCCTTAGGTTCCAAATCATCCATCAGCTGAAGTGAGTACTTACATACCTGGGAGTGACTGCGACACAAGGGAACTCCTTAGGGGGTGTGGTGGGCACAGTTACTTCCCACAATGACTCAGGTGTGGTAACAAGCATTGAACACATATCACTGTTTTCTAGTTTTTGTTTTCCCTAAGCTTTTTGAAACTCTTTGATATCAAGTTACAAGATTCCTAGGTGTTCAATGGTTAATTTGGGAACGTGTATGCACCAGTTCTACCTCCCAAGACCCTCATTAAGGTCAAGGGGAGCTACTTTTTTTCAACACTGGACCTGAGCCTGTTCACAGTGTGAACCCGTGTGGGGTGACGGGCTCTGCCTCCTAGGAGGCCATTATGTTACATTATGTTAGGTAGCTCTAATGTGAGTTGTAGTTCCAAGACTATTCATCCAAAGATTGTTATTTCAACTGTGTACTTCATTGATACCTGCTTTGCTTCTATTGATACTTGTAATATGCAAAATCCAATAAAAATCTTTTGGTTAAAAAAAAAATGCATTTACATTTTTTCTTTTAAAGGAAGCCCTTCTTGAGACACGCATGAAGGCTGAGTTGCCAGCATCTCATTATCAAAAATATATAAAGTTTTTTTTATTTTGGATAAAGTAGGGAAGGTTTTGTGCCTCTGTTGGATTTTTATTGCTGTCTATGTCCAGTTGGAAGATACAGCTCATAGTGGCTCCTGTGTGAGTGTTGTCCGTGCTCCTGTAACAGACCAGGATTCGGATGTCTTTTTGCTGACACCTGGCAATTTCAGGCAGTAATGCCCTGTACACACGACCGGACTTTCCAGCAGATTAGGATCCGACGGACTTCCGCCGGATTTCCGGCGGACTTTCCGAACGAACGGACTTGCCCACACATGACTGGACTTTCCGGCAGACTAGGTCCGCCGGACTTCCCGGCAGAGTTCCAAATGAACGGACTTGCTCACACACGGACTAAAGTCCGTTCATTTTGAACGTGCTGAGTTACGACGGGACTAGAAAAGGAAGTCAGTCTCCTGGTATGGATTTTAAGGGAACCCCCTACGCCGAAAAAACGGTGTGGGGGTTCCCCAAAATCCATACCAGGCCCTTATCTGAGCACGCAGCCCGGCCGGTCGGGAAAGGGGGTGGGGGCGAGCGAGCGCCCCCCTCCTGTGCCGTACCAGGCCGCATGCCTTCATAATGGGGGGGTGGGTGCTTTGGGGAAAGGGGGCCCCCATGTTGATGAGGATGAAGGCCTCTTCCAGACAACCCTGGCTGTTGGTTATTGGGGTCTGCGGACGGGGGGCTTAAGAAGATGGATACGAAGGAGAAAGCTGGGCCACCCCTAGCAAAAGAGCGGCAAAAGAGCAAAAGATATCGGTGGAGCCCAGCAGAAGAACCGGACAACATGGAGAAGTCTGAAGAAGACCCCCGAAGTCAGAAGAAGACCCCCAGAGCTGCCTAATAAACGACTTTAAAAACCTGTGTAGGGCGCCCCCTTCCCCCCTCGCGCTCGATGCAATAGGAAAATGTGTTTTTCCTATTGCAGCCAGAGTGAGATGCAAAGTACCCTGACACCGAGAACCAGCTCGATGGGATCGTGCTGGAAACAATCTCGCTGGCAGGTGCTGTAGCTGCCCGCTTGTCGTATTTGGTCTGTCGGACCAGCATACAGACGAACGGGTTTCCCAATAGGAACTGGGTCCGGCGGAGTTCCAGCGGGAACATTTAAAACACGTTCTATTTCTAAAGTCGATTGGATTTTTGGCAAGTAAAGGTCCAATGGAGCCCACACACGATCGACTAGTCTGATGGATTCGTTCCGTCTGACCTTTGCTGTCAAAAAGTCCGGTCGTGTGTATGCGGCATAATGGGATCTGTTCTGGCTGGAACCTGACCGCAAGAAATAACAGAGGCTGAACACAGCTGGCTGCATGCTGAGCACTGGCAGGCCATGTGTTGGGGAGGCTTTAGAATTGGCTTTAGATATATTTTAAGAGTCTTAAAATTGAAATTTTCTTTTCTTGGTTGATGATGGAGAATGACACCATGAGTGAGGTTCTTATATCACTCAGCAACTCTAAGCCCTTGTACACACGGTTGGAGATTCCGACAGAATGTGTCCGATCGGACCGTTTTGTCGGATATTCCGACTGTATGTGTGTCTCCATCGGAGTATCCGACGGACCAAGTTTTCCAACTTGTCGGTAAAATTTTCTGACAAAATGCTCCGATCGGACATACTCCGATCATGTGTAGCCTACTCTGACGGACAAGGTGCCACGCATGCTCACAATCAAATTCGGACACGGAAGCGCTCGCTCAGGTAAAACTACCGCTCGTAATCGATATAGCACATTCGTCACGCTGCAATGTTAAAAATTCTTTCATGAAGCGCATTCTCTTGTTCTTTACAATGCTGCAAGAATGAACTTCTTTTGATGCTCATAGTCACACACACTTCTCCTGAACATATTTCTTGAGTCTTTTTACTAATTTCAGCAATACAATATTTTAAATCATCACATCTACACAATTTTTATTTATTTTTTTGGAATTTTGTGGTTGTTTTTTTCATCAACATCTCCTTTTTTGTCAGTTTGCTCATCTTTGCATTTTTTGGGGTGTGTTTTGGGTTTCAACTTACCACAACACCATTATTATCTTTTTTGTATTTTGTTTTACTTTTTTAATCTACAGTGGGTTGTTTAGTGTTGGTGCCCCTTGTTATTCATTTCACTTTGTATTTTTGAAATGTACCTGCCTACTCACAAATAAACTCCTTTTTGAAGTCAAACACATACGCAAGTATTTGTTCAAACAAAAAAAACCTTTATTTAGGTGTCAAACAACTAAAAAGAGGGAGGCAGCGCTGGAGAAACTTGTCAATTTGGCGAATCCTTTGGCCCCCAGGGCAGACATGAACTAATTAGAAAATGCTAATTTGGTGGCCTGAGGAGTACATATCTCAGGGAGAGAAGTCTGGTCCAGAAGTCCTAGAGATCAGGAAGAGCAGATGCCATCTATGTCCCCAGGATGTGGCTCTTCAAGAGCCTGCATCTTCTGTCAGACCAGACTGAACCCAGGCCATCACTCTCTCTTCCTTAGGCACTTCCCGCCAGGCATCCTTCGAGGCTGTGGCTGGGCTCCTGTAGTTGTGGCAGGAGGAGGAGAAGAAGGGCGATGGTCGACCTCCTGGCTGCCACTTGCCACAGCCTCCCCCCGGCTGAGGTCTTCCTGTGTATGAAAATGGGACATAGTTTTAGTTTTTTGCTCATGAATCACACCATTTTGTGCTGCAAATTTAATGTTACCAAAAAGAACAGACTATCATTCTGAGCCCAGCATTTTTCATTCTCATCCCAAACAGTTTTGCTCACTACTGTCTATTGAGATGTAAACCACTTTGTTAAATCACAACTTACTGATCAATAATAACATCTAGTTAACATCATTAAATGTACGGCAAGAAATATGTTCAACAATGCAATACCTGTCTCAAGCTGGCCTCCTTCACATGTTGCTGCCTGGAAGGCCCAGGTTGGACATTGGAAGCCTCAGCTGGGGGTGAAGCAAGCCTTGAAGGAAGACGGTCGAGTGGTGGCCCTGGTCTACCAGAAAATGCAGCCTCTCGAAGTACACCATCCTGGGATAATAAATGGCATCTGGATCTCCTGATCTCAGGCACTCCAGGTGCTTCTTTCTCTACCTGCCTGAGATATGTACTCTTCATGGCACCAATTTTAAACTTCACATAGGTCATGTCTGCCGTGGGGACCATGATCCGCACCAAGTTTCTCCAGCGATGCCTTCCTCTTTCTTCGGTCATGATAAAATGGGTTGTTCATCTGCCACAGGCAGGGCAGCTCCCTGAACAGTTCAAGGAACAGCCCCATAAAATTGGTGTTTTGGAATGGATCCATCTTGTCTGCATGACACAACACAAGACAAACCCTAAAATACTACTAATGCCATGATAAACCCTCCTAATCTTGTCCCAACATAGGCCTAGATAGAAGCAGTCTAGTCTAGTGATGTACCAAGTTCAAAATTGTACCTTCGTTTGCATGATCGTCGCGTCAGCTCCTCACTCTGTTGACAGATCGTACGTACGACACACGCGTGTTGCGTTTTATATACAGTGCGCATGCGTGAAACTCCGCCCGCCACTGGCGTTCTTTCTAGACTATTCCCCGCCCCTTCTCTTTTGGCGCAGTGGGGAGAGCACATGGCGGAGAGAACACAGGTGCGCAATCAGAGTTCCACTAACGAGAAGGAGGGTGAGGAAAGCCCGGAGCCTGAAACGTCCCGATCCTGGAGGAGAAGATTTAAGGCCTCAAATATGTCTTTTGGAGAGATGTTGGAGATGGTGGACATATTGAAGAGGACCGACTATGATGGGAAGTATGGACCTTACCCAAACCCAAATATCAGAAAGGCCAAGATCATGACTAAAGTTGTGAAGAGTCTTCAGAAGAATTTTGGGGTATGACGATCCAAGGATCAACTAAGAAAACGCTGGTCAGACCTGAAACTGGGAGCACGATCAGTACAGAAGGATCAAGCGTGTTCTTCAAAAAAGTAAATAGTTGTCGTGTGTTCATATGATTATTCTTGCTTGCATACTGCTCCATGTGCTTTGATTTCATGTTGTACAGTTTAAAATGGCCATGTTCCTGTTCATTGGTTCAATCGTTCGTTGGAAACATCGTTCGTTAGCCCACTCCCAAAACGATGTTTTCACAAATTACACTTCACTACATTTCTTCACACTGCAGGTAAGTATTCCAGCTTAACAAAGTGTCCACAATAATGTTCTCACTTTTGAACTCAAAAAACACAATTGGACCACACTTCCAAGCAATGCTTTATATTCCTATTTCTGCCCTCTGTGTGCTAAGTATTCCTTTTTTACATTCTCATAGGGGACAGAAGACTCGGGAAGTCTGAGGACACCAGGGACCCCTCACCTCTCAAAGAAGGCGAAATTCCAACACCAGAAGCAGAGGAGCAGGAGGAGGTGGAAGGAGAGATCGTTGAAGTTGGACAAATTGCCACCACAACAGGTGAGTATCGGAGACCACAGCTTCCGGTAAGCTAATCAATGTATGTTGTCATATTTATGATACATGGTGTGTTTTTTTGCTTTTTTTTGTAGGTGATGTGGAAGAAGAATCACATTTTACCAGTGAAAGTGCCCAGATCCTGATTGGGGAGATAATGGGGTGCAATCGGGATTTAGAAAATATACAGAAAAACATCAATGATGTTCAAAATAAAATGAAGAACATCACTGATGTTTTGGGGAGAATCTGAAACACCCCAAACTAGCTAGGGTTTTATTTTTGTGTTTTGAAACAACAAATTTTGTATTTTACAAAAAGCCAAATTTGGAAGATGCACACAATGTGTCAACATGCCCTATCTCCCATCATGGGGGATCAATGTACATGTTTTGTGGAAAGTGGCTGAGATGAAGGGGTTGTAGCCCCAAAACATGTACATTGATCCCCCATGATGGGAGATAGCACATGTTGACACACTGTGTGCATCTTCCAAATTTGGCTTTTCCAGGGGTGACATACTCATGTCTGATAGTGTCTTCACTTTTCAAAGTTGAACTTTGTAAGTTCCTGTGTTCTGTATGTTACACTTTGATACATGCCTGTTTACACAAAAACGCCAAGTTACAAAAAAATGACCTTAACCACTTCAATACCAGGCACTTAAACACCTTCCTGCCCAGACCAATTTTGAGCTTTCAGCGCTGTCGCACTTTGAATGACAATTGCGCGGTAATGCTACACTGTACCCAATTGAAATTTTTATCATTTTTTTCCCACAAATAGAGCTTTCTTTTGGTGGTATTTGATCACCTCTGCGGTTTTTATTTTTTGCTAAACAAATAAAAAAATACCGAAAATTTTGAAAAAAAAAATGTTTTTTTTTTGTTTCAGTTTCAAAACTTTGCAAATAAGTAAGTTTTCTCCTTCACTGATGGGCACTGAGGGGGTTACACTGATGGGAAATGATAAGGCGGCACTGATGGGCACTGATGAGGTGGCACCAATGAAGTGGCACTGATGAGGTGGCATTGTTGGACACCGATATGTGGCACTGATAGGCGGCACTGATGGGTGGCACTGATGGGCGACACGGATGGGCACTGATAGGTGGCACAAATTGGCACTGATAGCTGGCACGGATTGGCATGGATGGGCATGGATAGGTGGCACAGGTGGGCATGGGTTAGTCAGCACAGGTGGGCATGGGTAGGCGGCACAGGTGGGCATGGGTAGGCGGCACAGGTGGGCATGGATGGGCACTGATAGGTGGCATGGATGGGCACTGATAGGCGGCACAGATGGGAACTGATAGGCGGCATTGTATTATAATATATTGTACTAATGGATGCCAATCAGTGCCAATCAATAATGCATGCCAATCAGTGATGCCCAGACAGACGTGAGTGAGGAAAAGGCGATCACCGGCTTTTCCTATTTACACTGTGATCAGCCGTGATTAGACACGGCTGATCACGTGGTAAAGAGTCTCCGTCGGAGACTCTTTACCGAGATCATAGTTGCCGGGTGTCAGACTGACACCCCGCAACAACGATCGCCGTGATGCGCGCCCCCGGGGGCGCGCAGCGGCTCATAATCCTGATCACGTCATATGACGTCCGGTCAGGATTATGCAACCACTTTGCCACCGTCTATTTGTTATAGGGCGGGCGGCAAGTGGTTAAATAATGTTTTTGATACACCCAATATGTTGGTTTGTTGTAAAACCCTTTTCTAAACGCACATGTGAATGTGCTTTGATTAAAAAGTTAAATTATCAAAAATGTGTGGCTTCCTTTTTCAATGCGCAAAAGCAGTATTAGGAGTAAAATTGTTGTTTTCGGTGACAATGGGTGTTATTTACTAAAGGCAACTCCACTTTGCACTCCAAGTGCAGTTTCAGGTGTACTTTTGCAGTGCACTTGTAGTGCATAGTGGATGTGCCTTTAGTAAATAACACCCACAGCGATGTGTAAATTTTCACAATCATGCCATTTTCCTGACCCCACATATTTTTGCCATGTTGCGGAAAATGAGCAAGATTTTGGTCAGTAATGCACTACATACATTAGTTAACAAAAACAAGGTGTGTGTAGCAGACCCACAGCATAATAAGATTATCTGAAGAAGAGACTGTCCCCTCATCTCGCTCAGAACTTGGGTTTGCACTGTTGTAGAAAAAGGTACAACAACAAAAATCAATAATTTACCTAGGAGACACCTAAAACCAAGCCAAGCAGTAAATGAAAACAAAGATTATTGTAGTTTCAAAAAAAATGTATTACAAAAATGCCTCTCAGACATTGTCTGGCATATCAATGGCCCCCCTACCCACAAAGTACTCCATGTATTGGGTTCAGACCTCGGGGGCGCTTTGGGGGGGCAAGCCAGGACGAGCAACTTCAAGGGCCGTGAGGTTACCATTTTCAGGTAAGTCTGCATCTGGGCCAACTGAGACCACATAGTTTGCTGAATGTCTTTTCAAGAAATTGTGCAGAACATAGCACTATGTGATTGAGTTTATATTCAGCCATGTGGATAGGCGTTAAAAAAAGGCGGAACTGGCTGGCCAGTATTCCAAAAGTGTTCTCCACGACTCTTCTGGCTCTGGCCAGCCGGAAATTAAAGATCCTTTGGTCCGGGGTGAGGGTCCTCATCGGGAAAGGCCGCATCAGGTGGTTTGCCAGGGCAAACGCCTCATCTGCGACGAAGACGAACGGGAGTCCTTCCTGATTCTCCTCTGGGGGTGGCAAGCCCAGACTGCCACTCTGGGGACGCCAGTAGAATTCCGTCCGTGAGAACACTCCACCATCCGACATATGGCCATTTTGCCCCACGTCCATATACAGGAAGTCATAGGTCGCTGACACCACCGCCAACATCACGATACTATTAAACCCCTTGTAATTATGATAGTAGGACCCCGAGTTGGGGGGGTGGGACGATGCGGACGTGTTTCCCATCAATTGCACCTCCACAATTGGGAAAGTCCCAACGACTGGCAAAGTGGGAGGCCACAGTCTGCCATTCCTGTGGCGTTGAAGGAAACTGTGGAGTGAAACAAGACAAAAAATTAGTAATTTTGCAAATCAACATTGCAAGCAGATTAGACACCAACATTTTTGGCCAAGATCAGTATAACATTTTGGGAAATGAGTATTTAAAGCCTAACGTATAAGGTCCCCTTATTAGAGTCATCACCCCCCCATCCCCCCCATCTGATGGGCCCTTGCAAAAAATGAGGGGAGGGGAGGGGATGTTTTGGACAGGTAACCCTCTCCACTTGATTGAGAGCTGAATGCCTAAATAATGTGTGATACTTTGGGAAGCCCCTCCTTACTTACACTATTGGCAGCCCACCGGACAGGTAAGAAGTGTCATAATACCCAAAATAAAACAAAATGGAAGCACATTTTGACATTCTGCTATTACCTATCAAGATAATAATAGGGAAAAAAAATATAGCATTTGAAAGTATTCAGGCAGGCCCTTGCACTACATGCTTTGGTGAATTCGTCCATAAATGTGACCAGAAAAAAAGTAGGTAGAGTGTGTATTGAGTTTGGTAAAGTCAGCAGATAGAGGATTGCTATCAGCTGACCTAGCAGTTGGGGGGAGGGGGGTTCCTAATGAGTTTGGCCCAACCCAAAAAAAAAAACGTCACTCTGCATGAATTGAAGCACACACATAACATTTGTAGACATTTTAGGGGGTGTTTAGGGGAAAGCAATACTATGCAGCTGACAAAAGACATTGCTAAGTGACTAGACTATAGTTTTATGGGCCAAGAAGAGCATGGTGGGGAAGTTAGTGGGCAAATATGCATGAGGAAAAAGGGGCAGAGCATATGAATTAGAGCATATTGCAATCATGGTAATTAGGGAATGAGTAAAGAAATCCAAGACATTAGCAATCATTAAATACATAGAATGTGATGTTAAAGGATAAAACTTACCTTCATATAGTCCTTCTGCAGGACCTGAATGATGGCAGAACAGGTCTCTGGAATAATGATCCCCAGAGCCTGGGGGAGATGCCTGTGGAGAACTTCAGGTCCTGAAGGCTTCTCCCTGTCGCCAAGTAGCGCAACGTGGCGATGAGCCTCTGCTCCAGAGTGATGGCTTGCCGCATGCAGGTATCCTGCCTGGTGATATAAGGGGACAGCAAAGCCAGCAGACGGTGAAAAATGGGGTCCGTCATCCGGAGAAAATTCCTGAAATCATCAGGATTATTCTCCCGGATCTCACAGAGCAAAGGCATGTGCGAGAACTGGTCACGCTGGCGCAACCAATTCTTGGTCCACAAACGCCTCCTCGCCCTGTTCATGGACCAGGCTTGTGTGAAAGCTAAAAGCCCAACACCAAGCCCCTGCACAGCACAAACTCTACGAAGAGTACGTACACGAAACATGGTTTAAAACAGTTGGCTGGTCAGAACGGACAACAGAAAGCACTGATAAACAGCAATGCCTGAAAAGCAGAAGCAAACAGACAATAAGCAATGCAAATCAAAGAGTACTATACCAAGATATAGTCCACAATGAGAAACAAATGCTTACTGACTACACGCACTGATAATCAGATACGCAAAGACAAGCACAAACTGATGAGCAGTACCGAACTGAAGCACAAATCTGAAAAGCGCGAATCGTCTCTCACCAAACTTCTACTAACACGCGATAAACACGAGATCAGCAGAAGGAGCCCAAAGGGTGCTGGACGTGGTGCTGAACTTCCAGTTTCTAGTCCCGTCGTACACGGCTTACGTCACCGCGTTCTTGGCAAGCGAAACTTCCGACAACTTAGTCCGACCGTGTGTTTACAACATCACTTCCGGACCTCTTCCGGACTAAATTCCGACGGATTTGGTTGTCGGAATCTCCGACCGTGTGTACGGGGGCTAATGTTGAGAATTCTCTGTTTTAGTATCAAGGTAAGCACACTTGTAGAATCAATTATAAGGATATATTGAGAATTCTATAGAAGTAGTTAAAACAGCCACTCCAAGGTGAATAGTACCAGGAACCATGGTGTTAAGCTTGTGCAACTTGAGTCGCCAATAAGTTTTAAATGTCCACTAGGTGAATCCAAATCTAAAGATAAAATCTCAATTTCTAATAGGTTAACAATTTGTTTGTAAAATCACGTTTTGTTCGTGGCTTTTAGTTTGAATTGTGCATTTTTCAGCAGTAACATTTTAGTTTATTCTTTATAAACTCTACTCAACCATTAAAATAAACATAGGAATTCAACACTAGCCTTTGGATTCTAGAACAATTGTTATATTACTACAACCACCTATTTCGCTGGAGTAAAATTGGTTCAAAACACATCAGGGTGCTATAGCTAAGCTTTCATAAACGTTGGTGTCAGCATTGTTTAAAGATGTTAAGAACTACCACAGGAAGGTAGGGGTTCCTCTATGTTGAATGGCCATACCCTTTGTTTCAAATGTACATGCTGTGCTTCAGAATACCAACGCCTTTACGAGAAGTGCTGCTGTCTATATCCACCCGGGTTTCTGAAAGCCTAAGAAAATATAAGGGTATTCTTGCACACTGGACTTTTAAAACAATTACAGTTGTTCTATTTGATGAAAGTAAACATAATTTTCAAATTAGGCTTTTTAAACTGCCACAAAATGACCAAAGCTAGCATATTTTTAGTCATCTTTCCATGATTGTATCACAGTCTAAAATTATTTCCCATGTAGTGTATATCCAGAAATATTTCACTTCCCAGGAGAGTAATGTTTCCATAAGTAGCGACAGTTTAGATTTATTTAGTCTCTTATGCTTATCTTTGGCAACTTTATTCATAAATAAAGCGCTGCAAAAAAGGCAAAAACATAAAAACAAATGTAAATGATTGCTGTATGTGATAGGCTTTAGCTGAAACTATATATTTATAATGTGCGTGCGTGTGTGTGTGTGTGTGTGTGTATATATGTGTGTGTATATATATATATATATATATATATATATATATAGTATTACAGTAGTATCATCAGAGCTAAAGTCCTCCTTGCATCAGATAAATACTAAAACAGCGCTAAAAAGCAAATAAAAATAAAAAATTGATAGTAATTAAACCGTAGGGCAATGGCATGTATATACAGTATTTCACAAACGTGAGTATACCCCTCACATTTTTATAAATATTTTATTATATCTTTTCATGTGACAACACTGAAGAAATTACACATTGCTACAATGTAAAGTAGTAAGTGTACAGCTTGTATAACAGTGTACATTTGCTGTCCCCGCAAA